>NW_008357044.1:154955-179513 GCF_000622305.1 Nannospalax galili
GCTCCAGTGTTCCTACACTATCGCTTCATGTGCCATCACAATGCTCTATGGTGCCATCACAATTTTACAATATGACTTCACTGAGTTCCATTGTAATATCACAGTGATCCTGTGTGACCTCACAATGCTCAATGTGATATCACAGTGCTTTAATGTGCCATCACAATGTTCCAATATGACTTCACAATGTTCCAAACTGATTTCACTATGCTTCAATGAGAAACCACAATTCTCCAATGTTCCAACAGTATCTCCCCATATGCCATTATATTGCTGTAATTTGCGATCACAATGTGACATTTAGATTCTCAAAGTTCCATTTGGAAATCACAATGCTCCAGTGTAATATCATAATGCTCAATTGTGAAGTCACAATCCATTGTGTCGTCATTATGCTCAATATGCAAACATGGTGCTCAATGTTCCCTCACTGACTCACAGTGTGGCCTCACAGTGATCCATGGTGCCATCACAATGTTACAATATGACTTCACAATGTTCCATTGTGACATCACAATGTTCCAACGTGACATCACAATCATCCAATGTGCCAACACTATGGCCCCAAGTGCCATTATTTTGCTCCAATGTTCAATCAAATTGTTACAATATGACTTCACAATGTTCCGTTGTTATGTCACAATGCTCCTTGGTGTCATCACTATGTTACAGTATGACTTCACAATCCTTCAATGTGAAATTACAATGCTGCAATATAACATCACAATACTTCAACGTGCCAACACTGTCATCTCATGTCCCATTATAGTGCTCCAATAACCCATCACAGTGTTACAATATTATTTCTCAATGTTCCATTTTCACATCACAATACTCCATTGTGACATCACAATGCTCCAATGTCCAGCACTATCGCCCCATGTTCAGTATATTGCTACACTTTGTCATTACAATGCTAGAGTATGACATCACAAAGTTCCACTGAGACACCACAATGCTCCATCGTACTAATAACATCATCCCATGGACCTTATATTTCTCCAACGTGACATCACAGTATTACAATATGTATTGAATATGGTCCAGTGTTACAAAACAGTCCTCCAGTGTGACATCATATGGCTCCAATGTGCCAACACCATCGCCCCTTGTGACATTATATTCGTCCAACATGACATCACGATGTTTGAATATGACTTCAAAATGTTCCATAGTGACATCAGAATGCTCTGTGGTAACAGTTGGGCTATGATGGCATACTGAATCATTTGGAATCCGTATAGAAGCACTGTGAGGACCTATTGAACATTGTGGTTGTACACTGGGGCACTGTGATGGAATACAGGGGCATTGTGATGACACATTGATGCACAGTTATGGCACACTGCACATTGGGATGTCATATTGGGGTGTTGTGATGAAACACTGGAGTATTTTTGAGGTCATATTGGAGCATTGTGAAGTCACGTTGTAACATTATGATGGCACACTGTACCAATATATTGGCACATGGGGCAATAGAGTTGGACCATTGGAGAACAGTGATATCACAATGCAACAATGTGACATCATATTATAACATTGTGAGGGCACCATGGAGCATTATGATGTCACAATGGAGCTTTGTGATGTCAGAATGGAATATTGTGAAGTCATATTGTAAAATTGTGGTGGGAAAGTGGAGCATTGTGATATCACATTGGAGATTTGTGTTGTCACATTGGATCACTGTGATGTCCCAATGGAACATTGTGAAGTCATATTTTAACACTGTGATGCCATATTGAAGCAAAATAATGGCACATATGTTGATAGTGTTGGCACTGGAGCATTGTGATGTAAGATTAGAGCATTGTTAAGTCACAACGGAACATTGAGAAGTCATGATGTAATATTGTGTTGGCACATTGGAGCAATATAATGTCACATGAGGCAACAGTGTTGGCACATTTGAGCATTGTGATGTCACAATGGAGCATTGTGATGTCAGAATGGAATATTGTGAAGTCCTAGTGTAACCTCATGTTGGCACATTGGAGAAATATAATCGTTCATGGGGCAACAGTGTTGGAACATTGGAGCATTGTGTTATCACACTGGAGCACTGTGATTTCCCAATGGAATATTGAGAGGTCATATTCACACATTGTGATCACACGTTGCAGGAATACAATGGCACATGGGGCGATAGTGTTGGCACATTGGAGAACTGTGATGTCACATTGAAGCATAGTGAAATCATATTGGAACATTGTGAGGTCATATTGGAACATTGTGATGGCACACTGAAGCACTGTGATTTCACATTTGAGCACTGGGATGTCACACTGGACCACTGTGATATCAAAATGGAACACTGTGAAGTCATATTGTAACATTGTGATGACACCATAGAGCATTGTGATGGCACATGAAGCGATAGTGTTTGAACACTGAAGCATTGTGATGCCACATTGGAGCATTTTGAAGTCATATTTGAGCATTGTGATGTCACAATGGAACATAGTGAAGTCATATTGTAACATTGTTATGGCACCACAGAGCATTTTGATTTCACATGGAGCGATACTGTTGGCACATTGAAGCATTGTAATGTCACATTGGAGCATTGTGAAGTCACAATGTAACATTGTGAATTCATATTTTAAAAGTGTTATGGCAACATGGAGCATTGTGATGTCACATTTGAGGATTGTGATGTGAGAAGGGAACATTGTGAAGGCATATTTTAACATTGTGATGACATATTAGAACAATATAATGGTACTTAGGGAGATAGTGTTGGCACATTGGAGATTTGTTATGTCACTCTGGAGCATTTTGAAGGCCTATTGTCACATTGTGATGTTCCATTGGAGCAATATAATGGCACATGTGGTGATAGTGTTTTCACATTGGAGGATTTTCATGTAACAAAGGAGGACTTTGAAGTCACAATGGAATATAGTGATGTCACAATGGAATATGAAGTCACATTGTCACATTGTGATGGCACATTGGAGCAATAGAATGGCTCATGTGGCGATAGTTTGGCATATTGGAGCATTGTGACGTCACATTGGAGCATTGTTACGTCACAATGCAGCATTGTGAAGTCATATTGTAACATTCTGATGGCGCATTGGAACAATAGAATGGCACATGTGGCAATAGTGTTCGCACATTGCAGTTTGTGATGTAAATTTGTGAACTCATATTGTTACATTGTGATGGCACATTGGAGCAATATAATGGCACATGGGAGATTGTGTTAGCACATTGGATCATTGCAATGTCATAATAGAACATTGTGAAGTCCTAGTGTAACATTCTGATGGTACTATGTTGAATTGTGTGATCAAACTTGCGGATTGTGGGGGGACATTGAGCACCGTGTTTGCATACTGAGCATGATGACGACACAATGGATCATGGTAATGACACAATTGCACATCATGTTGGCACAATAACCACTGTGACGGCATATAGGTGCATTGAGATGGCACAATGGAACATTATGATGTTACAATGGATAATTATGATGTCACAATGGAACATTTTGATGGCACATTGGAGCAATATAATGGCTCATGGAGTGATAGTGTTGGCACACTGGAGCATTGTGGTGTCATATTCAAGCACTTTTACACCACAAAGGATTATTGTGAAGTCATATTGTAATATTGTGATGGCACACTGGAGCATTCTGATGACAAATTGGAGCATTCAGAAGTCAAAAGGGAATATTGTGAAGTCATATTGCAAGATTGTGATGGGACATTGAAGCAATATAATGGCACATGGGGTGATGGTGTTGGCACACTGGAGCATTGTGATGTCACATTGTAACATTGTCATGACATATTGGAGCACTATAATGTCACACATGGTGTTAGTGTTGAGACGTTTGAGCATTTTAATGGCACATTGGAGCATTGTGATTTCACAGTGGAGCACTGTGATGACAACCTGCAGCATGGTGATGACACAATTGAACATTGTGAAATCATAATGTAACATTGTGATGGCAAAATGAATTATTGTGATGTCAAAATGTAACATTGTGAAGTTACATTGTAACATTGTGATGCCAAGTTGGAGCAATATAATGGTACATGGGGTGATAGTATTGGCATATTGGAGTATTGTGATGTCACACTCGAGCATTGTGATGTCACAAGGGAATATTCAGAAGTCATATTGCAACATTGTTGTCATATTGGAGCAATATACTAGCACATGGGCCTATGGTGTTGGCAGATTAAGGCATTGTTATGTCACATTGGAGCATTGTAATAGCACATTGGTAAAATTTGCAGTCATATTGTAAAACAGTGATGGCACCGTGGTGCATTGTGAGGTAACAATGAATCATTAAGTCATATTGTAACATTTTGATGGTACCATAGAGCATTGAGATGGCACATGGGGCCATAGTGTTGGCACACTGAAGCATTGTGATGTCACATTGGAGCATTGTGAAGTCACAATGTAATATTGTGAATTCATATTGTAACACTGTGATGGCACCATGGAGCATTGTGATGTCACATTTGAGGATTGTGATGTGACTAGGGAACATTGTGAAGGCATATTTTAACATTGTGATGACATATTAGAGCAATATACTGGTACTTGAGGAGATAATGTTAGCACAGTGGAGCATTGTGATGTTACATTGGAGCATTTTGAAGTCATATTGTAACATTGTGATATCTGATTGGAGCAATATAATTGTACATGAGGTGATAGTGTTTTCATATTGGAGGATTTCATGTCACATTGGAGGACTTTGAAGTCACAATGGAATATTGTGATGTCACAATGGAACATTATGATGTCACATTGTCACATTGTGATGGCACATCGGAGCAATAGAATGTCTCATGTGGCGATAATGTTGGCACACTGGAGCATTGTGACATCACATTGGAGCATTGTGATGTCACAATGGAGCCTTGTGACTTCACAATGGAGCATTGTGAAGTATGGGGCAATAGTGTTGGCACATTGCAGTTTGTGATGTCACATTGTGAACTCATATTGTTACAGTGTGATGGCACATTGGAGCAATATAATGGTACATGTGGAGATTGTATTGGCACATTGGAGTTTTGCAATGTCACAATGGAATATTGTGAAGTCCTAGTGTAACATTGTGATGGTACTATGGAGTATTGTGTGGTCAAATTTGTGGATTGTGAGGGGACATTGAGCACCGTGTTTGCATATGGAGCATGATGATGACACAACGGATAATGGTAATGACACAATTGTGAATCACCTTGGCACAATGAGCATTGTGATGGTATACAGGTGCGTTGTGATGGCACAATGGAACATTGAGAAGTCTTATTATGAAATTGTGATGCACATTTGAGCAATATAATGGCACACGTGGGGTTAGTGTTTGCACATTGGTGCATTGTGATTTCACATTGGAGCATTGTTATGTCACAATAGAACATTGTGAAGTATTCTTGTAACATCGTAATGGCACCATGGATCATTTTGAGGTCACATCGGCGACTGTGAGGAGACATTGAGCACCATGTTGCATATTGAGCATAATGATGACAAAATGTATCATTATAATGACACAAATGTGCGTAGTGATGGTACAATGAGCCTTGTTATGTCACAATGGAACCTTGTGAAGTCATATTGTAACATTGTCATGGCACTTTGGAGCAATATAAAGGCTTGTGGGGAGATAGTGTTGTTATATTGCAGCATTGTTATGTCACATTGGAACATTGTGATGTCATATTGTAACATTGTGGTGTCACATTTTAGCAACATAATGGCACATGGGCAATAGTGTTGGCACATTGCAGTATTGTGAAGTCACATTGTGAAGTTGTATTGTTACATTGCGATGGCATATTAGAGCAATATAATGGCACATTGGGAGATAGTATTGGCACATTGGAGCATTGTAATGTCACAATGGAACATTGTGAAGTCATATTTGACATTGTGATATTACTATGGAGAATTGTGTGGTCAAATTTGTGGATTGTGAGGGGAGATTGAGCACCGTGTTTGAATATTGAGCATGATGATAACACAGTGGATAATGGTAATTACACAATTTCGCATCATGTTGGCACAATGAGCACTGTGATGGCATATAGGTGAGTTGTGGTGGCACAATGGCACATTGAGAAGTCATATTATAAAATTGTGATGGCACATTTGAGAAAAATAATGGCACATGTGGGTTTAGTGTTGGCACATTGAAACACTGTGATTTCACATTGGAGCATTGTGATATCACAATGGAACACTGTGAAGTCATGTTGTGATATTGTCATGTTACCACGGAGCATTCTCATGTCACTGTGGAACGTTTTGAAGTCATATTCAAACATCGTGATTGAATATTTGACCAAAATAATGTCACAAGGGGTGATAGTGTTGGCACATTGGAGACATGTGATGTCACAATGGAGGATTGTTTTGTAACAATGGAACATTTTGATTTCATTTTGTAACACTGTGATGTCACATTGAAGAAGTATAAGGCACATGGTGTGATGTTACTAGCACATTGGAGCATTGTGGTGTCTCAATGGAACTTTGTGATGTCATATTGTAACATTGCAATGAAAAAGTGTAGCAATATACTGCACATGGGGCGATAGTGCTGGACATTGGAGCATTGTGGTGTCTCAATGGAACTTTGTGATGTCATATTGTAACATTGCAATGAAAAACTGTAGCAATATACTGTACATGGGGCGATGGTGCTGGACATTGGAGGATTGTGATGTCACAGTGGAGTATTGTGATGTGAAAATGAACATTGAGAAGTAATATTGTAACATTTTGATGGGACATTGGAGCACTGAAATGGGACATGAGATGACAGTGTTGGCACATTGGCGTATTGTGATGTCATATTGCAGTGTTGTAATGTCACATTGAAGGATTGGAAAGTCATATTGTAACATAGTGATGACACCAAGGAGCATTGTGATGTAACAATGTAACATTGTGAAGTCATATTGTAACATTTTAATGGAACATTGGAGCAAAATAATGGCACTTGGGGCCATAGTGTTGGCATATTGGATGATTGTGATGTCAGATTGGAACATTGTGATGTCACAATGGAACATTAATAAGTCATATCGTAGCATTGTGATGGCACCATGGTTCACTGTGAGGCCACATTGGGGGTTTGTGAGGAAACATTGATTACATTGTTTCCATATTGAGAATAATGATGATGCAATGGATCACTGTAATGACACAAATGTGCATAGTGATAGCACAATGAGCATTGTGATGTCACATTGGTGCATGTTGGAGCATTGTGATATCACACTGGAGCATTGTGATTTCCAAATGGAACATTGAGAAGTCATAATGTCACATTGTGATGGCACATTGGAGCACTGTGATATCACATTGGAGAATTTGTTGTCACATTTGATCACTGTGATGTCACAATGGAACGTTGTGAAGTCATATTGTAACTTCGTGATAGCACACTGGAACAATATAATCGCTCATGGGGCAATAGTTTTGGAATGTTGGAGCATTGTGATATCACACTGGAGCATTGTGATTTCCAAATGGAACATTGAGAAGTCATAATGTCACATTGTGATTGCACATTGGAGCACTGTGATATCACATTGGAGAATTTGTTGTCACATTTGATCACTGTGATGTCACAATGGAACGTTGTGAAGTCATATTGTAACTTCGTGATAGCACACTGGAACAATATAATCGCTCATGGGGCAATAGTTTTGGAATGTTGGAGCATTGTGATATCACACTGGAGCATTGTGATTTCCAAATGGAACATTGAGAAGTCATAATGTCACATTGTGATGGCACATTGGAGCACTGTGATATCACATTGGAGAATTTGTTGTCACATTTGATCACTGTGATGTCACAATGGAACGTTGTGAAGTCATATTGTAACTTCGTGATAGCACACTGGAACAATATAATCGCTCATGGGGCAATAGTTTTGGAATGTTGGAGCATTGTGATATCACACTGGAGCATTGTGATTTCCAAATGGAACATTGAGAAGTCATAATGTCACATTGTGATGGCACATTGGAGCACTGTGATATCACATTGGAGAATTTGTTGTCACATTTGATCACTGTGATGTCACAATGGAACGTTGTGAAGTCATATTGTAACTTCGTGATAGCACACTGGAACAATATAATCGCTCATGGGGCAATAGTTTTGGAATGTTGGAGCATTGTGATATCACACTGGAGCATTGTGATTTCCAAATGGAACATTGAGAAGTCATAATGTCACATTGTGATGGCACATTGGAGCACTGTGATATCACATTGGAGAATTTGTTGTCACATTTGATCACTGTGATGTCACAATGGAACATTGTGAATTCATATTGTAACATTGTGATGGTACAATGGAGACGTGTGATCAAATGTGCGTATTGTGAGGGGATATTGAGCATCTTGTTTGCAGATTGAGCATCATGACGACTCAATTGATGACGGTAGTGACACAAATACGCATAATGTTGACACAATGAGCATTGTGATGTCATATAGTTGCGTTGTTATGGCACAATGGATCATTGAGAAGTCATATTATAAAATTGTGATGGCACATTGGAGCAATAAAATGGCACATGGGATGATAGTGTTGGCACATTGGAGCATTGTGGTGACATATTCAAACACTGTAACATCACAATGGATTATTGTGACATCATATTGTAATATAGTGATGGCACACTGGAGAATTCTGGTCTCAAATTGGAGCATTCAGAAGTCACAATTGAATATTGTGAAGTCCTATTGTAACATCGTGAGGGGACATTGAAGCAGTATAATGGCACATGGGGCCATAGTGTTGGTAGATTGGAGCATTCTGGTTTCACAGTGGAGGATTGTGATGACAAAATCCAACATTTTGAAATCATAATGTAACATTGTGATGGCACAATGGATTATCATGATATCAAAATATCACATTGTGAAGTTATATTGTAACATTATGATGAAGAATTGGGGCAATATAATGGGACGTGAGGTGATAGTATTGGCATTGTGATGTCACATTCGAGCATACCGATGTCACAAGGGAATATTCAGAAGTCATATTGTAACATTGTTGGCATATTGGAGAAATATACTAGCACATGGACCTATGGTGTTGGCAGATTAAAGCATTGTGATGTCACATTCGAGCACTGTAATTGCATATTGGTACATTTTGCAGTCATATTGTAATAAGGTGATGGCATCATGGAGCATTGCAATGTAACAATGATTCATTGTGAATTCATATTGTAACACTGTGATGGCACATTTGGGACCATAGTGTTAGCACATTGGAGCATTGTGATGTTACAACGGAACATTGAGAAGTCTTATTGTAGCATTTTGATGGAATATTGGAGCAATATATTGGCACAGGGGTGATTGTATTGGCTCTTTGGAGTATTGTGATGTCAAAAAGGAACACTCAGCTGTAGTAGGTTAGCATTGTGATGGCACATTGAAAGAATACAATGGCACATGGGGTGATAGTGTTACATTGGAACATTGTGATGTTACAAAGGGACAATGTGAATTCGTATTGTAACTTTTTGATGGCACTATGTAGCAATATATAGGCACATGGGGCAAAAGTATTGGCATACTGGAGCACTGTGATGTCAAAATGGAGCATTGTGAAAAGACGAAGGAACATTATGAAGTCATATTGGAACATTTTGGTGGCACTGTAGAGCAATACAATAACACATGGGGCAATAGTGTTGGAATGTTGGAGCATTGTGATGTCACCTTGGAGCCTGGTGGTGTCACAATGGAACATTGTGAAGTCATATTGTAACACTGTCATACAATATTGGAGCAACCTAAAGGCACATGGGGCGATAGTATTGTTACATGGGAGCATTGTGATGTCACATTGGAAACTTGGAAGTCCTATTGTAACATCATGATGGCATATTGGAGCAATATAAGGGCACAAAGGGCGATAGTTTTGGGACATTGTAGAATTGGGATGTCACATTGGAACATTGTGATATCACAATGGAACACTGTAAAGTCATATTTTAGCATTGTGATGGCAACATAGAGCATTGTGATGGCACATGGGGCCATAGGGTTGGCACATTGGAGAATTGTGATGTCACATTGGTGCATTGTGAAGGCATATTGTAGGATTGTGATGTCACATTAGAGAAATATAATGGCACATGAGGTGGTAGTATTTGCACATTGGAGCCTTTTCACGTCACAATGGAGGAATTTGAAGTCACAATGGAACATTGTGAAGTCATATTGTAACATTGTGATGGCATATTGGAGCAATATAATGACACATGGGGTGACAGTGTTGGCACATTGGAGCATTGTGACGTCACGTTGGAGTGCTGTGACTTCACAATGAAGCATTGTGAAGTCATATTGTTACAGTGTGATGGAGAATTGGAGCAATAGAATGTCACATGGGCAATAGTGTTGGCACATTGCAGTATTGTGATGTCTGTTGTGAAGTCATGTTGTTCCACTGTAATGGCACAGTGGAGCAATACAATGGCACATGGGTAGATAGTGTTTGCATAATGGAGCATTGTAATGTTACAGTGGAACATTGTGAAGTCATATTGCAATATTTTGATGGTACTATGGAGAATCGTGTGGTCAAATTTGCTGATTGTGAAGGGAGGTTAGTACCGTGTTTGCATGTTGAACGTGATGACGACAAAATGGATGTTGTTAATGACACAATTGCGCATTATGTTGGCACATTGAGCATTGTGGTGGCATACAGGTGTGTTGTGATGGCACAATGGAACCTTTAGAAGACATATTATTAAAATGTGATGGCACATTTGAGCCATATAATTGCACAAGTGGGGTTAATGTTGGCACATTGGCGCATTATGATTTCACATTGGAGCATTGTGATGTAACAACGGGTCATTGTGAAGTCATATTGTAACATTGTGATGGTACCATAGAGCATTTTATTTCACATGCAGCGATAGTGGTGGGACATTGAAGCATTTTGATGCCACATTGGAGCATTGTGAGTTCACAATGTAACATTGTGAAGTCATACTGTAACATTGTGATGGCCCCATAGAGCATTGTGATGTCACATTTGAGGATTGTGATGTGACAAGGGAACATTGTGAAGGCATACTGCAACATTCTGATGACATATTGGAGCAATATAATGGGACTTGGGGAGATAGTGTTGGCATATTGGAGCATTGCAAAGTCATATTAAAGCATTGTAAAGTCAAAATTTAACCGTGAAGTCATATTTTAACACTCTGAATGGCAGATTGGAATATTGTGATGTCATATTGGAGCATTGTGCTGTCACATTGGAGCATTGTGATGTCACAGTGGATAATTGTGATGTCACAAAGGAATATTGTGATGGAACATTGGAGGAATATAATGTCACATGAGGCGATAGTGTTGGCACATTGGACCATTCTAATGTCATATTCAGGCATTGTTACATCACAATTGATTATTGTGAAGTCATACTGTAACATTGTGATGGCATACTGCAGCATTCTAATGTCAAATTTGAGCATTCAGAAGTCAAAATGGAATATTGTGAAGTCATATTGTAACATTGTGATGGCACATTGAAGCAATAAAATGGCACCTGGGGCGATAGTGCTGACCCATTAGAGCATTGTGATGTCACACTGGAGAATTGTGATGTCATATTGGAACATTGTGAAGTCAAATTGTAACATTGTGATGACATATTTGATCAATATAATGTCAAACCTGGCCTTATGATGAGACTTTGGAGCATTGCAATGGCACATTGGAGTATTGTAATTTCACAGTGGAGCATTGTGATGACACCCTGGACCATTGTGATGACACAATCGAACATTGTGAAATCAAATGTAACATTGTGATGGCACAATGGCACATTGTGATGTCAAAATGTAACATTGTGAAGTTATATTGCAGCATTGTGATGCCAAATTGGGGCAATATATTGGCACGTTGGGCCATAGTGTTGGCATACAGGAGCATTATGATGTCACATTTGAGCTTTGTTATGTCACAAGAGAACATTCAGAAGTCATATTGTAACATTGTTGGCATTTTGGGGCAATATACTAGCACATGCACCTATGGTGTTGGAAGATTAAAGCATTGTGATGTCATATTGAAACACTGTGATGACAAAGTCTAGCAATATAATGCACGTGGAGCGATAGCGCTGGACATTGGATCATTGTGACCTCACAATGGAGTATTGTGACTTCACAATGGAACATTGAGATGTCATATTTTAAGATTCTGATGGGACACTGGAGCAATATAATGGGACATGAGATGACAGTGTTGGCACATTGGAGCATTGTGATGTCATATTGGAGCATTGTAATTTCACATTGGAAGATTGTGAATCATATTGTGACATAGTGATGACACCAAGGAGCACTGTGATATAATAGTGGAACATTGTGAAGTCATATTGTAACATTTTGATGGAACATTGGAGCAAAATAATGGTACATGGGGCTATAGTGTTGGCACATTGGAGCACTGTGATTTCACAATGGAATATTATGAAGTCATATTGTACCATTGTGATGACACCATGGATCATTGTGAGGTCACATTTGGGGATTGTGAGGGGACATTGAGAACCATTGTTCCATATTGTGCATAATGACGACACAATGGATCATTGTAATGACACAAATGCACATAGTGATGTCACAATATGCATTGTAATGTCAAAATGGAACATCGTGAATTTATATTGTAACATTGTGTTGGCAAATTGGAGCATTGTGGTGTCAAATTTTAGAATTGTGTTGTCATATTGGATCGCTGTGATGTCACAATGGAACATTGTGAAGTCATATTGTAACATTGTGATGGCACATTGGAGCAAAATAATGGCATATGGGTTGATAGTGTTGGCATTGGAGCATAGTGATGTGATATTGGAGCGATTTTATGTCTGAATGGAACATTGAGAAGTCATGTTGTAATATTTTGATGGCTCACTGGAGCAATATAATATCACATGGGGCAATAATGTTGTCACATTGGAGCACTGTGATGTGAGAAAGGAATATTGTGAAGTCATATTGTAACTTCGTGATGTCATATTGGAGCAATGTAATCCCTCATTGGGAAATAGTGTTGGAACATTGGAGCATTGTGATATCACACTGGAGCATTGTGATTTCCCAATGGAACATTGCGAAGTCATATTGTCACATTGTGATCACACATTGCAGCAATATAATGGCACTTGAGGAGAAAGTGTTGCCACATTGGAGAACTGTGACGTCACAGTGAAGCATAGTGAAATCACATTGTAACATTGTGAAGTCATATTGGAACATTGTGAGGGCACATTGCAGCACTGTTATGTCACCTTTGAGCATTGTGATGTCATATTGGATCACTGTGATGGCACAATGGAACATTGTTAAGTCATATTGTAACATTTTGATGTTCCATTGGAGCAATATACTGGTACATGAGGTGATAGTGTTTTCACATTGGAGTATTTTCATGTCACCTTGGAGGACTTTCAAGTCACAATGGAATATTGTGATGTCACAGTGGAACATTATGAAGTCACATTGTCACATTGTGATGACACACTGGAGCAATAGAATGGCTCATGTGCTGATAGTGTTGGCACATTGGAGCATTGTGACGTCACAATGGAGCATTTTGAAGTCATATTGTAACATTGTGATGGCGCATTGGAGCAATAGAATGGCACATGGAGCAATAGTGTTGGCACACTGCAATTTGAGATGTCACATTGTGAACTCACATTGTTACATTGTGATGGCACATTGTAGCAATATAATGGCACATATGGAGACTGTGTTGGCACATTGGAGCATTACAATGTCACAATGTTCCATTGTGAAGTCCTAGTGTAACATTGTGATGGTACTGTGGAGAATTGTGTGTTCAAATTTGTGGATTGTGAGGGGACACTGAGCACTGCGTTTGCATATTGAGCATGATGACGACACAATGGATCACGGTAATGACACAATGTCACATGATGTTGGCACAGTGAGCAGTGTGATGGCATATAGGTGAGTTGTGATGGTACAATGGAACATGGAGAAGTCATATCATAAAATTGTGATGGCACATTTGAACAATATAATGGCATATGTGGGGTTAGTGTTGGCACATTGGAACACTGTGATTTCATATTGGAGCATTGTGATGTCACAATGGAACACTGTAAAGTCATATTGTAATATTGTGATGTTACCACGGAGCATTCTGTTGTCACTATGGAATATTTTGAAGTCATATTCAAACATCGGGATGGCATATTGGACCAATATAATGTCACAAGGGGTGATAGTGTTGGCACATTGGAGCCATGTGATGTCACACTGGAGGATTATTTTGTAACAATGGAACATTTTGAATTCATATTGTAACACTGTGATGTCACATTGGAGAAATATAAGGCCCATGGGGCGACGTTACTAGCACATTGGAGCATTGTGGTGTCTCAATGAAACTTTGTGATGTCATAATGTAACATTGTAATGACAAAGTGTAGCAATATCCTGTACATGGGGCAGTAGCTCTGCACATTGGAACATTGTGACGTCACAATGGAGTATTGTGACGTCACAATGGAACATTGAGAAGTAATATTGTAACATTGCGATGGGACATTGGAGCACTATAATGGGAGATGAGATGACAGTGTTGGCACACTAGAGTATTGTGATGTCATATTGCAGCATTGTAATATCACATTGGAGGATTGTGAAGTCATATTGTAACATAGTGATGACAAGGAGCATTGTGATGTAACAATGGAACATTGTGAAGTCATATTGTAACATTTTGATGCAACATTGGAGCAAAATAATGGCACTTGGGGCCATAGTGTTGGCACATTGGATGATTGTGATGTCACATTGGAACATTGTGATGTCACAATGGAACATTAATAAGTCATATTGTAACATTGTGATGGCAACATGGATCACTGTGAGGCCACACTGGGGTTCTGTGAGGGTACATTGAGCACGATGTTTGCATATTGAGCATAATGATGACACAATGGATCATTATAATGACACTAATGTGCATAGTGATAGCACAATGAGAATTATGATGTCACAATGGAACATTGTGAAGTCATATTGTAACATTGTGATGGCAAATTGGAGTATTGTGATATCACATTGGAGAATTTGTTGTCACATTTGATCACTGTGTTGTCACAATGGAACACTGTAAAGTCATATTGTAACCTCGTGACGGCACACTGGAGGAATATAATCGCTCATGGGGCAATAGTTTTGAAACATTGGAGCATTGTGATATCACAATGGAGCATTGTGATTTCCAAATGGAACTTTGAGAAGTCATAATGTCACATTGAGATCGCACATTGCAGCAATGTAATGGTACATGTGAAGATAGTGTTGGCACATTAGAGAATTGTGGTTTCTCATTGAAGGATAGTGAAATCACATTGTAACATTGTGAAGTCATAATGGAACATTGTGATGGCACATTGGAGCACTGTGATGTCACATCTGAGGATTTTGAGGTCATATAGGATCACTGTGATATTACAATGGAACACTGTGAAGTCATATTGTAAAATTTTTATGGCACTGTAGAGCATTGTGATGGCACGGAATCAATAATGTTGGAACACTGAAGCACTGTGATGTCACATTGGAGGTTTGTGATGTCCCCTTGGAGCATTGTGAATTCAATTTGTAACAGTGTGATAGCGCATTGGAGCAGTAGAATGGCACATGGGGCAATAATGTTGGCAAATTGCAGTATTCTGATATCACATTGTGAAGTCATATTGTTAAATTGTGATGGCACATTGGAGCAAAATAATGGCACACAGGGAGATAGTGTTAGTGCATTGGAGCATTGTAACTTCACAATGGAACATTGTGCTCACACATTGGAGCATTGTGAGGTCACACTGGAGGACTGTGATGTCATACTGGATAATTGTGATGTCACAATGGAACACTGTGATGGCACATTGGAGCAATATAATGGTACATGGGGTGATAGTGTTGGCACATTTGAGCATTGTTGTGTCATATTCAAGCATTGTTACATCACAATGGATTATTGTGAAGTCATATTGTAACATTGTGATGGCACACTGGAGCATTCTGATGTCAAATTGGAGCATTCAGAAGTCACAATGGAATGTTGTGAAGTCATATTGTAATATTGTGATGGGACACTGAAGCAATTTAATGGCACATGGGGAGACAGTGTTGGCAAATTGGAGCATTTTGGTGTGACATTGGAACATTGCATAGTCAAATTGTAACATTGTCATGACATATTGGAGCACTCTAATTTCGCAAGTGGCATTAGTGTTGAGACGTTGAAGCAAGTTAATGGCACATTGGAGCATTGTGATTTCACAGTGAAGCATTGTGATGACACCCTGGAGCATTGTGATGACACAAATCTAATATTGTGAAATCGTAATGTAACATTGTGGAGCATTGTGATGACACAATCCAAAACTGTGAAAACAATGTAATCTTGTGATGGCACAATGGATTATTGTGATGTCAAAATGTAACATTGTGAAGTTACGTTGTAACATTGTGATGCCAAATTGGGGAAATATAATGGTACTTGGGGCGATAGTGTTGGCATATTAGAGCATTGTGATGTCACATTCAAGCATTGCGATGTCACAAGGGCATATTCAGAAATCATATTGTAACATTTTTGGCATATTGGAGCAATATACTAGCACATGGACCGATGGAGTTGGCAGATAAAAACATTGTGATGTCACATTGGAGCATTGTAATTGCATATTGGTACATTTTGGAGTTATAATTTAACATGGTGATGGCACCATGGAACATTGTGATGTAACAATGAATCATTGTGAAGTCATATTGTAACATTGTGATGGCACATTTGGGACTATAGTGTTAGCACATTGGAGCATTGCGATGTTATAACCGAACGTTGAGAAGTCATATTGTAGCATTTTGATAGCATATTGGAACAATATATTGGCACAGGGGGCGATTTTATTGGCTCTTTGGAGTATTGTGATGTCACAAAGGAAAACTGAGAAGTCATAGGTTCACATTGTGATGGCATATTGAAACAAGAAATTGGCACATGGGGTGATAGTGTTATATTGGAGCATTGTGATGTCCCAAAGGAACAATGTGAATTCATAATGTAACATTTTGATGGCACTATGTAGCAATATATATGGATGCATGGAGTAAAAGTATTTGCATATTGGAGCATTGTGACGTCACAATGGAGCATTCTGAAAAGACAAAGGAACATTATGAACTCATATTGTAACATTTTGATGCCACTGTGGAGCAATATAATAACACATGGGGCAATAGTGTTTGAATGCTGGAGCATTGTGATGTCACCTTGGATCATTGTGATGTCACATTGGAGCATTGTGTAGTCATATTTTAACATTGTAATGTCACTTTGGAGTAGTATAATGACACATGAGGTCGTGGTAGTGTTCACACATTGGAACATTTTCATGTCACATTGGAGGACTTTGAAGTCACAATGGAACATTGTGATGTCACAATGGAACATTATGAAGTCATATTGTAACATTGTGATGGCACATTGGAGCAATATAATGGCACATGGGGCCGTAGTGTTGGCACATTGGAGCATTGTGACTTCACAATGCAGCATTGTGAAGTCATATGGTAACAGTGTGTTGCCATATTGGAACAATAGAATGCCACATAGCCAATAGTGATGGCACATTGTAATATTGTGATGTCCCATTGTGAAGTCATGTTGTTCCATTGTAATGGCACATTGGAGCAATATAATGGCACATTGTGATGTCACAATGGAACATTGTGAAGTCATATTGCAATATTGTGATGGTACTATGGAGAATTGTGTGGTCAAATTTGATGATTGTGAGGGGACATTGAGTACCCTGTTTGCATATTGAGCATGATGATGACACAATGGATCATGCTAATGACAAAATGGCGCATCATGTTGGCATAATGAGCATTGTGATGCCATATAAGTGCATTGTGATGGCACAAGGGAACCTTGAGAAGATCTTATTAAAATGTAATGGCACATTTGAGCCATATAATGGCACAAGTGGGGTTTATGTTGTCACATTGGAGCATTGAGACTTCACATTGGAGTGTTGTGATGAAACAATGGATCATTGTGAAGTCATATTGTAACATTGTGATGGCATCATAGAGCATTTTGATTTCACATGGAGCAATAGTGTTGGCACATTGAAGCATTTTGTTGTCACATAGGAGCATTGTGAAGTCACAATGAAACATTGTGAAGTCATATTGTAACAGTCTGATGACCTCATGGAGCATTGTGATGTCACATTTGAGGATTGTGATGTGACAAAGGAACATTGTGAAGGCATATTTTAACATTCTGAAGACATATTGGAAAAATATAGTGGTACTTGGGGAGAGAGTGAAAATTGAACAATGTGATGTTTACATCACATTGGATTATGTGATGTGACAAAGGAACATTGTGAAGGCATATTTTAACATTCTGAAGACATATTGGAAAAATATAGTGGTACTTGGGGAGAGAGTGTTGGCACATTGGAGCATTGTGATGTCATATTAAAGCATTGTGAAGTCAAAATTGAACAATGTGAAGTCATACTGTAACACTCAAAAAGCAAATTGTAATATGGTGATGTTACATTGGAGCACTGTGATGTCACATTAGAGCATTGTGATGTCACAGTGGATAATTGTGATGTCACAATGGAGTATTGTGAGGGGACATTGGAGCAATGTATTGGCACATGGGGTGACAGTCTTGGCACATTGGAGCATTCTGATGTCATATTCAGGCATTGTTACATCACATTGGATTATTGTGAATTCATATTGTAACATTTTGATGGCATACTGCAGCATTCTGATGTCAAATTGGAGCATTCAGAAGTTACAATGGAATAATGTGAAGTCATATTGTAACATTGTCATGGCACATTGAAGCAATATAATGGCACATTGGGCGATAGTGTTGGCGCATTCTAGCATTGTGATGTCACATTGGAGCATTGCGAAGTCAAATTGTAACATTGTCATGACATATTGAAGCAATGTAATGTCACACATGGCCTTAGTGTTGAGACTTTTGATCAGTGTAATGGCACATTGGAGCATTGTGATTTCACAGTGGAGCATTGTGATGACACCCTGGAGCATTGTGATGACAAAATCGAACATTGTGAAATCAAATGTAACATTGTGATGGCACAATGGAGCATTTTGATGTCCAAATGTAATATGGTGAAGTTATATTGCAACATTGTGATGCCAAATTGGGGCAATATAATAGCAGGTGAGGCCATAGTGATGGCATATTGGAGCATTGTGATGTCACAATCGAGCATTGTGATGTCTCAAGGCAACATTCAGAAGTCATGTTATGACATTGTTGACATATTGAAGCAATATACTAGCACATGGACCTATGGTGTTGGCAGATTAAAGCATTGTGATGTCATATTGAAACACTGTGATGACAAATCTAGCAATATAATGCACGTGGGTTGATAGTGCTCAACATTAGAGTATTGTGACGTCACAATGGAGTATTGTGACGTCACAATAGAGTATTGTGAAGTCACAATGGAACACTGAGAAGTCATATTTTAAGACTGTGATGGGACATGGGAGCAATATAATGGGACATTAGATGACAGTGTTGGCACATTGGAGCATTGGGATGACATAATGGAGCATTGTAATTTCACACTGGAAGATTGTGAATCATATTGTAACATAGTGATGACACCACGGAGCACTTTGATGTAACAGTGGAACATTTTGAAGTCATATTGTAACATTTTTATGGAACATTGGAGCAAAATAATGGCACATGTAGCTATAGTGTTGGCACATTGTAGCATTGTGATGTCACATTGGAGCATTGTGATTTCACAATGGAATATTATGAAGTCATATTGTATCATTGTCATGGCACCATGGGTCATTGTGAGGTTAAATTGGGGGATTGTGAGCGGACATTGAGCACCATGTTTCCATATTGAGCGTAATGACGTCACAATGGATCATTGTAATGACGCAAATGTACAGTGATTTCACAATGAGCATTGTAATGTCACAATGGAACATTTTGTATTCATATTGTAATATTGTGTTGTCAAATTGGAGCATTGTTGTGTCACAATGGAGAATTGTGTTGTCATGTTGGATCACTGTGAATTCACAATGGAACATTCTGACGTCATATTGTAACTTTGTGATGGCACATTGGAGCAAATTAATGGCACATGTGTTGATAGTGTTGGCATTGGAGCATTGTGATATAAGATTGGAGCATTGTTATATCAGAATGGAACACTGAGAAGTCATGATGTAATATTTTGATGACTCATTGGAGCAATATAATATCACATGGGGCAATAATGTTGGCACATTGGAGCATCGTACTGTCACAATGGAGCATTGTGATGTGAGAAAGGAATATTGTGAGGTCATATAGTAACTTCGTGATGGCACATTGGAACAATGTAATCGCTCATGGGGCAATAGTGTTGGTACATTGGAGCATTGTAATATCACATTAGAGTATCGTGATTTCCCAATGGAAAATTGAGAAGTCATATTGTCACATTGTGATCACATATTACAGCAATATAATGGCACTTGGGGAGATAGTGTTGGCACATCGGAGAACTGCGATGTCACATTGAAGCATAGTGAAATCACATCAGAACATTGTGAAGTCATATTGTAACATTATGATAGCACATTTGAGACCATAGTGTTAGCACATTGGAGCATTGTGATGTTATAACGGAACATTGAAAAGTCATATTGTAGCATTTTGATGGCATATTGGAGCAATATATTTGCACATGGGGTGATAGTATTGGCTATTGTGATGTCACAAAGGAACACTGAGAAGTCATAGGGTAGCATTTTAATGGCAAATTGAAACAATACAATGGCATATGGGGCGTTAATGTGACATTGGAGCATTGTGATGTCACAAAGGAACACAGTTAATTCTTATTGTAATATTTTTATGGCACTACGGAGCAATTTATAGACACATGGGGCAATAGTATTGGCATACTGGAGCATTGTGACATCACAATGGAGCATTGTGAAATGACGAAGAAACATTGTGAAGTCAACTTGTAAAATTTTGATGGCACTATGGAGCAATATAATAACATATGGATCAATAGTGTTAGAATATTGGAGCATTGTGATGTCACCTTGGAACATTGTAATATCACAATGGAGCATTTTCAAGTCATATTGTAACAGTGTGATGGTGCATTGAAGCAATAGAATGGCACATGGGGAAATAGTGTTTTCACATTGCAGTATTGTGATGTCACATGTTGAAGTCATATTGTTACCTTGTGATGGCACGTTGGAGAAATATAATGGCACATGTGGCGATAGTATTGGTACATTGGAGCATTGTGACGTCACATTGGAGCATAGTGACTTCAAAATGGGGCCTTGTGAACTTATATTTTAATAGTGTGATGGTTCATTGGAGCAATGTATTGGTACATGGGGCAACAGTGTTGTGATGTCACATTTTGATGTCATATTGTTACATTGTGATCGCACATTGGAGCAATATAATGGCACATGATGAGAGAGTTTGGCACATTGGAGCATTGTATTGTCACAATGGAACATTGTGAAGTCGTATTTTAATATTTTGTTGCCTCAGTGGAGCAATATAATAAAACATGGGACAATAGTTTTGAAATATTGGAGCATTGTGATGCCAAAATGTAACATTGTGAAGTTATATTGTAACATTGTAATGCCAAATTGGGGCAATATAATGGCACGTGGGTCGATAATGTTGGCATACTGGAGCATTGTGATGTCACAGTCAAGCATTATGATGTCACAAGGGAACATTCAGAAGTCATATTTTAACATTGTTGGCATATTGGAGCAATATACTAGCACATGGACCTATGACCTATCGGCTGATTAAAGCATTGTGATGTCACACTAGAGCATTGTAATTGAACATTGGTACATTTTTCAGTCATATTGTTATATGGTGATGGCACCAAGGAGCATTGTGATGTAACAATGAAACATTGTGAAGTCATATTGTAACACTGTGATGGCATATTTGGGACCATAGTGTTAGCACATTGGAGCATTGTCATGTTATAACGCAACATTGAGAAGTCATATTGTAGCATTTTGATGGAATATTGGAGCAATATATTGGCACAGGGGTCAATTGTATTGGCTCATTGGAGTATTGTGATGTCACAAAGGAACACTGAGCTGTCATAGATTAGCAATGGGATGGTACATTGAAACAAGAAAATGGCACATGGGGTGATAGTGTTACATTGGATCATTGTGATGTCACACAGGAACACTGTGAATTCATATTGTAATATTTTGATGTCATATTGTAAAATTGTGATGGCACTGTAGACCATTGTGATGGCACATGAAGCAATAGTGTTGGAAGTGACATCAAAATGGAGCATTGTGTAATGACAAAGGAACATTGTGAAGTCATCTTGTAATATTTTGCTGGCACTATGGAGCCATATAATACATGGAACACTAGTGTTGGAAAATTGAAGCATTGTGATGTTAACTTGGAGCACTGTTATGTCACAATGGAACATTGTGAAGTCATATAGTAACATTGTCATGGAACATTGGAGCAATATAAGCACGTAAGCCGATCGTATTGCTACATTGGAGCATTGTGATGTCACATTGGAACATTAGATTTCTTACAGTGACTTTATGACGGCATATTGGAGCAATATAAGGGCAAACAGGGAGATAATTTTGGCACACTGGAGAATTAGGATGTCACTTTGGAGCACTGTGATATCACAATGGATCACTGTAAACTCATATTTTAATATTTTGATGGCACCATAGGGCATTATGATGGCACATGGGGCCATGGTGCTGGCATGTTGGAGCATTGTGATGTCACATTGGAGCATTGTGAAGTCATACTCTAACATTGTAATGTCACATTGGAACAATATAGTGGCACATGAGGTGATAGTGTTGGCACATTGGAGCATTGTGATGTCACATTTGAGCATTGTGACTTCGCAATGGAGCATTGTGAAGTCATATTGTAACAGTGTGATGGCGGATTGGAGCAATAGAGTGGCACATGGGGCAATAGTGTTGGCAAATTGCAGTTTTGTGATGTCAGATTGTGAAGTAATATTGTTACATTGTGATGTCACATTGGAACAATATAATAGAACATGGGGACATAGTGTTGGTACATTGGAGCATTGTATTTTCACAATGGAATATTGTGAAGTCATATTGTAATATTTTGGTAGTGCTATCGAGCAATATAATAACACATGGGTGAATAATGTTGAAATATTGAAGCACTGTGATGTCAAAGTGTAACATTGAGAAGTTATATTGTAACATTGTGATGGCAAATGGGGCAATATAATGGCACGTGTGTCAACAGTTTTAGCATAGCGGAGCATTGTGTTGTCACATTTGAGCATTGTGATGTCACAAGAGAACATTCATAAGTCATATTGTAATATTGTTGGCATATTGGAGCAAGAAACTTGCACATGAACCTATGTTTTTGGCAGATTAATGCCTTGTGATGTTACATTGGAGCATAGTAATTGCACATTGGTAGATTTTGCAGCCATATTTTAACATGGTGATGGCACCATGGAGCATTGTGATGTAACAGTGAAACATTGTGATGGCACATTTGGGACCATAGTGTTAGCACATAGGAGCATTGTATTGTCACAAAGGAACACTGTGAATTCATATGGTGACATTTTGATGGCTCTATGGAGGAATATATAGGCACATGGGGCAATAATATTGGCAAACTGAAGCATCATGACGTCACAATGGTGCATTGTGAAATGACAAAGGAATATTTTGAAGTCATCTTTTAACATTTTGATGGCACTATGGAGAAATATAATAACACATGGGCTTAAGCTGAAAATAATGGAGAAGAGCACCATGAATAGTTGTAGCTATATTATGGAAAACAGGGTAAATAAAATTGTGTTTATGACTTTGAGGGAAGACCTCTGAGACACACACAGATTGTGGAGAAGTAACAGAAAAGTAGACTGACCCTTTCACCTGCTAAACTAGAAGAGTAATGCTTTTACCCCTTTTTCTTTTAAAATTCTTTTTAAGACTTCTTTGAAAAATAATTATGGCTTTAAATTTTTTTTAAATCCTACACAAATGTGATTGTTTGAAAGAAAATATCCCCCATAGGCTCCAAGTGTTTGGACATTTTTCCCCAGATGATGGCGCTGTTTTGGGAGTTTTCAGAAGGTGTAGCCATGCTGGAGGAAGCATGTCGCTGCAGGTGGGCTTACAGAGTTCTTAAACCTGGCCAGATTTCCAGTCAGTCTCTTTCTTCCTGTGCCTGCATGATGATGTGAGAGCTTCACTTCTACTGCTCCTCATCCAGCCACCTCCATCCACCATGACTCCCTGCCATGATGGACTGTAATTCCTCTGGAACTGTAAACTCAAACAAACACTTCCTTCTA
>NW_008357044.1:179612-205318 GCF_000622305.1 Nannospalax galili
TCACCTCTGGTAAAAATTTCCCAAAAAGGAAGCCCATTCCTAGTATTGGGATTTTTATTTGTTAACCTATGGTGTCTGTGGGGCCATTAATGTTAGTTATCTCCCCTTTAATCCTTTTTCTACCCTGCCCTACTATTCCCCACCCTATTTAACTCTTCATATTCCATTGCTCTCCTTTCCCCATTTATAAAACTGTATTCTCTGTCCCCTTCCAAGAAGCGTCCCCCATGAACCCTTACTAGTTTCCTGACCTCTATTTATTTTCCACTTGAAACGCACCTACCTAAAGATTCAAAGCTAGCATCCAATTATGAGCGAGAACATAAAATGATCATTTTTCTGTGTCTGGGTTACCTGGATCAGGATGATTGTTTCCAGTTCTATCCATTTACCTGTGAAATTCATAATTTCAACTTGCTTAATACTTGAATAATATTCCATGGTGTAAATGTACCTCTTTTCATTATTCATTTATCATTTGATTGATACCTAGGTTGCTTCTAGTTCCTGACTATTGTGAATAGAGCAGGAACGAGCAAAGATGATCAGATATCTCTGTAGTAGAATATGGAGTTCTTTGGGTATGTGCACAAAAGTTGTTTGGCTGAATCATGTGGTAGATCTATCTCTACCTTTTTGAGGAATCTCCGCACAGATTTCCGTAGTAGCTGCAACATTCTGCACTCCTACCAGCAATGAAAAAGTGTTCCCCTTTCCCAAAACTTGCAAACATTTTTTGTTTGTTTTTTGGAACTGAGCCATTCCTACTTGGTAAAGATAAAATCTCAATGTAGTTTTAATTTGCATTTTCCTAATAGCTAATGACATTTATCATTTTCTTTTGTATTTTTGATGAAATTTTGCAATTTTCATATAATATATTTTTTATGGCATTCAGAGACACTCCCCTCTCCATACCTTACCCAACTGTACTCTACCAAATTTAGTGAACTCATGAATGAATATAAACATATGTATATACATACATATAGATAGATAGATAGATGTATCTCCTATAGAGAAAGATTTTGGTCCCCCAGAGTCCTTCAGTGTGGATCCATGCACTGAGCCTACTAAGAGTCCCAAACCTGTAAGACACTGTCTTTCCACGTCTCTTCAGCCATCAATTCGTTAGGTTGGGCCTGGAGAGATGACTCAGCAGTTAAGAGCACTGGCTTCTCTTGCAGAGGAACTGGGTATTGTTCCCCACAACCACATGGTTGCTAACAACCATATGTAACTCCAGTTCCAGGGGGTCTGATGTCCTCTTATGATCTCCGAGGGCATTGCACGACACAAGTGCACATACACACATGCAGGCAGTAACTCATACACATACAATAAAAATAATAAATAATTTATTTTTAAGTTTTTCAGGTAGGAATGGGATTTGGTGCCTGCTTCCCCATGTCTATGCTGGACTTTTTTGTTCGGTGTGAGCTCACATAAGACTTGTGCATGCAGTCAACATTGCTGTTAGCTCATATGAGTAAATGACCAGCTGTCTGGAAGCCTGTTTCCTTGTGGTCATCAACCACCTCTAATTCTTACAATCTTTCTGTCTCCTCTTCCACATGTTCCCGGAGTCTTGGGAGGCAGACGTTTGAAATAGGTGTCCTATTCAGGAATAAGTACTCTGCAGCCTCTTGTTCTCTGCACATTTGCTAATTTGTTCTCTCTGTTAATGACCATCTGATGTATATGGAAACTTCTGTAGTGAGAGTCAAGGGATCCATTCATCCTAAGTGAAAAGTTTGCATTGCAGATGTGTCACTTAAGTGTCTCACACTTGTTCTCCATATTGAACAGTTCTGGAATTCCATAGTAGTTGCCATCTGTTGCAAAAAGGAGCTTCTTTGATGATGGGCAAGAGGTATATTTTTCTGTAAATATAAGGATGCATATTTAGAATAAAGTAAGAAATTATGTTGTCCTATAGATATGGCATAAGTAGTTTTTTTCTCTAGGAACTATGACATCTCCAGCCATATATTTGACCGTGTTTATACTATTTCACATGAGTTCCCTCCCATTGAGTGGACCTTAATTCCAATTAAATAGCTGTTGATCCCCCACAAGATGAAAGTGTCACTACTGTACTAAGAGCAATAAACATATTCCTTATTCTTTTGAGTTTCATCCTTGAGAACACTATGCTTAGCTCCTTGCCCCAAGTTTTAATTGGGTGGTTTATTATTACGAATTTTTTAGTTGTTTGTTTATTCCAGATATTAACCCTCTGTCAGAAGTTTAGCTCATAAAGTTTCTTCCCATTCAATAGGTTGCCTCTTCATTCAAATAATGGTTTAATGTTCTGTATAGGATCTTTTTAGTTCCATGAGGTCGTATTTGTCGATTGCTGAACTTAATGCCTGCACTGTCTTTTTCAGAAATTCTGTTCCTGTGACTTTAAGTTCCACTGCATTCACAACACTCCCCTCTATGATTTTCAGGGTAACAGGTCTAATGAGGAAGTCCTTGATCTACTTGGAATTGAATCTTGATCATGGTGACATATAGATATCCAGTTTTATTCTCATATATAGCTATCCAGTTTGACCAGCACCATATACTGTAAATGCTGTCTTTTGTTCAAGGTGTGTTTGGGGTCCCCTTGTAAAAAATCAAGTAACTGTAACTGCATGGACTTAAATCTGGGTCCTCAACTCTATTCCATTGACCAATGTGTTGATTTTTATGTTAGTGGCATGTCATTTTCATTACTAGAGCTCTGTAGCATAAACACTTGAAATCAGGGATTGTGATACCTGCAGCTCTTCTTCTATTGTTCAGAGTTGTTTGGGCTATCATAGATTTCTTGTGTTTCCAGATGAGATGTTAGATTCTTTTTACAACTTCTGTGAAGAATTGGGTTTGAATTTTAATAAGGATTGCATTGAATCTTTAGATTTAGATTGCTTTTGGCAGTATAGCCATTTTCACAATATTAATCGTACTGATCCATGAGATGGTAGATCTTTCCATCTTCTGGTGTCTTCCTAAATTTCTTTCTTCAAGGTCTTAAAATTTTTGTTATACAGGTCTTTCACTTCTTTGGCTAGATTTTTTCCAAACTAGCTTCTCTTTTTTGAGGCTATCATGAATTTTATTTTTCCCCTGATTTATTCTCAGTAAGTTTCTTGGTTGTGTATAGGAAAGCTACTGATTTTCAAATGTTAATTTTGTATCCTCTTACATTGCTGAATGTGTTTATCAGCTTTAGGAGTTTTCTGGTTGATTCGTTATAGTCTTTTATGTACGCAATCATATTATATGCAAAAAGGAGTAATTTGACTTCTTCCTTTGCAATTTTATCCCTTTATCTCCCTCATTTCTTTAACTGATCTAGCTGAAACATCAAGCAATATATTGAACAGAAATTAAGAGAATATACAACCTTTTTTGTTCCTGATTTTAGTAGAAATGCTTTCAGGTATTCTTCAGTTAGTATGATGTTAGCTGTGTGCTTGTTATATATTGTCTGTATTATGTTGAATTATGTCCTCTGTATCCTTGGATTCTCCGTGACTTTTATCATGATTGGATGTTTGATATTATCGAGGGCCTTTTCTGCAATTAATGAGATGATCATTTTGTTTTAGTCCTTGAGTCTGATTATGTGGTTGATTACATAGATTGATTTATACATGTTGAATCATCGATGCATCTTTGGGATGAAACCTACTTGATTGTGGTAAATAATCTTTTTGATGTGATCTTGCATTCAGTTTGCAAGGGTTTTCTTGATAATTTTTGCATTGATATTCATCAGAGTAATTTCCCTTTTTGTTTGGTGTTTGGTTTTTGTATCAGGTTAATAGTGGTTTCATAAAAATGATTTGAAAGTGTTCCTTCCTCTTCTATCTTTCAGTATTTGATGGGTATTGAAATTTGTTCTTTTTTGAAAATCTGGCAGAATTATTCACTGTATCTATGATGTCCTGGGATTTTCTTTTTAACCTCGGAGATTTGAAAATATTGCTTATATCTTACTTGCACTTGTGGGTTTATTTAAATTATCTCATCTTGGATTAATTTTGGTAGGTCATACAAACCTAGAATTTCATTCATTTCTATTAGATTTTAGAATTTGTGGAATACAGGCCACCAAAGTATGTTCTGGTTCTCTGAAAATGTTCAGTATCTCTTGTGACGTTTCCCTTTTGCATCTATGATTTTATTGAGTCTTCTTTCAGTTAAATTGACTAAAGGTTTGTCAATCTGGTTAATCTATTCAAAGAACTCACTCTTCATCCCATTGATTATTTGTATTTTTTTTCATTTCTATTTGATTTTAGCCACAATTTTATTATCTCTTCTCATCTAGGTTTTTTTGTGGGGTTGTTCTTGTTTTTCTAAGGCTTTCAAGTGGATTATTAAGTTATTAGTATGCAACTTCTTAAGCTATTTGATGTAGACACCTAATGATATAAACTTCTGTCTTAGGACTGCCTTTCCTGTGTCCCATAGATATTGATATACTGTGCTTTCATTTGTATTCAATTCTGGGAATTTTTTAATTTACTTTTTGAATTCTCTCTTGATCCACTTTTCATTCAGTAGTGTTTTTTAGATTCAACAGTTTGCATACTTTTCCCCATTTCTCTTTCTGTTGTGCCCAACTTTATTCATTTGTGGTCAGATCTGATACAGGATGTTATTTCAAACTTTTAAAATTTGTTGAAACTTGCTTTGTGTCCTGATATGTGGTTGATTTGGGTGAAAATTCCATGAATTGCTGAGAAGAAAATGTATTCTTTGGTGCTTATGTAGAATGTTCTGTAAATGTCTGTTAGCCCCATTTTGATTTATTATTTCATTTAACTTGGAAGTTTTTCTATATAGTTTTTGTCTGGATAACCTGTCTGTTGATGAGAATGGGATCTGGATCCATCCACTATCACTGCCTTTGAGTCATTATGGGATTTTAGATCTCATAGTGTTTCTTTTATGAAATTGGGTGTTCTGTTTTTGGTGCATATGTTTAGGATTACATAGCCTCTCAGCGGATTTTTTTTAATGACTATGAAGTGTCTTTTTCTATCCCTTCTGACTAGTTTTGGTTTGAAGTCTATATTAACATATACCAGAATAGCCTCATCTGCTTCTTTCTTAGCTCCATTTGCTTGGAATGCGTTTTTCCATCCTCTTATTCTTAAGGTGGTGTCTATTTCTAATGGTCCGTTGTATTTTTGGAGGCAGCAAAAAGATATGATCCATTTCTAATCCAGTCAATTAATCTGTATCTTGTTATTGAGAATTAAGACACTTAACATGAAGAGTTATTTCTCACCAATATTTATTAAATCCTGTTATTTTGTCGTGGTGGTTTTGTTTTCTTTGTCCCCTTTTGATTAACTGCTCTGGAATTGTTTATTATTCCTTGTACTTTCTCAGGTGTGTGCAATCTTCTCATTAGAGAAGACTCATTCTTCCCAGTGTCTATTGTAAAGCTGACCTTGTGGACATAAATTCCTGAAGTTTGTTTCTATCATGGAAAGATTTCCTTTCTCCTTCTATTTCAACTGATCATTTTGTTGGGTGTAATAGCATTGGTTGGTATCTGTGACTTTTAAGGATTTGTAGAACATCAGTCCATGCCCTCCCAGCGATTTCAGAATCTACAATGAGGTCTCATAGGCCTCCCTTTACATGTGATTTGGCCTTTCTCTCTAGAAGCTTTCACTCTCCTTTGTTCTGTATATTTAGAATTTTGAATATTTTGAAACAAGGGGAATTTTTTTTCTGGTCCTATTTGGTGATTTGTATACCTGTTGCACATGAATAGGCATCTTCTTCCTTAGATTTGATGAATTTTGTTCAATGATTTTGTTGAAAATACTTTTAGCGCCTTGGACCCTAGGTTCTGCTCATTCTTGTATATCTGTGATTGGTAGATCTGATCTTTATATAGTATCCCTGAGTTCCGGCACATTCTGTTCCTGGGTTTTTTTCTTTTTAATTTAACATTTTCCTTGATTAAATGATCTAATTTCCCTATCTTATCTTCAAGGCATGATATTTTCACTTCTATTTGATCCATTCTATTGCTTACACTTTCCACCGAGTTTGATTTTGCAGATTGAATTTCTCCTTTCAACTTTTATTGCTGTTTGATTTTTTGCCAGAAATTCTATTTCTTTAGTACATTATATTTTAAAATCTGAGTTATTTTCTTTATTTCATTGTTCTGTGTTTTCGCCAACTTTATTCTTTTATTTATGCCTTTCCTCTTTGAGTTCATTGAGTATATCTATAATTCCTATTATGAAATCAGTGTCTTTTGTATCACCTAAGTTGGTAATCTCAGGAGATATTGTGATAGGTGTACTGATTGCTGAAGGAAGCATATTGTTTTGGTTTTTCATATTCTTTTCTGTGATGTGACCTAAGCATCTGGAGTTAGGTTATTGATGGTATTTCTTGGTATAGATATCTGGTCTCACATTTGCCAAGTGACTGTTTGTATGTTTGATTTCTGTTACCTCGCCTTGTAAAGTTGTGAATCAAATGAATAGCGCTTGGTTTGGGATCTTGGAGTTGCTGTGTTGATCTGCAAATGGGATGTCAGAAATGTTTCCCACACTACTTGTGATATGTGCACTTCTTAGCACAGGAGAAAATCATCTGTAGATTTGGGAAGTTCTCACTGTGAATTTGAGAAGTCCGTGGAGGACTGACAGGGTTCTACAAATGCTCCTTTGGTGTCTGGGCTGGGGTTGATCTCCCTTGGTGCACGTGGTCCTGTGAGAGGTCACTGTCTGCACTCCAGGCAGGGTTCTGGAGCTGCGTATCCACCTGGGTTTCAGGTTCTTGTGAAGCCATTCACACAGTCCAGGAGACGATGCATAGGGAAGAATTACTTTTTAGGCTCTGCCAGGACTCTGGGGCTGAGTACCTACCTGTGGTTCAGGGTTGGGTTCAGTTTGAGTTTGGCAAATGGTCCCTGAGTCAATAGCTCAGGGGGAAGGATCACAGTATGTGCTCGCTCTGAGGCTCTTGGGATGCCTATCTTCCTGTAGGTCAGGGTTCTGAAGAAGTTACTCAAGTCATTCTGGCAGCTGAGTGGAGGAACTGGTCATTGTCTGGATTGTGAGTGGGGCTCTGGGGCTGCATACGTACCTGTGGGTCAGGGTTCAGGTTTCATCTAGAATTACTCTGGGTTGGCAGCATGGAGGGAAGTTCCCAGGCTTTTCTTTTCAAAGTGACTCTCATTTGATTTGAGTATTCCCAAGATTTCCAACTCCCCTACCACCTGGATTCCAAGGTCAGCATTTCACTGGAATAGACCTCAATTAAAATATATTGAAAATGAAATTTATATTTTACACTACTCATATAGTCAAACATAAACATTGTATGTGATAATTTTTGTAACAAGATATTATCAAAGATAATTCAATAAGGTTATTAAAAGATAATACAGAAAGACAACTGGGACTTGATCATATTAATGCAAAGTTAGATTAATATTTTTAAACCTGGTTAATGGTAACCAGTATGTTGGTTGACTGTCTCCCATATGTTTATTCCGATACAAGCATATTTTATCAGAACTCAGCACTTTTTTATTACATCACCCAGAATAAAAAGAAAATGACACTTCCTTCCTTGACTTTGCAGTCAAAAAATTATAGCTACAAGATAAAATGGGGAGTTCCAAAAGGGCTGTAGCTCCATTTCTTTTCTCAGTTATGTCTTGAATACTATGTGTACATTCACTCATCTGCTGAGGAAAAACTAAAACCAAATTTCATCTTTAAAAATAAATAAGTTATATCTAATGTTGCAGTAAATGCTAAAATACCAAATGTTATTCAATGTCTTTGGCAACTAGAAAATGTGCTCATTTTTTTCATTTTTACTTAACATCGATTGTACTTGGACTATTTTGTCAGAAAAAGGTTATAAAAATAGCAAAGAAGCTAGAAAGAAAGAAATAGCAACTGGTACTACTGTTTGTACAGAAGGTCATAATTTGAAAAACAATTACAAAAACTAGTAAGGGAATCCAGTAAGTCCTAAGAATATGGCATAAATATAAAAAACCAATTATACTTTATTTACTTCAAATAAACAATATTGAAATGAAATTTTAAATGTCAATTCCATTTATGTCATCATCAACAAGATACAGTGCACTAAGAAAGACATAATATGACTTTTGTGGTATCTCTGCAGAAGATACACATCCTAAATACAATTATGAAGAAGCATCAGGCAAATTCACATTTATAGGCAAACTAGAAAACAATTAGCCATATTACTTGATAATGTCAAGACTAAGAAATCAAAATGCTGAGGAGCTATTACAGGTTAGAAAAGATCAAATTACTATGAGAACTAAATGTGATGCTTGGTCATGAACTAAATCCTCGGCCAAGAGACATTAGCTATGCAGGACATTACATGTATAATTAAATAAACTTCAAAGTAGACTGTGAATTAGATGATAGAATTGTATCAGTGTTAGAGTTCCTGATTTCGATTAATATGCCACATTAATTCAAGCTAATAACCTTTTCTTAGCAACTACACACTAAATAAATTGAAGGACACAATTTACACTCTCTAATTTACAGTCAAATATCTAACTTAAGTGTGTTGTGTAAGCAAGAGAGAGAGAGAGAGAGTAAGAGGGAGAGAAGAGGTTGTATGGATAAGAGAAGGAGGGAGAAAAAAGGAGGGAGGGAAGAAAGAGAAGGAGGAAAGGAACAATATCATATCAGCCAAAATATGAAATTAGATGAATCTGGATAAATGTATGTGGTACAAGAAGATTTTAATTTTTATTAAACTAACATCTAAATGAAATAGCTAACAAACTATACACCCTTAATACACTGGATAAAAGTGTTCTTACTATAATTTTCCTTCCTGGGATGCTAAAGGACTAATATGAACACAACTGATCATTTGACAGTAGTATTTTCACTCTCAATTATTATACCGATTTTCTAGCTCATAATCCTGTTTTTCTAAAGTTAAACCCAAAAAAACAACTGTTTAAGGGGATTCTGGATCACACTCTTCCTTCTGCTATTTCCTGAGCATATACTCCATTGCATGTTCTATAGCACTTGGTCTCTGAAGTCTAATTCAACCAAGGGAACGTCCAATGTTGCTTGGTAAGGCCTATACTACCAGTGTTATCTATCTGAACTAAGAAGATCCAACTTCTTTCTCAACTTGTTTGGCGAGTGGTAAAGTGAGAGCTCCAGGACTAGGCCACATTTGGGCTGCTACTGTTCCCCTATTTACCCTACCCAATCAAGTCACTATCCTCCTCCTCTGGGACTAGGCTAGGACAAGCTGTTGTAGAGCACCAGACAAGCCTGACAAGTGTACCTGTCAGCATTCATCCAAGAAGCTTTTTTTTTTTTTTTACAATTCCTGGAGTCTATTACAAAGTTCAACAACTGGTCAAACATAGGGAATACATGTCTGTGTGGTGTCCAGCCTTAAGTGACACATATGCAATTCAACTTCTACACCTAAATCTTGGAGAACATTACAGAACGGGTGCAGAAAAAATATGAATGCAGCTCTCAACTCTCACCAGAGAAGTTTCCTCATACAGCAGACAGTGATTAACCCAGAGACCCACAATTGATCAAATTGCAAAGAATAAGAAACTTCATGGTACTTCTCCTTTACTAGGACATCTATGTCAAACTTAGTCCACTCAAGGCTCAAGAATTAGGAAAATTGTAAGAGCGAGATGTGGTGAATGACCTCAAGGAAACAGTTTTCCAGATAGCTGGATAATTACTCATATGAATTCAAAGCAATGCTGACAGCATGCACAAGACCCTCATTTTCCGAGGCCAGAAAAAATCCTAGCATAGAAATGGGGATGTGTTTGAGAAATCCCAACCTTAGCTGAGTAACTATTCACAGCCAGTAGTTGTTGGTAAAGGGAGAGCCAGTTTTCATTAAGGATGTGACACTAGATAGGTTTACCAAGCTGCAGTGGATTGAACCACACCAAAGGGCATTTGGGGACACAAACTTGACTCAGCATGCTTTAATGTATGTGTCAGAGTACATGAAATCAAGTGGGAGCATTAAGAGTGGTGCAAATAGGGGAAGTGTCTAAGTGTGATGGAAATAAATTTATGAACATTGCAAAAATCTGATAAAAATAACTCTTGAATGTAAAAAGTCTCAAAGAAATATCTCGTCATTTGGGTATCTTACTCCTTCAAATGATTGCAATATCAGGTTCTCCTAATTGACAACTCTACAGGGTCAATTGTCCAAATATTTTTGCCATGTGATGTACGCTGTAATATACTACTGTAACTTGTTTTACTATAAAGTGATTTTGATCATGTCCCTTAGACCATCAAACATTCCCTTCTTGAGGTCCCATAACCCTCATAATAGCATTATACTAGGAAACTAGGAATTCCCTCCTTTAGCACTTGTTAAGTCTGAAACTAGTCTGTGTGTTTGGTAAAGTAAGTGGCAAGATTCCAAATATATGCAACTAATTTGAGGCACAGATGTATGACACTGTGTGTGTGTGTTTGTACAGATGTGTGAATGTTTAATAATTTTTCCTAATCTAGAATTTAAATATGATGTCCTATGGGTGAAATTTGTGAAAATATTGTTCCCTTATCTTTGGTCCTCTACACACTTCATTCTTTTTATATTTCTTGGCTGAGACTGTCAAGATTCCTTGATTTCTACATACTGTACCCAAAATCCTCCCCGTACGTTATCATTTACTTTTCACTGTCTTCTTGTCTTTTCTTAGTTTACCTCAAATCTCCTATCAGTATCTGAAATACCATACATATTTGTCTTTGCTCTATTTAGTGGAATAGAAGTTCTTGTGGTTGTGATTATTATAATGGCTTGCATTCACTGTTGTATATCATGACCTATAGCATTAATGATTACTGAAAAGTGTGTATATATGTGAAGAAAGAAAGAATGAGAGAATGAAAGAAAGAAAGAAAGAAAGAAAGAAAGAAGAAAGCAAAATAGGAAGGAAGGAAGGAAGAAAGGAAAGGAGGAAGGAAGGAAGAAAGGAAAGGAGGAAGGAAGGAAGGAAGGAAGGAAAGAAAGAAGGAATGAGGGAGCTATAGTTATGTTTTGTGTTTTCAATGTATATTATACATGGAAAACATGTCTTGGGGCTGAAAAACTGGGTTAAGGGTAAGTGCACTTGCTGGCAAAGCAATGTAACCTGAGTTCAAATCCTCAGCATTTTCAAACGCCAGGTATGGCCATATACATCTGAAACCCCAGCAGTGGTGTTTGGAGGCAGGAGAATCTCTGCAACTCTCTGTCTAACAAATTAACAGAAATGGTGAACTTCAAGCTCAGTGAGAGGTCCTGTCTTGGAAAATAAGATAGAGAAAAATGGAGGAAGATGCCCAATGTGTTCCTATGGCATCCACATGTGCATACACACCCACCTAAGTTTGTGTGCATACATCACACACACACACACACACACACACACACACGTGCGCACACACACAAACACACACAAGCAGCTCATTTTATAGTACCTTACTGCATCTTTATGGTATTCCAATGAGATACAGAAGTCTTGAAGTAATTATATTTTGATGTTCTCTCCTATACGGCACTAACATAACCTCTCAAAGCAAATTAAAATAGTGAAGTGGTGATGAGGTGCCATGGCTTTTGCCTCCAATCTGAGCCATGGTATTATGGGATGAGAAGAGACTGGGATTCCTTGGGAGACCTCAGGAGCTTTGATTTGTAGTGAGTAGTCAGAGTAGAGGCACCTACCATGTTATAGCAGAATAACAGCCCAAGAGAGAGGTTGTGAAAATGGTTCAGTGGATAAAGCACTTGTTGTGCAGGCATGAGTACCCAGAGTTCAGATTTCCAGAACCCACGTAAATCCTAGGCAGGCGTGGTAGCCACCTGTCATCTCAGCACTTTGGAGGCAGAGACAAGCGATCCCTGGGAGAGATGGCTAGCTAGATCATCTGGAATTAGAGAGCTCCGCTCCAAAATTAAAAAATTGAACCACTATTAATATACATCAAATTCATTGCTGGGGAAATGTTAAAAATGAAATCAGTGTGTGGAAAGTACTTCTGCACATTGAAGTTCAAGACATCACTTTTCTCTATAGCTAATATATAGAATAAATCTAAGTATACATTGATAATTAAAGAAAATACTGTATAGATGCACAATGAAGTACTAGTTAACCTTAGAAGAAAGTACTTTCATTTGTCATACTGTATATGAAACTGGGAAAACTGGGGGACATAATATTATGTGAAAAAGTCACACAGAGAAGTGCAGAGATCACATAATCTTGGTTACTGTAAAAAGTTAAAAGGTTGAGCTTATGCAGGCAGAGAAAAGAATGATGGATAACAGAAGATGGCGGTTGTGGGAACTAGAAGATGTTGGTTAAAGGGGTTAAAATATGTTAGGCAGGAGGATATTGCTCAGCACGGTGGTTTTACATAGTATAATCAATTATATACCTGAAAAATTCAGAGAATATGTTTAAAGGGTTCTCTTTTATAATAAAATTTATAAGTGTATGACATAAAACATTTAACAGATTTATTTAGCCATTTTATGATGAACACACATGTCAAAACATCCTGTTATATACCATAAACATATATACATTTTTTAATTGAAAATAGATTTAAAAGTCTTTGCATGGTTCATTGAAGAATGGTGGCTGCTGTTTGAAGTAAGTGATTGGCACCATGGTAGAAAGAAGGATATATCTCTTTTCTGGTGTGGTATGTACTTATAGCAGCCCTCATAGCATACTATGTGCTACATTCATCTATTTTCATAGTCTTACATTCCTAAATAGCACTGAAGGCCCACATACTTGACTTTTGTCCCTATAGTTAGAATGAAATCAGGAGCTGCCCGTTTAACTTTGCATATCTGTGCCTCAGTTTCCTCATTAATAAAATGAGATAAATTGTGGCAATTACTACATGTGTATTTCCCTTTTCTCCACAACCTTGGTAGAACTTATTATCTTTTACATAATAGGCATTCTTACAGATAATAAGTAATAGTTCATTATGGTTTAATTTACATTTCCGTGGTTATTAATTATACTAAGTAATTTTTGAGACACCTATTAACCATCTGTATGTCTTCTTTTAGAAATACCTATTCATATGTTTTTCCCATTTTGTGTGTGTATGTGTGTATTAGTCACTTTCTGTTGCTGTGATAGAAACACTTTCCAAAGCAATTTATAGAAGCAAGAGTTTATTTGAACTTATGGTTCCAGGGGAATTACAGTCTGTCCTGGCAGGGAGGTATGGTGGCTGGAGTTGGCTGGAGCAGGGGCAGCAGAAGGGAAGCACTGACATCATCATGCAGGCACAGGAAGCAAGAGATGACTGAAGGTCTGGCAAGGCTTAAGAACACTCTGAGACCAACCCCAGTGACCTGCTTCTTCCAGTATAGCCACACCTTCTAAAACCTCCCAAAACAGCACCATTATCTGGGGACAAAATGTCCAAACACTTGTAGGCTATAGGGGACATTTTCATTCAAACCTCCACATTCCACCCCCTGGCCCGCATAAGGTCATGATCATATTAAATGCAAAATACATTTAGTCCAACTTTCAAAGTCCCCATAGTCATTATCAGTCTCAATACTATTCAAAAGTCCACAGTCCAAAGTGGATTTAGGTAAATATCTTAACTGTAAGCCTCAATAAAATCAAAGGCAAATTGCATACTCCCAACATACAGTGGAACCGAATACACATTACCATTCAAAAAGGGATGAATGGAGGCATAGTAAGGAAATACTGGACCAATACAAGACCAAAAACCTGCAGGTCAAATACCAAATCCAGTAGTTCCACATCCAACTTCTGGGACTTTACTTCCAAAGGGCTTAGATGGCTCAGCCTCTTTAGCTTTGCTGCATGTAACATACATCTCTCTCTTGTGCTGGTACCACTCCCTGCGTGCAGGTCTTCTTGGCAGATGCCTCACAGCTCTGGCATCAGAAACGTTTGGGGTCTCCATTGCCATCCAGGCTTCACCTTCACAGCTTCACACAATGGCCTACCCATGTCTCTTCTAGGCATGGAAACCTCAGCTTCATGCTACCTGGCCTGCAATGTTCTGTGAAACCTCGGGGGAAGAACTGAGGACCCCTTCACACTTCCAACTTTCATGCCTCTAAAGCCAGCACCAGATGAGCAACACTGCCAAGACTGGCTGCAAGTTTGAGATATACCCCAGGCTGCCTTATCCGTCTTAGAAGCTTTTCTCTTCAGTGGTCCCTGCAGCATTTTCCCTTCACAAGTTGGAGGCTTAACTGGATGTGTTCTTGCACTGGAGGCACTCTCTCCATTGTTCAAGTTTGAATCTCTAGGTCCCTCCTTAATCACTTAAATCTCCTTATCAATGTGATCCTCTCCATCACATGCCAAGGCTCCAATATTTATCTTCCTAAGGCTCTTTTTCAATCCATCCTGTACACTCTTTATTTCTTTCTGCCCCATTTGCTCTTTTTCCCTGTAAATCTGTATAATATTCACGACAAATAGCCATGCCACCATTTCTACATTAGGCTGTTTTGAAATTTCTTCCACCAGACAAATTAGTCCATTGCTTTTCAACTTAGCCACAGGCAATCATTTAGGTCGAGGGCAGGCTCCAGCCAGACTCTTTGCCAAAATATCCCAAGTGCTGCTTAAGTCCTTATTTCCCTCCAAAACTACATTGTTCTCAGCACCACTTTCTTCCAAGCCCCTACTAGAATGGCCTGTTAAGCTCCGCTTATAGAAATCAAGGATTTTCCAGGGCCAAACTTCCAAAGTGTTCCACAGCTTTCCAAAACACCAAATGTTCAGGTTCTTCACAGTTAACATCCCACTCCTGGTACCAATTACTGTACTAGTCACTTTCCTGTTGCTGTGATAGACACATTGACAAGATCAATTTATAGAAAGAAGAGTTTATTTGAGCTTACAATTCCAGGGGAATTACATCCCGTCATGGCAGGGATCCATGGTGGCTGGAGGTGGCTGGACCAGTAGCAGCAGAAGCTAAGCTCTCACATCATGATGCAGTCACAGGAAGCAAGAGAACAACTGGAGAACTGTCAAGGCTTAATAACTCTCTAAGCCCACCCCCAGTGACGTCCTTCTAAAACTTCCCAAAACAGCGCCATCTTCTGGGGACAAAATGTCCAAATACTTGGAGCTTATAGGGGACATTTTCATTCAAACCACCACAGTTAGGATTAGTACTAGGCCTAGGGTTAGATTCAAAGTTAGGGTGATATTTAGGGATAGGATTAACATTACAGTTAGGGCTATGTTCAGGGTTGGGGCTAGGGCTATGTTTGGAGTTAGGGTTAGATTAGGGTTAGTCCTGAATTAAGATTAGTGTTAGGGTTAGTGCTAGGGCTAATGTTGTGTTAATGTTTGATAGTTGCTTAAGTGTTAGGATTAGGTTTATGGTTAGTGGTAGGGTTAGGGTTAGGGTTATGTTTAAGGTTAGTGCTAGATTAGAGTTTCGGGTTCGGGTTATAGTTAGAGATAGGATTAGGGTTAAGTTTAGGTTGTGTTTAGGTTTGGGTTAGGTTCTGAGTTAGGATTAGGTTTGTGGTTAGGGATAGGATTAGTTTAAGGCTGAGGGCTAGGGCTAGGGTTAGGGTTAGGGTTAGGTTTTGGGTTAGAGTTAGAGCTACGGTTAGGTCTAGAATTATGTGTATGGTTAAGATTCGGTTTATGGTTAAAGTTTTGGTTAGGTTTCAAGTTTTTTCTGTTGTACATATTTAGGTTTAGTTTTAGGAGTAGGGGTACATTTAGGGTAATGTTTAGGTTTAGGTCTAGGGTTAGGTTTAGACTTAGGATTAGTGTTATGGACAGGTTTAGGGTTACCTGTAGGTGTTGGCTTATGGTTAGGGTTAGGTTTATGATTATGGCTACAGCTTGAATTAGGGCTAGGTTTATTTCTAGGGCTTGTGGTAGGACTAGGGTTAGGTCAAAAGTTAGTATTAGGTTAGAGTTAGGCTTAAGTCAAGGTCTACACTTCTGGTTAGTGTGAGGTTTTCTTTAGAGGTATGGTTATGTTTAGGGTTATGTTTTGTTTGAGGGATAGTGTTAGATTTAGGGGTAGGGTTAGGGTTAGGGACAGTTAAATTTAGGGTTAGTGTTAAGGATAGGTTTAGGTCTAGGATTAGGTTTAAGTTTAGGGCTAGGACTACGGTGAGGCTTAGGGTTAGGGTTAGGATCAGGGCTAGCTTTATGTTTATTGTGAAGCTTAGGTTAATCGTTCTGATTAAGGTTATGAGTAGGGTTAGGATTACTGTCAGGTGTACTGTTAGGTCTAGGGTCAAGGTTAGTGTTAGAGGTAGGGTTCGAGCTAGGGTTATATGTATGTTTAGGCTTAGGTTTAGAGTTAGGGTTAAGGTAGGGTTAAGTTTAGGGGTAGGGTTTTGGTGATGGATAATGTAGGGGTTAAGGTAGGCTTATGTTTAGGGTTATGGTTAGGTTTAGGGCTAGGGTTTGGGTCAGTGCAGGATTAGATTAGGTGAGGATTTGTGTTTTGGTTAGGGTTAGTGTTAAGGCTAGGCTTAAGTTTAGGTTTAGGCCTAGCACTGAGTTTAGGATAAGGTTTAGGGTTAGGTTTTGGTTTAGGGTTATTTCCAGGGTTATGTTTAGGGTTAAGGTTGTGTAAACTTTAGGATTATGATTATGACTAGAGAAGGGTGAGTTTGGGGTCTAGGGTTAAGTTAAGGGTTAGATTTAAGATTAGGGTTCAGGTTATTCTTTGGGCTGTGGTTAGCATTTGGTTTATGCCTAGGACTAGTGTTAGAGTTAGGTTTAGGTCAATGTTGAATGTTAGGGTTATACTTAAATTTATGTATATGTTTAATTTTCGGGTTAGGTTTAGGTCTAGGGCTAGTGCTACGATAATGATTAGACTTAGGGTTAGGGTTGGGGTTAGAGGTATTAGAGGTATAGCACAGTTATTTATAGGTTTGGGGTTAGGAGAGGTGTTTGGTCTAGGGTCAGGTTTAGGATAATGGTTTAGGTTTAGGCCTTGGGTTAGGATTATGGGTAGAGTCTTGATTAGTGTTAGGGTTAGTGTTGGATCTAGGATTATATTAAGAGGATAGGGTAGCATTAGATTAAGTTTAGATCTAAAGTAGTGTTAAAGTTAGGACCAATGTTAAGACTAGGGTTAGGTTTAGGGTTACTCCTAGGGTTGGATTTAGGATTTTGATTGTGGTGAGGGATAGGCCTAGGGTTAGGGTTAGGGTTAGATTTAGGATTTGAAGTAGGGTTAGTGCTAGGTTAGTGCTGAGTAAGGGATAGGTTAATGTTTAGGGTTAGAGTCAGGGTACTGTTTAGGGTAAGTGTTAGGTTAAGGGTTAGGATTAATGTTATGGATAGGGCTAGGGTTAGGTTTAGGTTTAGGCCTAGGATTAGGGTTAGACTTAGGTTTAGAGGTAATTTTAGGGCTAGGGTTATGCAGAGGTGTAAATTTAGGATTAGGTTTGAGGTTCAGGATAGTTCTAGGATTATGTTTGTGGTTACGGTTAGTTTTGAGGTTAGGGTTAGAGTTAGCATTAAGGATAGGGTTAGGGTTAGGGCTAGTGTTGTATTTAGGGGTAAAGTGAGGTTAACTGTTAAGATTATGATTTTTTTAGGTTTAGGATTCGCTCTAGGATTAGGTTTAGGGATAAATTTAGAGTTAGGTTTAGGGTTAGGGCTAGGCTTAGGGTTATATTTATATTAGGAGTAGGGTTAGGGTTACATCAAAGTTTAATATTACAGTAAGGGTGAGGTTTAGTTATAGTTTAATCTTAGGTTATGATTAGGGTAACAGGGTTAGAAATACCATTACAATTAGGTAAGTTTTAGGGTTCAGTTTAGAGGTCGGATTGTGGCTCCAATTAGGATTATGGCTAGGTTTAGGATTAGGGATATTGTTAGTGTTGGTTTAAGGTTAGATTTAGGGCTAGGTTTAGTGTTAGTATTAGGGCTGGATTATGTTTATGGTTAGATTTAGATTAGGGTTACATTTATGGTTAGGATTAAGCCTATAGCTAGGGTTAGGGTTATTTTATGGTTAGAGGAAGGGATAGGGATAGAGTTAGGGTTAGATTTTTGGGTAGGATTAGGGTCATGTTTAGGGCTAGAGCTAGTGTAAGGTTTGGGATTAGGATTAGAGGTATTTTTAGGTCTAAGATTACGTGGAGGATTAGGTTTAGGTTTAAGGGTAAGTTTAGGTTTAGGGCTATGGTTGTGTTTAGGTTTAGAATTAGAGTTAGGATAAGAGTTAAGGTTCGATTTATGGCTAGGGCTACAGCACAATTTAGAGTTCGGGTTATGATAGGATTTGAGTTATGTTTAGGGATTGTTTTAAGGTTAGATTTATGGCTAGGACTACCATAAGGGCTAGGCTTATGTCAGAGGTTAATATTGGGTTAGGGATAGTCTTATGTCTAGTGTTAGTTTTAAGATTGTGTTTAGGGTTAGGTTTAATGCTAGAGTTAGTGTCAATTTTAGAGTTAGGGCTAGGGTTAGTGTAAGTGTTAACAAGAGAGCTCTGTTTAGGATTGGTTCTAGGGTTATGTTTCGGGTTAGGATTAGAGTTAGGGTTAGGGTTAAGGTAGGGGTTAGAGTTTCTTGTAGGGTTAGGCTCTGGTCTGGGTTTAGCTTTAGGGTTAAGGCTATGTTTAGAGTTAGGGTTACGGTAATGGTTAGGTTAAGTGTTAGGATTTGGTTTAGGTTAGGGCTAGGGTTAGGGTTAGAGTTAGGTTTTGGACTAGTGTTGGGGTTAAGGGTCTGGTTAGGGTTAGGGTTAGAGGTTTGGTTAGTGCTAGGGTTGTGTGTATGTTTAAGCTTAAATGTAGGATCGCGGTGAATGTTCAGAGTAGGGTTATGCTTAGTGTTATGGTTAGGGTTAGGTTTAGGGTTAGGTTTAGGGATAGGACTTGGCTTAGATCTAGGTCTAGGGTATGTTTAGTGTTATAGTTGGTTTAAACATTAGGATTATGTTTAGTGTTAAGTTCAAGTCTAGGATTACTTTTAGGTTTTGGGCACAGGTTGCGTTTAGGTATAGAGGTAGGTTTAGAGTTAGGGTAACGTTACAGTTGGGGTTAAGTTTAAGATTAGTGTTAGGTTAAGGGTTAAGTGTTTGGGGAGGTTTAGTTTTAGGATAATGTTTATGGTTAGGTCTTTGGCTAGAATTTTCATTAGGTTTATGGCTAGCACATGTGTTAGGATTAGGGTTAAGTCAAAGGTTAATATTAGATTTAGCATTAAGTATAGCAATAGTTTATGGTTTATGACATAGTTCAGCTTTCGGGCTAGGTTAGGGTTAGATTTTGGGCTAGGGTTAGTGCTAGGGCTAGGTTTCAGGGCTAAGGTTAGGTTTAGGATTAGGGTTAGGGCTAGGTTTAGTGTTGGTGGCTGGGTTAGGATTAAGTTTAGGGTGAGGGTTACAGTTAGGGTCAGGGTTAGGGTTAGTGTTAGGTTTAGGTTAAGGGTTACGATTTAATGTTGGTGCTATGGATAATTTTATGGCTCTCCATAGTTTTAGAGATAGGTTTAGGGCAAAGCTTAACATTAAGTTTAGGCTTAAGGTTAGGTCTAGGATTTAGCATTAGGATTATGATTAGGGATTAGGATTAGTGTTAGGGTAAATTGTAGGATTAGGGTTCAGACTAAGTGTAGGATTAGGCTTAGATTTAGGTATGGGGTTAGTGTCAGGGTTAGGGTTAGGGTTAGGATAAGAGTTAGGATTTCAGTTATGGTTAGTGCTAAGCTCAGGGTTAGTTAGAGTTAAAGTTAGGATGAGGAGTAGGATTAGGGTTATTTTTGGGGTAGGTTTAATCTTAGGAATTTGGCTATGATTATATTTAGGGTTATGGTTAGGATTAGGTTTAGTTTAGGTAAGGATTATGTCTAGAGTTGTGTTGAGCATTAGGAAAAGTGGTAGCACTAGTATTACTTTTAGGGCTATTATGTTTCAGTTTAGGGTTAGGTTTACAGTGAGTATTATAGTTAGGATTACTGTTAGGATTTGGTTTAGGGTTAAGTTTAGGTTTAGGATTAGGTTTAGGGCTAAGGTTAGAGTTAGGTAGAGGGATAGCTTTAGGGTTAGGAATAGGGTTAGTGCTAGGTTTATGATTAGATCAAAGTTTAATATTAGGTCTGTAATTAGTATTTGGGTTAAGACTATGGTTATGATAAGGTTTAGTGTTAGGGCTAGACTTACAGCTAGATTTAGGGTTAGGACTAGGACTAGGCTTAGGGTTATGGTTAGGGTAAGGATTAGAATTTGTATTACTTTTGAGTCTAAAATAATGTTTAGGATTAGGATTAGGGTTAAGGTTAATGTTAGTTCTAGGGTTAGAGTGAGGGTTAGGACTAGGATAGGTTTTAGGGTTTTGATTAGATTTACATTTACTGCTAGGGTTCCTTAATAGAGTTACGGTTAGGTTTTTGTCAAGGTTATATATTGAGGTTTAGGGTTCAGGTTACAGTTAGGGGTAGATTTAGGGTGAGGGTTAGTGTATGGTTAGTCTTAGATTTAGGGTTAGGGCAAGGTTTATGGTTAAAACTTTGGTTAATGTTAGGTTTGGTTCTAGAGTATATAATTAGGGTTAGTATTATGGTTTTTGTTACAATTCGGGTTAGGTGTGGGATTAGGATTAGGGCTATGTGTATGTTTAGGGATAGGGCTAGGTTTACTATTAGTTATTAGCCTAACAGTCATCTTAACCCTATACCTATGCCTAGACCTAAACCTAAGCACAACCCTAAGCCTAACCCTAACCCTAGACCTAACCATAAGCCTAAATTTAGGCTTAGAGGTAACTTTGGGGTTAGTTTTATGGCTATGTCTAGGGCTACATTTAGGGTTAGTATTAGTGTTAGAGGTTTGGTTAGAGTTAATGTTTGGGTTAGTGTTAGGGAGAGGTTTAGGTTTAGAATTAGGGGTAGTGTTATCTTGAAGGTAATGGCTTGAAAAAGTCTTAGGATTCTCATTAGGTTGTGGCTATGTTTATGGTCAGGTTTATGGTTAAGGTTAGGATTAGGAGAAGGGTTAGTTTTAGCATTAAGATAAGGCTTATATTCAGGGATACTTTTTTTCATCTAGGGATACTTGTAGTGTTTGGATTAGAGTTAAGGATAGGGCTAGATTTCTGGTTACGTTTATGTTTAGGGTAGGGATCGTTTAGGATAAGATTAATGTTTACTATTACTATGAGGGTTAGGTTGAGGTTTAGGGTTAGGGTTAGGTCTAGCATTATTACGCTTAGGGTTAAGGCTAGGGTTATGATTAGGTTTAGAACTAGTACTATGGTTACGGTCAGGGTTAGGTTTAGGATTAGGGCTATGTTTAAGACTAGGGTATGATTGTTCTAGCCTAAGGCTTAGGGTTAGTGCTAGGATTATGTTTAGGGATAGTGTCAACTTTAGGGATAGTGTTAGAGTTAGGGTTAGGACAAGGTCTACAGTAAGTTGAGGGTGAGTGTTAGGTTTAGGGTTTTGTTTAGGGTTATGATTATGCTTAGGGTTAAGTTTAGATTTAAGGTTAGGTTTAGGTTTAGATCTAGCACTGTAGTTAGGTTTAGAGTTAGGGTTAGGATAAGGGTATTAAGGTTAGGGCTAGGGTTACGTTTAGATTTAGGCTTAGGTTTAAGGTTGAGGTAAGTTTTGGGCTAGGATAAGGAGTAGGGCTAGAGATAAGACTATGATAAGAGATGCAATTATATTTAGGGTTAATGTTAGGTTTAGGGTTAGAGCTACAGTAGGTATAGGTTTAGGTTAGGGTTAGGAATCGCATTAGTGTTAGGCCTGGCATTAGGCTTAGAGCTAGGGTCATGTATATGGTTAGGTTTATGTTAGGGCTAGAGTTAAGATTAGTTTTACAGTTAGGGCTAGGTTTAGGCTTGGGCTTTGGTTGATTTTAGGATTAGGGTAAGGTTAGATTTTTGGATTATGGTTAGGATTATGGTCAGGATTGGTTCTAGGGTTAAGTTCACATTTAGAATTCGGGATAGGTTAGAGTTAAGATTAAGTCAAAGTTTAATAGTAGGTTAGGGTTAAGGTTAAGTAGAAAATTAGTTTTAGGGTTATGATTAGGGTTGGGTTTCATGCTAGGTTTATGGATAGGACTAGGGTTAGGATTGAGTCTAGGTTATATATTGAAGTGTTTGGGATTAACGTTAGATTTAGGGGTAGGTTTTGGTCTAGGTTTATGTGTAGTTTTAGGCTTAGTTTTACACTAACCATTAGGGTTAGGGTAAGGTTTAGTGTTAATGTTTGGCTTTAGGGCACATATTTATGGTTAGTGTTAGGGTATGGATATTTTTGAGCTAGGTTTGAGTTTAGGACTAGGGTTACGTTTAGGGATAGATTCAGTTTTATGGTTAGGGTTAGTTTATGGTTAGGGGTACAATTAGGTTTAGGGTTGCGGTTAGGTTTAAGTCCAGGTTTAGGATTAGAATTACAGTTAGTGATACGGGTAGGTTTAGTGTTAGGTTTAGGGCTAGTGCTATACTTAGGGTGAAGCTTAGGCTTAAGTTTAGGGTTAGGTTTAGGGTTAGGGTTAGGGTAGGATTAGGGCTATGTTCAAGGTTAGGCTTAGTTTTATTGTTAGACGTAAGTGTAGGCCAAGAACTACGGTTAAGGTTTTGGTTGGGATCAGGTTGCGTCTAGGGTATATATTTAGGGTTAATATTAGGGTTTGCTTACAGTTTGGGTTAGCATTAGGTGTAGGACTAGGGTTATGTTTAGGGATAGGGCTAAGTTTATGTTTAGGATTACATTTACTGTAAGAGTTAGGGTTAGAGTCAGTGTTGGGGTTCGGTGTCGGTCTAGGCATAAGTTGGGGTTAAAATTAACATTAGGTTTAAGGGTAGGTTTATGTTAAGGATTGGTCTAGGTCTATGGTTAGTGTTAACCTTAGGTTAAGAGGTTGGGCTAGGTTAATGTTTGGGTCTGAGTTAGGGCTAGGTTTAGAGTTAGGGTTAGGGCCATGGTTATGTTTACATTTGGGTTACAACAATCATAATATTTTAGATAGGGTTTGGCTACATTTAGGGTTAGGTTTTTTAGTTATGTTTAGGGTTAAGGTTGGGATTATATCTAGGGTTAGTTTCAGGTTTAACATAAGGTTTAGGGTTTGGATTAGGATCAGGTTTTTGTCTAGGGGCAGGTTTAGGTTAGGTTTTGAGTTCAGCATAGAGCTAGGGTTAGGGTTAAGTGAAGGTCAATGTTTAATATTATTATGGTTACAGTAAGGCTAGTGGTTAAGCTTAGATCTAGGTTTAGGCTTAGGGTTATGATTATGGTTAGGGTTAGGGCAAGGATTAGGGTTAGCATTAGGACTAGTGGTATGTTTAGGGTTAGGTTTAGCATTAGTTTAGGATTAGAGTAAGGATTAGGGCTAGGCTTAACATTAGGATCAGTGCTATGATTATGTTTAAGGACAGTCTTAGGTTTAAGGCTAGTGTTAGAGTTATGTATAGGGCTTGGGCTACAGTAGATTTAGGGTTAAGTTTAGGTCTAGGGTTGGTTTAGGGTTTTCATTATTGTTAGGTGTAGAGTTAGGGTTGGGTTCAGGGCTAGTGCTATGGTTAGGGTTAGACTTAGGTTTAGGTTTGGGTTTAGTGATATCGCTAAGTTTATGGTTAGGGCTATTGCTACATTTAGGGTTAAGGTTAGGTTTAGGGTTAGGTTTACGTTTAGGGCTACATTAAGCATTAGGGTAGGGTTAATTTTCTCATCTGGGCTAAGATTATGTTGGGTTAGTTTTAGATTTACAGCTAGCCTCACATTAGTTTTAGGTTTGTGTTAGGGATACAGTTAGTGTTAGAATTAGGGCTAAGGTTATGTTTACAGTTATGGTTAAGCTAAGGTTACAATTAGGGCTAGTATTAGGGTTGTTGGGAGCCAAAAGGCCAGAAGAAAAACATCTTGACGGCAGCTTTATGGTTTCCTACAAATCTTTATGGCCTTGAGAAAAGACAGTCTTAATGGTTTTCTGTAAGTTTATATAAGATAACACCTGGTTGAGGAATGTGGGAAAACAACTTGTGACCCAGATCAAGTCAGCCTTGAGAAATATTTACTACCAATGTTAGTCCTGGGAAAATGTTAACCACATGCCTTCTCAGACAAACCCCTCTGCCCCTCTTTGACAATTAGCCCTTAGTGGAAAATTCCACCAGAGCCCCTCTTCCTTTTTCTCTATTCCCGCCTTCCACTCCCTCCGCCCTGAGCCCACTATAAATATACGCTCTGTGTACTCAATAAACGGAGCTTGATCAGAACACTGTCTTGCTCTCTTTCTTCGTGTTCCTTGTTTGTCATTCCTTCTAGGACCCCCACTCGTCGTGCCAGGGTCGGGATATTCCTGGCGCCCAACGTGGCGCATGAGTCCAGCTCGAGAGACGAGTGGGGAGATCCAGAAGGAACGTTGGTTCCCCCAACTGGCCTGCGCAGGCAACCCCCTCAGGATCGCCACAGTCCACCGCTGTGAGACAAATCATTCTCGGGATCGCCATGGTCGACCACCGTGAGACAGATCGCATTGGTAAGATGTACCGACGCATTACACACAAACAAGCATTCAGTATCAGTCCCTTTGAAGGTAGGGACCCCAGTCTCTGACAAGATCTGCCAGCCTGCTTTGAGTAGGAGGAGCATTGTATTGTTCCTCCTAAGCCGTCCACCGGAGATCTACGGTTACAACAAGGCGACCAGGTCTCTTGGATGTGTGTCAGCACAAATACTGACCGGCAAAGCTCACGCAGGGGTGATATTTAAGAGCCATGGGCAATACTTCTAGCTCCCAGGAACAGTTTGTTCAGGGGCTCAAGGAGTCTCTCAGAGCACGAGGAATTAAGGTCTCAAGAAAAGATTTAAAACAGTTTTTTATTTTCATCCATGACACCTGCCCCTGGTTCCCTGTCGAGGGAACAATAAATGCCAAAAAATGGGATAGAGTGGGAGATGCATTAAAAGATTATTATCAGACATTTGGGCCTGAAAAGGTTCCCGTGACGGCATTTTCCTACTGGAATCTGATCCAGGAGATTCTAAGAGCTCCTCAATTAGACCCTGACATCCAGAAAGTTATTAATAAAGGAGAGGAAGCCCTTAGAGGAATGATTGCACCAACAGCCCCTTATGGAGAGCTTAAAAATGAAACTCTTAACCCTGATTTCAGGGACCTTGGCACTGACGCCCCGCCCAATTTAGACGGAGTTAATGAAACAAAAGACATTCCTACTGTAAAGGCAATTTATCCTAGCCTCGCCCAGTATACTAATACAGAGGCACAGGACCCCGAGAAAGACCCCGAGAAAGACACCTCCCCACCACCTTATTGCCCTCCACACTCAAAAGACACAAAACAAGAAAAGAGCCTCCGTCAGGCAAAAATATCCCTTACTCAAGATGTTTCCTCTCTCCGTAACATTCTTGAACAAAAGAGAGAACATCTACAATTGTTAAAAGAAATTCGCGCTCTCGATGCTGAATTGTCTTCCTTGTCCCTTCCCAGGGACAACAAAAATAAAAAAATGAGATCAAATAAAGTCAAAAGCCCCATTTTAACCTTCCCAGTCACCCGAAGCCAGGAGACCCAGAGAAATGAAAACCAGGAACTGGAGCCTGAGGCCCCTGATTCCTGCCCTCATTCAGGAAATGAAAGCGAAAGTGA
>NW_008357044.1:205590-208928 GCF_000622305.1 Nannospalax galili
GGATGAGTCATACGCTGACTTTATCAGTCGCCTTACAAGTGCGGCTGAAAGGATAGCTGGGGAATCAGAAGAAAGTGCTTTTGTAAAACATCTGGCCTTTGAAAATGCTAATTCAGCATGCCAAGAAGCCATCAGGCCCCACAGGCAGGGCCTCCTTTCTGACTACATTAAACTATGTTCAGGAATTGGGACAGCCCATACAATGGGCCTCGCGATAGGAGCTGCCTTTCAAAATTTTACTAGGGACAAAACTTGCTTCAATTGCAAACAACCTGGGCACTTCTCTAAAGAATGCCCTACGGGGCTGCGACCAGCCAGGGATCGTCCTAAAACTATATGCCCCAAATGCAAGAAAGGATTTCATTGGGCTAATGAATGTCGCTCCAGGACAGATGTGGAAGGGAAACCCCTTAGTCACCAGCAGGGAAACTTCCAGCGGGGCCAGCCCCGGGCCCCGACATCTTCCCTGGGCAGGACGAACCCTGGGGCTATCAGGTTCGCCCCCCAAAGTCAGACCAAGGGATCGACATCTTCCTTAGAGCAATCCCGGGAAGCACGCGATTGGACCTCTGTGCCTCCTCCTCTACAATACTAACGCCAGACTTAGGCCACCAGCCTATTCCAACTGACGTCCATGGGCCATTCCCTTCTGGACTTTCAGGAATCATTATTGGCGGGGACCATATGCTTTCTAAAGGCCTCCAAATAGCACCAGGAATGATAGACAATGATTTTACAGGGCCAATTACCCCCCTGGCCATTGCTACAACTGGGCCAATAAAAATTAACAAAGGAGACCCAATAGCTGTGCTTGCACTGCTCCCTATGAATAAATGCAGTTGCATGGATAACATGTTTCCACATATATATTGGACACAACAAATTGATGCTAAGAGACCTATGCTTTCCTTATATCTAGAAGGCAAGCTCTTCCATGGCCTGATTAACACTGGGGCAGATGCTACAGTCATCTCAGAAAAACATTGGCCTCGAGAGTGGCCTTGCACAATTTCTATAACTCATCTAAAAGGAATTGGTCAAAAAGACAATCCTAAACAAAGTTCCAAAATCCTAACCTGGAGAGATGATGAGGGAAATACAGGCCAAGTACAACCCTATATAATTTCAGGACTACCCCTCAATCTATGGGGACGTGACATTCTGTCACAAATGAAAATCTTGATGTGCAGCCCTAATGAAATAGTAACCCACCAGATGTTAAAACAAGGATTCTTGCCAGGCCAAGGATTAGGCAGGAATTCACAGGGAAAACAAGACCCCATAGTGACCCATTCCCCTAAAGCCCGTCAAGGAATTGGATATCCAAATTTATAACTATGGTCATTGACCTTCCTGTGCCCCATGCAGACAAGATAAAGTGGAAAACTAATGATCCTGTATGGGTGGATCAATGGCCCTTAACGAGAGAAAAATTAACCGCTGCCACAGAGTTAGTACAGGAACAACTGGCGGCAGGACACATAGAAACAACAACCTCCCCGTGGAATACACCCATTTTTGTAATCAAAAAGAAAACAGGGAGCTGGCGACTGCTTCAGGACCTTAGAGCCATCAATCAAACTATGTATACAATGGGGGCACTTCAGCCAGGCTTGCCGTCCCCCATTGCCATTCCTTCCACGGGTTAAGTGTAGTAGTATTAGGCTTAGATTTAGGTTTAGGGTTAGAGTCAGGGTTAGGTTTAGTGTTAGGATAAGAGTTAGGATTTCAGTTATGGTTAGTGCTAAGCTTGGGGTTACTTAGAGTTAAAATTAGGATGAGGAGTATGGTTAGGGTTATTTTTAGGGTAGGTTTAATGTTAGGAATTTGGCTATGATTATATTTAGGGTTATGGTTAGGATCAGGTTTAGTTCAGGTAAGGATTATGTCTAGAATTGTGTTTAGCGTTAGGAATAATGGTAGCACTAGTATTACTTTTAGGGCTATTATGTTTCAGTTTAGGGTTAGGTTTACAGTGAGTATTATAGTTAGGATTACTGTTAGGATTTGGTTTAGGGTTAAGTTTAGGTTTAGGATTAGGTTTAGGGCTAAGGTTAGAGTTAGGTAGAGGGATAGGTTTAGGGTTAGGAATAGGGTTAGTGCTAGGATTATGATTAGATCAAGGTTTAATATTAGGTCTATAATTAGTATTAGGGTTAAGACTATGGTTAATGATAAGATTTATTGTTAGGGATAGACTTCCAGCTAGTTTTAGGATTAGGACTAGGACTAGGCTTAGGGTTATGGTTAGGGTAGGGCTTAAGGTTAGGGTAAGGGTTAGAATTCGAATTAGTTTTGGGTCTAAATTTATGTTTAGGATTAGGATTAGGGTTACGGTTAATGTTAGTGCTAGGGTTAGAGTGAGGGTTAGGACTAGGATAGGTTTTAGTGTTATGATTAAATTTACATTTAGGGCTAGGGTTCTGGATAGAGTTACGGTTGTTTGCGTCTAGGTTATATATTGAGGGTTAGGGTTCAGGTTACAGTTAGGGGTAGATTTAGGGTGAGGGTTAGTGTAGGGTTAGGCTTAGTTTTAGGGTTAGTGCAAGGTTTATGGTTAAAACTTTGGTTAATGTTAGGTTTGGTTCTAGAGTATATAATTAAGCTTAGTATTATGGTTTTGGTTACAATTCGGGTTAGGTTTAGGATTAGGATTAGGGCTATGTGTATGTTTAGGGATAGGCCCTTGGCAATGCCTTGACAGATAAGAACACCCGGCCTTGCACTCCTAGTCCACACCAGTCCTATTTCACAAGCCCATCAGGCTCATGCCCTCCATCATTTGAATGCCCATACCCTCCACCTCATGTTCAAGATTACTAGGGAACAGGCACGCCACATAGTTAAGCAATGTCCTGGGTGTGTGACCCTTTTACCCATCCCCCATCTGGGAGTCAATCCCAGAGGGTCCTGGGTGTGTGACCCTTTTACTCACCCCTCATCTGCAGTCAATCCCAGAGGGATCCTACCCAATGAGCTATGGCAGATGGATGTTACCCCTTGAGAGTTATGGCTTGAAAAAGTCTTAGGATTCTCATTAGGTTGTGGCTATGTTTATGGTCAGGTTTACGGTTAGGTTTAGGATTAGGGGTAGTGTTACCTTGAGAGTTATGGCTTGAAAAAGGCTTAGGATTCTCATTAGGTTGTGGCTATGTTTATGGTCAGGTTTATGGTTAGGTTTATGGTTAGGGCTAGGGATAGTTTAGGGTAAGGTCAATGTTTAATATTACTATGAAGGTTAGCTTGAGGTTTAGGGTTAGGGTTAGGTCTAGCATTATTATGCTTAGGGTTAAGGCTAGCGTTATGATTAGGTTTAGAACTGGTACTATGGTTAGGGT
>NW_008357044.1:210291-211919 GCF_000622305.1 Nannospalax galili
GGTTAGGGTTAGGGTTAGGGTTAGGGTTAGGGTTAGGGTTAGGGTTAGGGTTAGGGTTAGGGTTAGGGTTAGGGTTAGGTTAGGTTTAGGGGTAGGTTTAGGGTAAGGATTGGTCTAGGTCTACTGTTAGTGGTAGCCTTAGGTTAAGAGGTTGGGTAGGTTAGTGTTTCGGTCTGAGTTAAGGCTAGGTTTAGAGTTATGGTTAGGGCCAGGGTTATGTTTAAATTTAGGGTTAGGACAATCATAGTATTTTAGATAGGGTGTGGCTACATTTAGGGTTAGGTTTGTAATTATGTTTTGGGTTAGGGTTAGGATTACATCTAGGGTTAGTTTCAGGTTTAAAATAAGGTTTAGGGTTAGGATTAGGATTAGGTGTTTGTCTAGGGGCAGGTTTAGGTTAGGATTTGAGTTCAGGATAGAGCTAGGGTTAGGGTTACGCTAAGGTCAATTTTGAATATTATGGTTACAGTAAGGCTAGTGGTTAAGGTTAGATCTAGGGATAGGTTTAGGGTTATGATTATGGTTAGAGTTGGGGCAAGGATTAGGGTTAGCATTAGGACTAGAGGTATGTTTAGGGTTAGGTTTAGGGTTAAGGTTAGGTTTAGGGCTAGAGTAAGGATTAGGGCTAGGCTTAGCATTAGGATCACTGCTAGTTTTATGTTTAGGTATAGTTTTATGATTAAGGCTAGTGTTAGAATTAGGTATAGGGCTAGGGCTACAGTAGATTTAGGGTTAAGGTTAGGTGTAGGGTAGGTTTAGGGTTATGATTATTGTTAGTTGTAGGGTTAGGATTAGGTTCAGGGCTAGTGCTATGGTTAGGGTTAGACTTATTTTTAGGTTTGGGTTTAAGGTTGTGCTAAGGTTAGAGTTAGGGCTATTGCTATATTTAGGGTTAAGGTTAGGTTTAGGGTTACGTTTAGGTTTAGGGCTACATTAAGTATTAGGGCAGGGTTAGGATTATCATCTGGGCTAAGATTACATTAGGGTTAGTGTTAGATTTAGAGCTAGCTTCACACTAGGTTTAGATTTGTGTTAGGGATACAGTTACTGTTAGAATTAGGGCTAAGGTTTTTAGAACTGTCCTGGGGTCGGGACATAGGGTTAGGGCTATGGTTATTTTTAGGATTAGGGCGAAGTTATGTGTTTGGATTATCTTTAGAGTTAGGGTTAGGATTTGTTCTTGGGTTAGGGTTACGTTTGGGCTTTGGAATGGGGTTAAAGTAGAACTATGGTCAGGATTCAGTCTACGGGCAGTTTTAAGATTAAGATTAGCATTAGTGTTAATGGTAGGTTTAGGTTTAGGTTTATGGATATGGCTAGGTTAGGATTAGGGTTAGGTCAAATTTTAATGTTAGGGTAGAGATAGTTTTAGGGTAAGATTAGTGTTAGGTTTAAGGCTAGGGTTCTGGATAGGATTAGGTTTAGCCTTAGGCCTAGGTAGTAGATTGAGGATTAGGTTTAAGGTTAGGTTTAGGGGTGGTTTTAGGACTAGGGCTACATATAGGGTTATGCTTAGTTTTAGGATTAGGCTTAGGGTTGGGCCAAGATTTAGGGATAAGGTTTTGTTACAGTTAATTTTGGTCTACAGTATATATTTTGGATTATTTTTAGAGTTTGAGTTATGGTTA
>NW_008357044.1:211998-224432 GCF_000622305.1 Nannospalax galili
AAATTGGTCTAGGGTTGGAGTTAGGGTTAGGTTTGAGTTTAGGTTTATTTATAGGGTTAGGCTTATGAGTATGATAATACTTGGGTTAGGCTAGGTTTAGGGTTAGGGATATGGTCAGGTTTATGGATAGGGCTAGGGTTAGGATTAGGATTAGTTCAAAGTTTAATATTAGGGTATGGTTAGGGCTAGGTCTAGGATTAGTATTATGATTATAGTTAGGGATAGGTTTAAGGCTAGGTTTCTGAAATGCTTTAGGGTTAATATAGTGTGTAGGCAATATATTGAATGTTGAGATTAGGGTTTAGGCTAAGGACAGGTTTAGAGCTATGGTTGCGTGTATGTTTATGCTTAGTTTTAAGGTTTGGCTTATGGAGAGGACAAGGTTTAGTGTTAGCATTAAGGCTTATTTCATGTTCACAATGTTTAGGTTAAGTGTTAGGATTAGGTTTAGAAAAGGTTTGGGAGTTTTGTTATGGGTAGATTTGGGTCTAAGTTATATATTAAGGGTTAGTATTAGGTTAAGGGTTAGGGGTAGATTTATAGTTAGACTTAGGTGAATGGTTACTGTTAGTTTTAGGGTTAGGGTTAATGTTAAGTTTGGGACTGGGGTTATGTGTAGGGTTTGGCTTAGTCTTAGGTATAGGCTTAAATTTAGGGTTAGAATTAGAGTTAGGAGTAATAATTAGAGTTATCTATATTGTTTGGTTTAGCAGTATGTTTAGGTTTAGTGTTAGGGTTAGGGCTAGGGCTAGGGCTAGGGGTAGGTTAGGTTTATTGCTAAGGCTAGTGTTAGAGTTAGCAATAAGTCAAAGGTTAATATTAGGGTTAGTATTAGTTTTAATTGTAGGGTTTGTTTCAGGGTAGGGTTACTGATAAAACTAGCGTTAGGATTTAGTGTAGGTTAGGGTTAGGGCAGCGATTCTGTTTAGGATTAGGTTATGTTTAGGGATAACCTTAGTTTTTGATGACGGTTAGGGTTAAGGTTAAGACTGTATAGGGTTTCCGTGAAGTTAAGTGTTAGAATTATGCTAAGTGTTTGGACTAGGTTTAGAGGTAGATTTAGGATTACAATAGGATTATGCTTATGGCTAGGGTTAAGTATAGGTTTATTTGTAGTAATAGAGTTAGGCTTAGCATTAGGGTTAGCGCTAGGGTTAGGATTAGGTTTATAGCTGGAGCTAGTATGAAGTTTAGCATTTGTTCAAAGTTAATATTAGGGCTAGGGTTATGTCTATGGCTCAGTCAAAGTTAGGCTTTGGGTTATTTTTAGACCTTGGACTACATTTAGAGTTAGAGTAGGTAGTAACATGAGGTTGAGGGTGGCATCTAGCTTTATACTTAGGGTTAGTATTAGGCTTAGGTTCAGGCATAGGGTTAGGTTTGGGCCACATGTAGGGTTAGGCTTAGGTTTAGGTTTACATTTAGGGTTAGGGCTAGGTTTAGGGTTAGGTTTAGTTGTAGGTTTTGAATTAAGATTAGTGTTCAGGTTGGGCAAAGGATTTTGTTTAGGGTGAGTATTAAGTTTAGACTCTGGGTTAGGGTTAGGGCAAGGTTTACATGTAGGGTTAAGTTTAAGTTCAGGTTAAGGTTTTTGTTGAGTCCTAAGTTTACAGTAGGAGATAGGGCTAGGTTTAGGTTTAGGGTTAGGTTTTGGTTTAGAGTAATTATTAGGGTTAAGGTTTGGGAGGTGTTAAGGTTAGAGCAAGGTTAGTTTTACGCTTATGTTTAGGTTTAAGGTTAGGGAAAGTTTAAGGTTTCTGTTGGGTTAGAGTGAAGTTTCAGTTTTGGTTAGGGTTAGGATTATGGTTGGATCTAGGTTTATATTTTTGTTAGGATTAGGGTTAGGCTTAGGGGTAGAGTTAGGGTGAGGATTTTGCTTAGGGTTAGGTTTAGGGTTAGGGAAAAGGCTAAGCATAACACTAGGTCTAAGGTTATGTTCAGGGTTAGGGTTGGGATAGAGTAAGGGTGAAGGTTATTGTTAGGGCTAAGGTCATGGTTAGGTTTAGGGTGAGGGGTATGTTTAGGGTTAGAATTACAGTTAGGGTCAGGTTTAGTGCTAGACTTAGGGTTAGGGTTAGGACTAAGGCTATGTTTAAAGTTAGGGTTAGGGTAGAGTTAGGGATAGGGTTAGGGTTACAGCTAGGGCTACTGTTAGCTTTAACTGTAGGATTAGGTTTACTTTTAGAATTAGGGCTGGTTTTGGGCTAAGCTAGGTTTGTGCTAAAAGTTAGGTGGAAGGTTAGGGTTATGGTTAGGGTTAAGTGCAGGGTTAGACATAGGTTTAGGATTAGGCATAGTGTTAGGGCTTGCATTAGGATTGATTTAGGGATAAGTTCTTGGTTAGGATTAGGTTTATTGTTAGGGCTAAACCTAGGTTTAGGGTTAGGTTTATAGCTAGGTTTAGTGTTAGGTTTACGGTAAAGTAAATGGTTAATATTATGATTACTGTTAGGTTAGGGTTAGGCCTAGAGTTAGTTTGAGGTTATGATTAGGGTTAGGATTAGGGCAAGTGTTATTGTTACATTTAGGTCTAGGGTGTTGTCACCATGCTCAATATTCAAACACAGTGATCAATGCCCACCCACAATCCCCCAATGGGACATCACAATGCTCTTCTGTGTCATCACAATGCTGCAATCTGCCAACACTATTGACAAATGTGCCATTATATTGCTCCAATGTGCCATGTCAGTGTTACAATATGACTTCACAATGTTCCATTGTGTGACCACAATGCTCACTTTGCAATCACAATGCGCCATTATATCATTACAATGATCCATTCTGCCGTCAACATGGTCGATATGCAAACACGTGCTCAATATCCCCTCACAGTCTCCCAATGTGACATAGCAATGCTCCAATGTGTCATCTCAATGCCTCCATGTGACATAACAATGCTCCAAATAAAAAAGCTCAATGTGATATCACAATGCTGAATGTCCCATCACAAGGCCCCTAATGTGTTATCACAATGTTCAGTGTGCAAATATAATGTCAAAATGCGTCATCACAATACTTCAATTTGATATTTCAATGTTTAATGTGCCCTCAAAATGCTCCAATGTGCCATCCCTATAGCCCCATGTGTCATTATATTACTCCAATGTTCCACCACAATGTTAAAATATGACTTCACAATGTTCCATTGTGCGACAACCATCCTCCATTTGTGATCACAATGCACCATTGTGTCATTACAATGATTCATTGTGTCCTCAATATGGTCAATAAGCAAAGATGGTGCTCAATGTCAACAGACAATCCTCCAATGTGATTTCACAATGCTTCAATGTGTCACCACAATGCTCAATGTGACATCATAATGGTGAGTGTCCGGTCACAAAGCTCCTAATGTGTCATTACAATGTTCACTGTACAAATATAATGCCCCAATGTGTCATCGCAATATTACTATTTGGTATTGCAATGTTTCATGTACCATCACAATGCTCCAATGTGCCAACACTATGGTCCCATGTGCAAGTATGTTGCTCCAATGTGCCATCACAATGTTAAAATATGACTTCACAATGTTCCACTGTGCCATTACAATGCGACACTGTGTCATGACAATGATCCATTGTGCTGTTACCTTGCTCAATATTCAAAAACGGTGCTCAGTGTCCGCTCACAATCCCCCAATGTGACATCACAATGTGCTATTGTGCCATCACATTGCTCATTGTGCCATCACAATGTGCCATTGTGTCATTACAACGATCTATTTTTTCATCAATAAGCTCAATAGGCAAACACGGTGCTGAATGTTGCCTCACAATCCCCCAATGTGACATCAAAATGCTACAATGTGACATCACAATGCTTCAATTTGCAACACTTTAGCCCCATTATCCTGCTCAAATGTGCCATCACAATGTTACAATATGACTTCAAATTGTTCCATTGTGCCATCACAATGCACCATTCTGTCATTACAATGATCCTTTGTTTCATGACCATACTCAATAAGGAAAGATGGTGTGCACTATCCCCTCACAATCCACCAATGTGATCTCACAGTTCTCTAATGTGTCATCACAAAGCTCCAATGTGATATCACAATGCTCCAATGTGCCAACATTAAGGCCCCATGTCCAATTATATTGCTTCAGAGTGCCATCACAATGTTACAATATGAATTCCCAATATTCCATTTTGCCATCACTATGCTCTTTGTGCCATGACAAATTGCCATTGTGTCATTACAATGATCCATTGTGTCATCACCATACTCAGTATGCATACACAGTGCTCAATGTCCCCTCACAATCCCCCTATATTACATCTCAAGGCTCCAATGTGTCATCAAAATGCATCAATGTGACATAGCAATGCTCAAATGTGCCAACACTATGGCCCCATGTGAAATCACAATTCCTCAATGTGACATCACAATGCTCCAATGTGCCAACACTAGGTCCCATATGCTAAAATATTGCTCCATGTTCCATCACAATGTTACAATATGACTTCTCAATCTTCCATTGTGACATTACAATGATTCATTCCGTTGTCACCATGCTCAATATGCAAACACGGTGCTCAATGTCCCCTCATAAGCCAACAATGTCACCTCATAAAGCTCCAATATGTAACCACAATGCTCAGATGTGTCATTACAATGCTCCAATGTTTCATCACAATGTTACAATATGACTTCACCAGGTTCCATTGTGATGTCACAATGCTCCTTTGTGACATCACAATGCTCCAATGTGCCAACACTATCACCCCATGTACCATTATATAGCTCCAATGTGCCTCACAATGTTATCATAAGAATTCATATTGTTCCATTGTGAAATCACAATGTTCATTGTTACATCAATTTGCGAAATTCTGTCATTACCATGGACATTTGTGTCATCACCATGCTCAATATACAAATACGGTGTTCAATGTCCCGTGGAAAATCCGCCAATGTGGCATCATAGGGCTCCATGGTGCCATCACAATGTTGCAATATGACTTCACAGTGTTCCATTGTGACGTCACAATGGTCCAATGTGACATCACAATGCTCCTATATGCCAACACTATCACCCCATGTGCCATTATACAGCTCCAACATGCCATCACAACTTTGCTATATGACTTCACAATGCCCCATTGTGACATATCAGTGCTTGAATGGAACATCACAGTGCCCCAATGTGCCATTACAATGTTACAGTATGACTTCACAATGTTCAATTGGAAAAACACAATGCTCCAATATAACATCACAATGCTCCAATGTGCCAGTACTATCACCACATGTGCCATTGTATTGCTCCAGTATGCCTTCACAGTGTTACAATATGACTTCACAATGTTCTGTTGTGACATCACAATGCTCCAATGTTCCAATACTGTGGCCACATGTGCCATTATATTTCTCCAATGTCCCTTCACAATGTTACAATAGGTCTTCACAATGTTGCACTGTGCCATCACAATGCTCATTGTGGCATTACAATGATTCATTGTGTTGTCACTATGCACAATATGCAAACACAGTGCTCAGTGTCCCCTCACAAGCTGCCAATTTGACATCATAATGCTCTAATATCTATACACAATGCTCCAATGTATCATCACAATGCTCCAATATCACATCACAGTGCTCCAATGTGACATTACTATGTTCAGTGTGCCAACACTATGGCCACATGAGCCATTATTTTGCTCCAATATGCCATCACAATGTTACAGTATGACTTCACAATGCTCCTTTATGCAATCACAATGCTCATTGTGCCATCACAATGCACCAATGTGTTATTACAAAGATCCTTTGTTTCATCACCATCCTCAATATGCAAACACCGTGCTCAATATCCCCTCACAATCCCCCAATGTGATATCGCAGTGCTTCAATGTGACATCACAATACTACAATGTGACATCACAATGCTCCAATGTGCCAAGACTTTAGCCCCATGTTACATTATATAGCCATTATAATATCGTCATTACATTGCACAAATGTGCCATCACAATGTTAGAATACGACTTCCCATAGTTCCTTTGTGCCACCACAATGCACCATTCTGTCATTATAATGATCCATTGTTTCTAGACCATACTCAATATAGAAACATGGTGCTCAATGTCCCCTTAGACTCCACCAAACTGACATCACAATTTTCCAATGTGCCATCACAATACTCCAATGAGATATCACGATGCTCCAATGAGCCTACATTAAGGCCCCATGTGCCATTATATTGCTCCAATGTTCCATCACAATGTTACAATATGAATTCACAATATTCCATTTTGCCGTCACAATGCTCTTTGTGCCATCACAAATCACCATTGTGTCATTACAATGATCCATTTTGTCTTCACCATACTAAATATGGCAACACGGTGCTCAATGCCCCCTCACAAGTCCCCAGTATGACATTACAAATGCCCCAATGTGTCATCACAATGCTCCAATGTGTCATCACAGTGCTGCAAAATGACATCACAATGCTCCAGTGTGCCAGCACTATGGCCCCATTGTCTAATCACCATGTTCAATAGGCAAACACGTGCTCAATGTCCCCTCACAATCCCCCAAGGTGAAATTACAATGTTCCATGGGGCCTTCACAACGTTACAATATGTCTTGAAAATGTTCCATTGTGACATCACAATGCTCGATAGTGCCATTACAATGTTACAATATCACTTCACAGTATTTCATTTTGACATCACAATGCTCCAATGTGCCCACACTATCGCCCCATGTGCCATTATATGGCTCCAATGTGCCATCACAATGTTACAATATGAAATCACAATGTTCCAATGTGCCATCACAATGTTACTGTAGGACTTCACAGTGTTCCAATGTAACGTCACAATGCTCATTGTTACATCACTATGGGCAATTGTGTTATTACCGTGTTCATTTATCTCATCATCATGTTCAATATGCAAACACCATTCTCAATGACCCCTCACATTCCCTCATGTGAGGTTATAATGCTCCATGGTGCCATCACAATGTTACAATATAGCTTCAAAATGTACCATTGTGACATCACAATGCCTCATGGTGCTATTACAATGTTACAATATCACTACACAGTGTTCCATTTTGACATCACAATGTTCTTTGGGCCAACACTATCACCTCATGTGCTATTATACTTCTCCAATGTGCCAACACAATGTTACAGCATGACTTCCCAATGTTCTGTTGCTTTATCACAATGCTCCAATGTGAGAACACTATCCCTCTATGTGCAATTTTATTGCTCAAATATGCCATCACAATGTGACAATATGAAATCACAATACTTCAATGTGCCATCACAATGTTCCAGTGTGACAACACCATCTCCCCATGTTCCATTATATTGTGCCAATGTGCCATCACAATGTTACAGTATGACTTCACAATGTTCCATTGTTTTATCAAAATGCTCCAATGTGACATCACTATGGCCCCTTGTGCGATTATATTGCTCCAATATGCTATCATAATGTTACAGTATGATTCACAGTGTTCCTTTGTGACGCCACAATGCCAAAAATTGCAAACACTATCGCCCCATGTGCCATTATAAGCAAACACTATCGACCTATATGTCATTATAATGCTCCAATATGCCATCAAAATGTTGCAATATGACTCCTCAATGTTCCACTGTGCCAACACTATGTTCCATTGTGACATCGCAATGCTCCATGGTGCCATCACAATATTACAATATGACTTCTCAATATTCCATTGTGACATCACAAGCCTCCAATACGACATCACAATGCTCCAAAGTGCCATCAATATGCGCAATTGTGTCATTACAATGATCCGTTGTGTCGTCACCATGCTCAATATGCAAAGACGGTGCTAAATATCCCCTTAAATTCCCCCATGTGACATGACAATCCTCCTTGTTGCCATCACAATGTTATTATATGACTTCACAATGTTCCATTATGATATCACAGTGCTCATTGTGAAATCCCTATGCACAATTGTGATATGACCATCATCCACTCTGTCCTAACCATGATTAACTTGCAAACACAAGGCTTAATGTACCCCCAGAATCCCTGAATATGACATCACCATCTTACAATATATCTTCACATTGTTCTATTGCGACATCACAATGCTCCACTGTGATACCACAATGCTCCAGTGTGCCATCACAATGTTCCAATGTGCCAACAACATCGCCCCATGTGCCATTATATTGCTCCAATGTGCCATCACAATGTTAGAATATGAAATCACAATGCTCCAATGTGCCATCACAATTTTCCAATGCGCCAGGATTATCGCCCCATGTGTCATTATACTGCTCCAATGTGCCATCACAATGTTATAGAATGACCTCACAGTGTTCCAATGTAACATCACAATGCTCAGTGTTACATTACTATGGGCAATTTTGTCATTACCATGATCAATTGTCTCGTCACCATGCTCAACATGCTAAGACAGTGCTCAATGTTCCCTCACCATACCCCAATGTGACATCACAATGCTCCATGTTGCCATTAGAACGTTAAAATATCACTACACAATGTTCCATTTTGACATCTCAATGCTCCAATGGGCCAAGACTATCACCCCATGTGCCATTATATTGCTCCAATGTGCCATCACAATGTTACAGTATGACTTCACAGTTTTCCATTATTTTATCACAATGCTCCAATGTGACATCACTATTTCCCCCATGTGCCATTATATTTCTGCAATGTGCCACCACAGTGTTACAATATGAAATCACAATGCTCCAATGTGCCACCACAAAGTTCCAATGTGCCAACACTATCTCCCCATGTGCCATTATATTGCTCCAATATGCCATCACAATGTTACAGTATGACGTCGTTCCATTGTTTCATCACAATGCTCCAATGTGACATAACAATGTTACAATATGACTTCTCATATTCTGTTGTGACAAAACAAGGCTCCAATATGACATCACAATGCTCCAATGTGCCATCACTAGGTGCAATTTTGTCATTACCATGATCCATTGTGTTGTCACCATGCTCAATATGCAAACACAGTACTCAATCTCTCCTTTTAATGCCTCTATGTGACATCACAATCGTCCTTGGCACCATCACAAAGTTACTACTATGACTTCGCAATGTTCCATTATGATATCACTGTGTTCATTGTAAAATCACTGCACAGTTGTGATATTACCATCATCCACTGTGTCGTAACCATGCTTAATATGAAAACCCGGGGATCAATGTACCCCCACAATCCCTGAATATGACATCACAATGTTACAATAGGACTTCAAAATGTTCCACTGTGACATCACAATGATCCAAAAAGATATCACAGTGCTCCAATGTGCCAACACTATTTCCCTTCCACTGTGACATCACAATGTTCCAAAAAGATATCACAGTGCTCCAATGTGCCAACACTATTGCCCCATGTGCCATTAAGTTGCTCCAATATGCCAATTCAGTGTTACAATATGACTTCACAATGTTCCATTGTGACATCACAGTGCTCCAATGTGACATCAAAGTGCTCCGATGTGCCAACACTATCACCCATGTGCCATTATGTTGCTCTAATGTGCCATCACAGTGATACAATATGACTTCATAGTGTTCCTTTTGACATCACAGTGCTCCAATATAACATTATAGTGCTCCAATGTGCCATCACAATGTTACAGTATGACTTCTAAATGTTTCATTGTGACATTACAATGCTCCATCATACCATCAAAATATTACAATATGACTTCACAATGTTCCATCGAGTCATCACATTGCTCATTGTGACATCACTATGCAAAATTGTGTCATTACTTGATGCATTCTGTCATCACCATGGATAATGTGCAAACGTAGTGCTCAATGTCCCCTCACAACCTGTCAATATGACATCAAAATATTCCAAAATATTCCATGGTGCCATCAAAATGTTACAACATGACTTCACAATGTTCCATTGTGACGTCACAAGGCTCAAATATGACAACACAGTGCTACAACGTGTCATCACTATCGCCCCATATACCTTTTTATTGCTCCAATGTGTCATCACAATGTTACAATATGACTTCACAATGTTCCATTGAGACTTCACAATGCTCCAAAATGACAACACAATGTTACAGTATGACTTCACAATGTTCCAATGCTCCATAAAGATATCACAGTGCTCCAATGTGCCAACACTATCGCCCCATGTGCCATTACATTGCTCCAATGTGCTAACACAATGTCACAATATGATTTCACAATGTCCCATTGTGACATCAAAATGATCCAATGTGACATAACAAGGCTCCATTGTGACATTATAATGCTCCATTATGCCATCACAGTGTTCAAATATGACATCAAAGAGTTCCATTTTGAAATCACAATGCTTCTATGTGACATCACAGTGCTCCAATTTGCCAACACTAACGCCCCAGGTGCCAGTATATTGTTCCAATGTGCCATCACAGTGTTACTATATGACTTCACAATGTTCCTTAATGAGATCACAGTGCTCCAATATGACATTACAATGATCCAATGTGCCATCACAATGTTGCAATATGACTTCAAAATGTTCCACTGTGACATTCTGATGCTCCCTCATGCCATCACGCTATTACCCTATGATTTCATGATGTTCCATTGAGACATCACATTGCTCATTGTGTCATCACTATGCAAAATTTTGTCATTAATTGACCCATTGTGCCATCACCATGCTTAATGTGCAACACGGTGCTCAATGTCCCCTCAAAAACCCCCCAATGTGACATCACAATGCTCCATGGTGCCATCAAAATGTTATAGTATGATTTCACAATGTTCCATTTTGACATCACAAAGCTCCAATGTGACAACACAACGCTCAGTATGAAAACACGGTGCTCAATGTCTTCTCACATTCCCAAAATGTGACATCACAATAATCCCATGTGTCATCACAATGCTCCACTCTAACATCACAATGCTCCAATGTGCCTACACTAAGTCCCCGTGTGCCACTATATTGCTCCAATATGCCATCGCCACACTATGGCCCCATGGGCCATTATATTGTTCCAAAGTACCATAATGATGTTACAATATTTCTTCACAATGTTCCACTGTGCCATCACAATGCACCATTGTGTCATTACAATGATCCATTGTGTTGTCACCATGCTCAATATGAAAAATTGGTGCTCCATTTCCCCTCTCGATCCCACAATGTGACATCTCAATGCTCCAATGTGACCTCACAATGCTCCAATGTTTCACCTCGATTTTCAATGTTGCATCGCAATGCTGAATGTCACCTCACAAGGCCTCTGATGTGTCATCCCAACGCTCAGTGTGCAAATATAATGTCCCAATGTGTAATCACAATATTCCAATTTGTTATTCCAATGTTTCATGTGCCATATCAATGCTCCAATGGGCCAACATTATGGCTACCTGTGCCATTTATTACTCCAATGTGCCATCACAACGTTACAATGTGAAGTCACAATATTCCATTTTGCAATCACTATGCTCACTGAGCCATCAAAATGTGCCATTGTGTCATTAAAATAATCCACTGTTCCGTCATCCTGCTCAATATGCGAACATGGTAATCCATGTCCCCTCACAATCCTCCAATGTGTCATCACAATGCCCCAATGTGTCATCATGAGGCTCCAATCTGAAAACTCGATGGCCCCATGTGCTATTATATTGCATCAAATTGCCATCACAATGTTACAATATGTCTTCACAATATTCCGTTGTGCCATTAAAATGTGCGATTGTGTTATTACAAAGATCTATTGTGTCATCACCATGCTCAGTATGCAAATATGGTTCTCAAAGACCACTCACTATCGCCCTACATGACATCACAGTGCTCCAATGCATCATCACAATGCTTCACTGTGACATCACAATGCTCCAATGTGTCACCACAATGCTCAATGTGACATCACAATGCTGAATGTCCCCTCACCAAGGCACTGATGCGTCATCACAATGATCTGTGTGCAAATACAATGCCACAATGTGTCATCACAATATTCCAATTTGGTATTCCAATGTTTCATGGGCCATCAAATGCTCCTATGTGACATCACAAAGCTCAAAGTGTCACCACGATGGTCAAAGCGACATCACAAAACTCCAATGTGCCAACACTATGGCCCCATATGCCATTAAATTGCTCCAATGTGGCATTGCAATGTTACAATATGATTATGCAATGTTCCATTGTGCCATCACAGTGCTCTTTGTGCCATCAGAAATCGATATTGTGTCATTACAATAATCCATTGTGTCTTCATGCTCAATATGCAAACACAGTAATCAATGTCCCCTTACAATGCCCCAATGTGACAACACAAAGCTGCAATATGTCAGCACAATGCTCCATTGTCACATCACAATGCTCAAATGTGACATCACAATGCTCCAATATGCCAACACTATGGCCCCATGTGCCATAATATTGCTCCAATGTG
>NW_008357044.1:224524-229963 GCF_000622305.1 Nannospalax galili
ACAGTGTCACCCCATTTGCCATAATATTGCTCCAATGTGCCATCACAACATTACAATATGACTTCACAATGTTTCATTGTGGCATCACCAATGCTCCAGTGTTACATCACAATTCCCAAATGTGCCAACACTATAGCCCCATGTGCCATTATATGGCTCCAATATGCCATCACAAAGTTACAATACGACTGCTCAATATTCCACTGTCCCCTCACAATTCTCCAATGTGACATCACATTGGAGAATGGTGCCATCACTATGTTACAATATGAATTCTAAATATTGCATTGTGAAATCACATGACACCACAATGCTACAATGTGCCATCACTATGCGCAATTTTGTCATAATCATGATCCATTGTGTAGTCACCATGCTCAATATGCAAACACGGTGCCCAATCCTCTCACAATTACCCAATGTGACATCACAATGTTCTATTGTGCCATTACAATCATGTGACTTCACAATATTCCATTTTGCCATCGCAATGCTCATTGTGCCATCACTATGCGCAATTGTGTCACTGCTGTGATCCATTGTGTTGTCACCATGCTCAATACACAAACACGGTTCTGAATGTCACCTCAAAATCTCACAATGTGACATCACAACGCTCCATGGTGCCATCACAATGTTACAATATGACTTGACAATATTCCACTGAGACATCACAATGCTCATTGTGACATCATTATGCTCAATTTTGTTTATACCATGATCCGTTGTGTCGTCACTGTGTTCAGAGTGCATACACAGTGTTCACTGTCCCCTCACAACCCCCTAATGTGACATCACAACGCTCCATGGTCCCATCATAATGTTACAATATGACTTCACAGTGTTCCTTTGTGACATCACAGTGCTCAATGGTGCCATCACACTGTTACAATATGACTTTACAGTGTTCCACTGTGACATCACAAGGCTCCAATGTGACATCACAGTTCTGCAATGTGCCAACACTGTCGCCTGATGTGCCATTATATTGCTCCAATATGCTATGACAATGTTACAATACAACTTCACAATGTTTCATTGTGCTATCACAATGCTCATTTTGCCATCATAATGCGCAATCGTGTCATTACCACGACCCATTGTTTCATCACCATGCTCATTGTGCATACATGGTGCTCAATGTCCCCTCAGAATCTGCCCATGTGCCATTATGTTGTGGCAGGTACACCTCCAGATGAGTCCTGGGCTGAAGGGGTGAAATTAACTGTGGCGATAGAAATGACTATATCAGAAACCATAATTGAAGTTCTAGTAGAGGCTGTTGACTGACCAGCTGGGGAGAGGCAAGCCCGAATATCATCTTTCTTTTCTTCTTCTCTCTCTCTCAGCAGCCTTCTGCAACCTTTATTTCTAATTAGAAAGCTCACACAGCAGCAAAGCATCAGACCATAAATCAAACCATGAATTTGCACATTATTTCTCAGTATACAAATTTTTCAATAATCACAGTAAAAGGAAAGCACAAAGTTCAATGATTAAACTTTTCTTAACATAGAAAAGCAATGTCTTTATTGTTTTCTCTATAGCCTTGCAGTTTCCGGACGTGTAATACAGCCTTTCCCCATTTTCCCTTTAATTCTTTGATTTTAATATTTACACGTTGGCGTGCATATTTGAGAAAATTATTTTTCTAATGGGAATGGGAATAACCAGCTCTTTTTATTTATTTTCTAACCAATTTTCAAATTTATCGTTCTCCTCTCCCTTTTGCTGTTTCTTCCTGAATGGTTTGTATTTTTTGAGTCATGTGATTATTTTCTTCATTTCAATATCCTTAATTATTTTGTTGTCATTTATCTTTAAGGGCTTTTTGAATCGCTTTTAGTCTTGGTAAAAGAACACGCAATTTTTCTTCAGATGTCATGCACCACCAGCTTTTACTGACCTAGCAAATCTTTCTATCCAAGAGGGAGTTTCCCTATCCAAGTAGTTTTTCCTTATACCAAACTTTCTTCTCAATAGTTCCTTGTTCAGGATTAAAACCATAAACTCCTGTAAAAGGCAGCAGGACATCTAGAGATTGCATGCTATATTTTCCTTTGGGGGGAAACCAAGCTTCATTATTAATCACAAATGCAGTTCCAAATGACTTCATATTTGTAGGAGGAAGTTGTCTATCTTTTTACTTTCGTTTTGTTTCAATAACATGATAATTCTGCCAAAGGCAGAGATTTCCCCGGTTTAGTTTCCCATTCCTTCATCAGAGTTGGTTATCAGAATACTTAAAGAAGAGAAGGTACACAAATTACAAAAACCAGGATTAATTGGGGAAGGGATATGCACCAAAAGAGTAGCGGTCATTGGCTTTTGGCTGGAACTTTGTCAAACAGCACTCTTGTCAAGAACCATGGAACTCTTGGAGCCACCATCTCCCCCTTTTTATATTTTAATTTGAAGGTTTCAAACTGAAGACTAAGGGCATGAATAATTTTTTCTAGTTGTCTGATGATGACTGGAAGGGAATAAACCAGAATTAATATTAGGAACAAAATCCCTAAATGTATAAAACATGACCAAGCATTAGTATTAGACACATAAGATCGAATGGCAGAGACAAATGAGTCTGAAGTTTCCTACAAAGATGAAGTATCTATATGGGATTTACTGAGAGTTAGGATTTGGCTATGTAAGTTATGAATATCTAGTCCTATATCAGAATTATTCCATACCCCTTGTAGATGAAGCTTAACTCTATCCCATTCATAATCTGAGAAATTATACGGAAAAGGAGTAACAAAAATCCATTTAAATGCTGTATGACATTGATCCTAAGTCGAACCTTAATATTATTTTATTGATTTCCCATAAATAACACTGCCTCTTCTAGAGGGTTTAACCTTTCTGAATTCTCTGATCAATATGTTCCTTAATCATAAATGCTACAGAAACATTTTTGGAAAGTTGATTAACATGATATGCTGTATGAATTTTTTGTACAAGGCTGTGGTAGACAAGGCAAAGCAAGCTGATACACCAATTAAAGCAGTTATTCCAAGAATTAGAGCAGCAACCAAATGTTTTGATCGTTGGAGGGCAGTAGTAGCATCATGAAAAAGATGAACACCTGGATCTGTATACCATGGTTCAGAGAGAGTAACAGGAAGCATAAATAAAGAAGGGTGGTGTAATATAATAAAGGCTTCCTTACTTTTTGATCTAGTTAAGCAATTTGACAAAATACAGTAAGAACAATATCCATAAAAATAACCATCAGAATTATTAGAGATAAACATAAAACCATGTGGACCTTCCTATAAAATAGCAAAGGGAGCACCTACACAAGCTTGTAAAGGTTTGGAAGTAATCTTTGGATTCCCGAAAGGGCGATGAAGTGTGATCATATCTGTTGCAGCCAAGAGTTTATAAAGGTCCCTCTGAATGGGTTGTCTACCATAGACTGAAAGAGGAACAACTTGAGGAGTAACCCATTCAGGGGAATACCAGGCACTTAGTGGCTCAGTAGGGAGAGAATAGCTGTCATAGATAAACTTGTTTGTGTAGGGGGATAGATAGGTTTTTTACTCATATTCAGGACTACTTACTGACCAATCAGCCAGTGATAAAGATTAATTGTAAGGAGAAAAATGAACTATTTTTGAAGGGAAACCAATTAGGACATGCATGGTGATCATTAATGTGATCCCAAGAGCTATCCATAAGTTTTGCTTTTGCACAGGGGGAAATCAAGGCAGGTAAAGGATTTTGAGAGACATTATATTTATTTTGAGGAATGCCTAAATATGTGCACGTTAATGTCCAGAGATCTCTATTACCTTCGCCAGCATGGGGCCTCTCTGGATAAGCACCCAAACACACATTAGACTTTGTAGATTTCCCTGCAGGAAATGGGGAATCAGCAACTACTGTTCTTAAGGAGAGCAAGAAACAACCTTTCAAGGGAGAGGAAGAATCAGTATAAAAACACATGGGAGAGCCATCAGTGTGGCCTTCAAAGGTTACATTTACCCCTTTGATGGTTATGTAGGCATTATTTTCATCTCCCATGAGAAGAGTTTCATTAGTAGTAACCTTAAGAGAAGCATGCTCCTAAGTAGCAATGTGAAATATAGGAGGATCAAGTAAATAAGCCCAATAAGCATCATTAGCAGTAGCAACAGGACTTAGAACAAGAAATACCTCAGTGGTGATCAAGGAAATCATAGCAAGAAGCCAATTTTCAGGTGTAACCAGAAGATGGCGCTCATTAATTAAAGTTTCAGCAAGTTAACAAGTTTCCAATTAAAGGTTTTGTGAACAATGAAAGGTTCGGTGAATTCTTTTAAGTTGACCCTAGGTAGGAACATTCCTCTGTCTGGTGGAACAGGAGCGGTGATTGCTATGTGAGTGCTGTCGTCTTGAGATGGCGAGATTGTGGAAGACCGGAAGCAGGTGAGAGACCAGGTTAGAAACGTCTGGCGAGTTTTGTTCCGGTAGAGAAGGTGGAATTTCATTGGGATTTTCGGTCTGAGGGAGGAGGAAAATGGGATGACATAGGGGGAGTCCCTTCATAATGTCAAATGAGGCAATCAGGAATCTAAATAGGTGATTCAGTGTTCTGTGAAAAAATACAAGCATATCCTCTTCCTGATATTAATAAAACATCATAGCTATTCCTTGTGCATAGGAAGGAGAAAGATCTGCACATGCTTTTAAGAAATCCGTAAGAGTTCCCTGTCTTCTCACAGGTCTGAGTAATGCCTTACAAGCTGTGTTAGTGTTTCCAAAGGCCAGTTGTTTAATAGTTAATCCTGCGGCCTCTTCTTGGGGAATCACCTTAGTTAATACATCAATCAAGCTACAAAAGTCTCATAAGGTTCCTCCCCTCCTTGTTTCACATTTTTCATACCCATTGGCAAAGAGCCAGGAGAAAGAAAGTGCTTCCAAGCTTCAATAGCCAGTGAGGATATCAGCAATAATGCTTTTTGGGGAATCTTTATTTGTCCTACAGGGTCTATCCATTTTCCTACTCCTATCATCATAGGCATATCTATTTCTCCAGCCTCATCCTTAAACTTTATTTGTCCTATAGTGTCTATCCATTTTCCTACTCCTATCATCATAGGCATATCTATTCCTCCAGCCTCATCCTTTAATTTACTGTATCCTAATTCCTTTTTGATCTGTTCTTCTTATTCTACTTTCCATAATGAAAATTGTCCTCCATCCAGCCAAGATCATGCAACTTGACTCCAATTTGAAGGTGTCATCCAATAACTTGCTAAATTACCCACCAATGTAACAACAGGAGCAGTCGTTCCATATTTATTAATTATCTCCTTAATCTCTTTCAGTAATTTATAAGGAACATTATAAAAATTTATTATAACATTGAATTATATAATATGATATGATATATAATATGATATTATATGTATTATATTGTATATCATATACTATATAACTTATATTATTATATTA
>NW_008357044.1:229992-258347 GCF_000622305.1 Nannospalax galili
TTATTGATTTATTTTATATTCTACCATATTATATCATATCATATTTATTACATTATTTACTTTAATAATTATAATGAGTAATAAGTAGGCTTCTCCTCATCATCATAAGTGACAGGGAAACATTTAAAAAAGGCTTCTCCTTGTCTAGTTGCCTCTTTCATAGCCCCTGAAAATCCCACTGCTCTAAACCCCTTTTCGTTATTTTTATAAGGGGGAGCCATAGGTAGTTGTCTTCCTTAATCAGGAGGCCAATGTTCATTATGATATTTAGCAGCCTCCTCACTTAAATCTATCTGATCTTCAGGGGATAATTCATCATCATTATGATCTCCATCAGACACATTGTCAACTACATTGACAAAGGAAGAATTAGGAGTAGAAATCTTTTGTAGTAGATTCCCTACTCTTTCAAGAGAGATGTGCTTTCTGAAGCTTCTGTAGGAAGTACTTCAGCCTCTGCGGAAGTCAATGTTTGTTTAATCAGATTTCAGAAGGAGAATGTTTGTATAAGCATATTTTCAGGACCATGAGCTGTGTAACAGATTTTTATTTCTTTTCCTACCTTCTTCCAAGTATCTAAAACTAAAGATCCTTGACCAGGAAACCAAGTACTGATTTCTGTCACGCCATCTCCAATGAAGCCCGCGTGAGATCCTCCGTGGGTTGAGGCTGGAACTTCAAAGAAGGTTGCCTCTTGGAATTGACTGTGCTAAAAAACATGCAGTGTACTTGCCATGCTTTTACTTGCTATTATCTTTCTGACTGTCACTGTATCATGGGCTTTCAGGGGGCCCGGAAAGCACCTGGTATCCTTGACACCGCTGTCACTGCCTTTATTGAAATCTTTTAATTATGCTAGTATGCAGGAAGCGTTCTCAGGAACTCAATCACCTGAGACAACTTTGCCTCCAGATGCAACACTATTAATGAAAGCCATTTTAGATGCAGCAAGAAGTACTTAAGCAGAATTAATGTTGGAAAGTCCAGGGAATAACAGATTTCTAGAAGAGAGGCATAGATGGGTAAATATAGATAGAAGAAGGGTTTCTTGGTATTCATTACAATTCATGGATAAATTGGCAAGATCAAGACCACCTTGGTGTCTTTTGACAAAAAATAAACAAGAGAGCATTAAAAGGCAACTACAGACTATATTTGTAAGTTGGAAAAGATAGGAGGGAAGGTTGGTTTCATAGGTCACTAACATGAAATGATTTTTTTAGGATCTAAGGGGTTAAGGAATGACTTAGAAGCCCGATGGCCCACTACAAATAAGCAAGGAATGTTATCAAATAGTTAAAAATGTAATATCAGGCACAGTTGATATCGAAAGTACTTGGTGGTTTAAGGTCATTCTGGCCTGAAATCACAAAACTAAGCAGAATTCTGAGTGCGTAATAAAAACTGGTAGTAGAAACCACAGTATCATAAAGCAGGAATTTGCTGGCTGGTACCAGGTTGATAGATAAGGAAAAGCAGAATTCTGAGTGCGTAATAAAAACTGGTAGTAGAAACCACAGTATCATAAAGCAGGAATTTGCTGGCTGGTACCAGGTTGATAAGATAAGGAAATGTGTTTTGGCTATACATGATGGTTGGCAAAATTGTTTCACTTTTACTGAAAATCTTAGGAAGTGACTAATTACAGAACAGTCATGCTGATGATGAACTTTTGCAATCTTTGCTGTATATATTTCAAACCTTGCAGCTGCAAAAATACACTCAGACTTTTACCAAGTTCTTGTGTGTCTCTCTGTTTGTCACTCGCCGAATCCTTGCCCACTCTCTCGAGGACCATGTTCCTGTCGGACTGAACTGCTCTGGTCTGGGCTGGTCCGTCATAGGTGGCGACCGAAGAAAGGGACCCTCGGAGGGTAAGCTATCTCTCCCCTTTTCTCTCTTTTTAATAATTTCAGGCAAGGATAGGACCTCATCAGAGCGCTGCAGGCTCACTGGTAAAGGATCACCAGGTTAAGAAGACGAATAGGTAAACTATCATGGGGCATTCACAATCTAAAAATAGAGCCTTTTTCTCGTCATTTAAAAAGACAGGTTCTTTACAGCATTATATAAAAGCCTGCATAGATGCCTCACCAGCAGTGGTCCAAGGAATGGCCTATGCTGCAGCAATGAAGGGACCACATTTTAGTGCCTATATTCAGAATCTTAAAAGCAGACCTAAAACCAATAATAAGGGGTCTGTTTCTCATGTGGAAAGCCAGGTCACTTGAGTAAAGGATGTCTTAGTAAAAATAAAAGGAACAATAATGGAGAGAGAAAATGTGGTAATAAGGGAGGACCTCCTCGGCTGTGTCCCAGGTGTAAGAAAGGAAAACATTGGAAAAATGAATGTAAGTCTAAGTATCATAAAGATGGGACACCCCTAGAGGAAGAAGAAAAGGAGACAAAAAATAAGGATAGGGGCAAGCCCTCAGCCCCTTAAAAGAAAGAGGGATAGAGATGGTGGATTCAGGTAAGGAAAAAGACAAACAATTTGAACTAAACCCTTTGGCTGAACCTTTTACTTCCTAGAGCCACTCCAGGAAGTGCTGAGTTGGATTTGGCAGCAAATAAAGATTATATACTCTCCCTTATTGAAGGGACCCAATTAATAGAAACCTCTGTTAAAGAAGGTCTGCCTTTGGGTACATTTGGCTTAATAATTGGCAGAAGTTTAAATTACAAAAAAAAATTTTTTTAAAGTGACTCCAGGAGTCATAGACTCTGATTTTACTGGAGAAATAAAGATAATGATTAGAAATCTTAAAGAAGTGGTAAAAATATATAAAAATCAGAGAGTGGACCCTTACATCAGAGAAAATATAGGCTGTAGAAGATTTAGTGAAAGAACAGCTAGATAACGGACATTTAGTAGAATCAACCAGTCCTTGGAAACTCTGCTGGCTCAGATATGACTCTGTGCTTTTCTCCCTGGGAACAAGAAAAAATCAGTCTTGCTTTTAAAACTGGTTTGTTATGACATTATGTCTAACCATAGTATTTATTATAATACTAAGAGAACTATTATTAAATAATTTACTAGATATCAAATTCTAAGTAAAACATCTCTAAACTTTTAAAGGAGGCTTGGTTGTTTAAAACCTGCTTCAAGGCTTTCAAGGGCATCTAAAAGTTTATACAGTATAATAATATATTTAGATTAATTTTTCATATATATGAGGTAAAATATTAATTACTTGGTAAATTTGTTTATAAATGCTATTAAAAGAGTTTATTCAAGTCTAAACAGGGTTATAACACAGTTTTCCTTAAATTATTATGCTGGGGGTTGTGTACCAATTGCTTCTCTTTACCTTGTATTTATATGCCTTACAGAAGGTCATCACAATTGGACTTGTTGACTATTGTATTCTTTAATTAAAGGAGATATAGGAAGGGTCATTGAACCCTTACCTGAGAATCCAGCCTCTTCCCAGCCAACTGTATGTAATTTGGCCCTAATCACATATGGTCTCCTGGGTTTGGAAATGACTAAATTATATTATCTGTGAAAGGCTAAGAAAGGCTTTCCAATGTAAGTACTCTCAGGTCACCTATATGCCTCAGGAACTCCTCAGTCATCTCTGTAAATAAGCTCAGTAAATTCATTGGTTCCCCAGGAAAGCCTTAGTCAAACATTGGGTTGACACTGGAACCTTAGAAAGGAATAGACATTGCTTAAGGTCGGAGGGGAATTCTCACAACAGATGGAATGTTTATTTGTTGATGATATTGTGTCTCATGTTTATTAAAAAAAAATACAAAGTTAGAAGCTGTTAGAAGGATATGGGAATGGAGACATTTTACTAAGAAGGATTTATGAATGAAGATTATGATGGCTGGATATTTTGAGAATTAACAAAAGGGAAAATAATGAGAAAGCCTAAGCAATTAATAAAGGCCTGTATAGGTTTGTTATGATTTATCAATAATGGACAGGGATAATATACAGACAATCTTGAGGGCATAACTCAATTAGTTTAAGGATGTCTAGTAAAGGTTTATTTAAGAATATTTCCAAAGCTTTATCTGCATAATAATGACCACTGAAAGGTGTCTTTTATGTTTCTCTGTATTATGCAAATGTTAGTTTTGGCACTTTCTTTTACCTATAACAAGAATGATTTGACTGAAGAAAAACTAGGTCTACCTCCTTGAACCAGATGTATGCAATCTAGAAGAAAACAGTTTCTGTGAAGCTTGGTCTGAATTCTGATGTTTATTTCCTATCGATAGCCACTCCGTCAGCTATCAGAGTATCTGAAAAAAAATCCTAAGTTCATCCTTCTCAAGTCCAGTCTTGGCAGCTCAAAGAAAAAGAACAAGCAGTAGATGGATGCTTTGAAAGCCCTCATCAGAAAATTCCAACGGACTTTAAGCGTTTCTTCTGGTTCCATAACCTTGATGGTAAATCTCTTCCAGTCAATGTTTACTGAGAACGTTTGGGTTTTGTTCAAACTTTATCTATATATTACACAGTAATTAAAGGTACCAGGCTGGTGCAACTGACCTTCTTGGATGGTTAATAACCATACTTAAAGGCCCATTCTAATCTGGACAAAGGGACTTAAGGGACAGTTTTGTTCCTTTCCCTGGAAGATCAACAGTCCCAGGGGACTATGGGAATCTCTTGATATATCCTGTAACTGTGATGAGTCACCTGTCCTCTTGTTCAGGGAGGTCATGGAGACCCCACCAGAGGGACTCAAACCAGTGTCCAGTCTGCAAAGAGGAGGCTGACAATGGCCCAGCCTTTATAGATGTATCTTTGCTCTGGAAACTGTTATTGAGTATGTTAAAGCTATAATGAAATGCCTTTAAAAAAGGGGTCTTAATTCTTATGTTCTCCTTCTGAATAATAAAAACTGTAACTGGATTCTGGAAAGGACCCAACATTCTAATAACTTCTGGAAGAGGATATGCATTTGTGTTTCCACAGGATGCTGAAACTCCCATCTGGATTCCTGACAGGTTCATCAGGCCCTACAATGAAGTCTTGAAAAAGAACCAGAAAGACACTGAGAGACATGACCAGAAAGATGGGGAAACTCAGATTTTCTCATCTACAGACCAAGGCAACACAGGAGGCCATCCATTACCCACTACAGTCTCCTGACTATATTTTAGATTATTCCATTGCTAATCCAAATTATGATTATACCTCTTATTTAACAAATAATGTGCAAAAGTTTAATGGTTATATTCCTAATACATTAAAAGAACCAATTAGGACATGGTACACTCCTGGATGGGTGGCATCTATTTACATTAGCCACTCTCCTACAGACAATAAGACTTGTATTTATTTTAGCCTTTTCCGCCTTTTTGCGGCTGCCAACATCTTGCTCTTAAAGAAGCCTTAAAGAAACTAAAACTACATTTATTGGAGTAAGTGCATGTATAAATTATCGTTATGGAATTTTAGCTGCTAAACTAGAAAATTTTACCATTTATAATTATGGGAAACCTTATCATGTAAAATGTATAAATTGTGTGTTTACTAATTGTCTCACTTCCGCATTGGATAAAGATTATTCTGTAATAATGCTATTAAAGCTACCTAGATTTGTTATGCTTTCAGTAGATTTAGGATCAGATCCTTGGTATGATAACTCAGCTTTACAAACATTGAGGAATTTAAATGAATTAATCAGGCCAAAAACGTTCATTGCAGCATTTATATTGGGCATAAGTGCATTGATCGCTATCCTGACTTCGTGTACTGTTTCCACTGTTGCTCTAGTGGAAGAAGTCAGAACGACACATTGTGTAAAGAATCTCAACAAAAATATTTCATTAGCTTTAGCAGATCAATGTAGCATTAACCAAAAGCTAGACATGAGAATAAATGCTTTAGAAGAAGTGATTTTAGCTTTAGTACAAGAAGTGCAAAATTTAAAGGTACAGCTCTCTACTAAGTGTCATGCTAGTTTTAAATATATTTGCATGACTCCTTTGAGTTAAAATACATCCTTGAATTGGAATGCTACCAAAAACCATTTGTTGGGAGTATAAAAAGACACTAAAATATCTCATGATATGCAGTATTTGAAATTACAAATATCAGTAATGAGTCAGGCACATTTGGATGATGAATGTATCTCTTTTCTTGCACAATCACTAAAGAATAATTTGATTTCGCTTAACCCTTTCAATTGGGTGCATAATTTGACTATTACAGGTGTCATGGTAGGAGTAATTCTTCTCCTTATCTTTCTGCTTCCAGTCATCTTTCACCTAGTTTTCTCTTCTGTCTCATCTCTCCGCCGAGAAGTACAGGAACTGCTTTTAAAAAAGAAAAAAAAAAGGATGAAATGTCCAACCATCTCCAATGAAGCCCACGTGAGATCCTCCGTGGGTTGAGGCTGGAACTTCAAAGAAGGTTGCCTCTTGGAATTGACTGTGCTAAAAAACATGCAGTGTACTTGCCATGCTTTTACTTGCTATTATCTTTCTGACTGTCACTGTATCATGGGCTTTCAGGGGGCCCGGAAAGCACCTGGAGTCCTTGACACCGCTGTCACTGCCTTTATTGAAATCTTTTAATTATCCTAGTATACAGGAAGCGTTCTCAGGAACTCAATCACCTGAGACAACTTTGCATCCAGATGCATCACTAGTAATGAAAGCCATTTTAGATGCAGCAAGAAGTAGTTAAGCAGAATTAATGCTGGAAAGTCCAGGGAATAACAGATTTCTAGAAGAGAGGCATAGATGGGTAAATATAGATAGAAGAAGGGTTTCTTGGTGTTCATTACAATTCATGGATAAATTGGTAAAATCAAGACCACTTTGGTGTCTTTTGACAAAAAATAAACAAGAGAGCATTAAAAGGCAGCTACAGACTGTATTTGAAAGTTGGGAAAGATAGGAGGGAAGGACGGTTTCATAGGTCCCTAACATGGGATGATTTTTTTAGGATCTAAGGGGTTAAGGAATGACTTAGAAGCCCCATGGCCCACTACAAATAAGCAAGGAATGTTATCGAATAGTTAAAAATGTCATATCAGGCACAGTTGGTATTGAAAGTACTTGGTGGTTTAAGGTCATTCTGACCTGAAATCACAAAACTAAGCAGTATTCTGACTGCGTAATAAAAACTGGTAGTAGAAACCACAGTATCATAAAGCAGGAATTTGCTGGCTGGTACCAGGTTGATAAGATAAGGAAATGTGTTTTGGCTATACATGATGGTTGGCAAAATTGTTTCACTTTTACTGAAAATCTTAGGAAGTGACTAATTACAGAACAGTCATTCTGATGATGAACTTCTGCAATCTTTGCTGTATATATTTCAAACCTTGCAGCTGCAAAAATACACTCAGACTTTTACCAAGTTCTTGTGTGTCTGTCTGTTTGTCACTCGCCGAATCATTGCCCACTCTCTTGAGGACCAGGTTCCCGTCGGACTGAACTGCTCCATTCTGGGCTGGTCCATCGCAGATTTCTTGTACAAACCTTAAAATTTCTGAAACCGGTTTTCCCTACTTTTACATCTTCTGTCTTTATAGAGTGTTTCAGAATTTGAATAAAGAGTTTCCTCTCCTTTGATTCAGCCTGACCCATTATTACTCACTTTCTGACCCAACCTTATCTAACACCAGGGGTCTGTAGCACCCTTCTTATTAAGATCCCTGTTACCCTAAAGAGCAAAATTTTATACATTTACCCGTCTTCAGGTCCCTGTCTTGGGGGCCACCTGCCAGAGTCCAGCTCAAGGTCAGTCTGGGGCCTGAAGGAAGGAAGGTAACTGCGGCCATAGAAATGACTATACCAGAAACCACAGTTGCGGTTCTAGCAGAGGCTGTTGACTGATTAGCTCGGAAGAGGTATGCCCGAGTATCTTCTTTCTTTTCTTTTCTCTCTCTCTTAGCAGCCTTCTACAAAACTTATTCATAATTAGAAAGCTTACAATAGCAGTAAAGCAACAGACAGGAAATCAAACCATGAATTTGTACAATATTTCTCAGTATTTTCAATGATCACAGTAAAAGGAAAGTATAAAGTTCAATGATTAAATTTTTTTAACATAGCCAAGCAACGTCTTTATTGTTTTCTTTATAGGCTTGCAGTTTCTGTTTTACCATAGACATGTAATACAGTCTGTCCCCATTTTCCCTTTAATACATTGATTTTAATATTTACAGGTTGGTGTCTATATTTGAGAAAATTATTTTTCTCATGGGAACAGGAATATGGGAATAACCAGCTTTTTTAATCTATTGTCTAACCAATTATCCAATTTATCTTTCTCCTCTCCCTTTTGCTATTTCTCCCTGAACAGTTTGCATTCTTTGAGTCATATGATAATTTTCTTCATTTCAATATCCTTTATTATTTTGTTGCCATTTATCTTTTAGGGCTTTTTGAATCGCTTTTAGTCTTTGTAAAAGAATAGGCAATTTTTCTTCAGAGGTCATGCACCACCAACATTTTACTGATCTAGCAAATCTCTATGCAAGAGGGAGTTTTCCTAAGCCGAGAAGTTTTTCCTTATACCGAACTTTAGTCTCAATAGTTCCTTGTTCAGGATTAAAATCATAAACTCCTGTAAAAGGCAGCAGGGCATCTACAGATTGCATGCTATATTTTCCTTTTGTCGGAAACCAATCCTCATTGTTAATCACAAATGCATGTCTCAATGACATCTTATTTGTAGGCAGAACTCGTCTATCTTTTTATTTTCGTTATGTTTCAATAACATGATAATTCTGCTAAAGGAAGAGATTTCACCGGTTTAGTTTCCCATTCCATCATCAGAATACTTAAAGAAGAGAAAGTTATACAAATTACAAAAACCAGGAGTAATTTGGGAAGGGATATGCACCAAAAGAGTAGTGGTCATCGGTGTTCAGCTGGACCTTTGTCAAACAGAACACTTATGAAGAACCACGGAACTCTTGGAGCCAAAATATTGCTCCAATGTGTCATCAAAATGTTACAGTATCACTTACAATGTTCCATTGTTACATCACTGTGCTCCAATATGACATTACAACCTTCCAATGTGACACACAATCGTCCCATGTGCCATTATATACCTCCAATGTGCCATCACAATGTTAAAATACGACTTCACAGTGTTCCGTTGTGACATCACGATGCTCTAGTTTGAAAATACAATCCTCCAATATGCCAATACTACCGCCTCATGTGCCATTATATAGCTGCAAAGTGCCATCACAATGTTGCAATATGAATTCACAATGTTCCATTGTGACATCACAATGCTCTAGTGTGAAAATACAGCCATCCAATGTGCCAATACTACTGCCTCATGTTCCATTATATTGCTTTAAAGTGCCATCACCGTGTTACAATACGACTTCTCAATGGTCCACTATGACACAACAGTACTCCAATGTGACTCACAATGCTCCAATATTCCAACATTATCTCCCCATGTGCCATTATATTGCTCCAACGTGACATCACAATGTAAAAATATGACTTCAAAATCTTCCATTGTGACATTACAATGGTCCAATGTTACTTCACAATGCTACATTATGACTTCCCAATGTTCCATTGTGACATCACTGTGCTCCAGTGTGACATCAAAATCCTCCTATGTGACATCGCAATGTTTCAATATGCCATCACAATGTTACAATGTGACTGCACAATGTTCCATTGTGACTTCAAAATGATACAATGTGACATCACAATGCTTCAATGTGCCAACACTATCACTCCATGTGATATCACAATGCTCTATTGTACCATCACAATGTTACAATATGACTTCAAAATATTCCATTCTGACATCACAGTGCTCCAATATGACTTCACAATGCTCCAATTTGACATCACAATCCTTCAGTGTGTCAAAACTATCACTTCATATGCCATCCCAATGGTCTACAGTGCCATCCGAATGTTAAATATTGTTGGAAACCAGGACGCCAGGCCCTAGGGTGAGGTGAGCCTGAAACTTATAGGTCCAGGCTGCATTCTCTGCTAAAAGGGAGGGGCACTGAAAACAGTGGTTCTGATAATCCCTACCTTTCAGAACACTGTTGGGCTTGCAGGAGGAATGCTGAATATTCAAAAACGGTGCTCAATGTCCCCTCAGAAACCCCAAATGAAACATCACAATGGTGCAATGTGACATCACTATACCACAATATGGCATCATAATGCTACAAGGTGACATCACAGTGCTGCAATGTGCCAATACCATAGCCCCATTTGCCATTATATTGCTCCAGTATGCCACACTATGGTCCCATGTGCTAGAACTGTCCCACAATATGACATCACAGTGCTCCAATGTGACATCACAATGCTCCAATGTGCCAACACTGTGGCACCATGTGCCATTATATTGCTACAATGTGCCTTAAGAAGATTACAGTATGACTTCACAATGTTTTATTGTGCCATCACAATGCTCATTGTGCCATCAAAATGCACTCTTGCATCATTACAATGACCTGTTGTGTTGTCACCATGCTCAATATGCAAACATGGTGCTCAGTGTCCCCTCACGATCACCAATGTGAGATCACAATGCTCCAATATGCCATGACAATGTTAAAACATGACTTCACAATATTCCATTGTGACAACAAAATGCCCCAATATGCCAACACTATAGCCAAATGTGTCATTTTATTGCTCAAATGTGCCATCACAACTTTAAAATATGATTTCACAATGTTCCATTGTACCACCACAATTCACCATTGTGTCATTCCAATGATCCATAGTGTCTTCCTCATGCTCAATATGCAAAAGGGTGCTCAGTATCCCTTCACAATCCCTCCATGTTTCATCACAATGTTACAGTATGATCTCACAAGGTTCCATTGTGAAATCACAATGCTCCAATGTGCCAACACTATGGCCAAATGTGCCATTATATTGCTCCATTGTGCCATCACAATGTTAAAATATGACTTCACAATGTTCCATTTTCCCAACACACTTCATTGTGCATTCACAATCTGCCAGTGTGTCATTACAATGATCCACTGTTTTGAAACCATGACGTTGTCAATGTCCCCTCATAATCCCCAAATTTGATATCACAATGTTCCAATGACACATCACAATGCACCAATGTGACATCACAATGCACAGATATTCCAACACAATGGCCCCATGTGCCATTATATTGCTCCAATGTCCTACAAAATAGTATAATATGAATTCACATTGTTCCATTGTACCATCACAATGCTCATTGTGCCATTACAATGCATCATTGTGTCACTACAATGATCCATTATGTCGTCAACATGATAAATATGGAAACACGGTGCTCAATGTCCCCTCACAATCCTTCAATGTGAACTATGATGCTCCAATGTGATATCACAATGCTCCAATGTGCCAACACTATGGCCACATGTGCCATTATATTGATCAAATGTGCCATCACAATGATACAGTATGACTTCACAATGTACCATTGTGCCATCAGAAAGCTCATTGTGCCATCGCAATGCACCACTGTCTCATTCCAATGATCCATTTTGTTGTCACCATACTCAACACGCAAAAACTGTGCTCAATGTCCCCTCTCAATCCCCCAATGTGACATCACATTGTTACAAAATGACTTCACAATGTTCCATTGTGACATCTCAACGCTCATTGTTAAGTACTATGCACAAGTATGTCATTACCATGATTCATTCTGTTGTGACCATGCACCATATGCAAACACGTTGCTCAATGTCTCCTCACAACTGCCAAATGTGACATCACAATGCTCCATGGTGCCATTACAATTTATAATGTCATTTCACAATATTCCGTTTTGACATCACAAGGCTCAAATGTGCCAACACTATTGCCCCATGTGCCATTTTATTGCTCCAATGTTCCATCACAATGTTACATTATGACTTCACAATGTTCTATTGTGTCATCACAATGCTCCAATGTGACATCACAATGCTCCAATGTTCCAACACTATCCCTCCATGTGCCATTATATTTCTCTAATGTGCCATCACAATGTTACAATATGGCTTCAATATGTTCCATTCTGACATCACAATATTCCAATGTACCAACACTATCGCCCCTTGGGCCATTATATTGCTCTTATGTGCCATCACATTATTACAAAATGACTTCAGATGTTCCAATGTGACATCAGAATGCTGGAATGTGATGTCACAATGCTCCAATGTTCCAATACTATAGCCAAATGTGCCATTTTGCTGCTCCAATGTGCCATCACAATGTTACAATATAACTTCACAATGTTCCATTGTGACATCACAATGATCCAATATGCCAACACTTTCACCCCATATGCCATTATATTGCTCCAGTGTGCCATCGCAATTTTACAATATGACTTCAATATGTTCCATTCTGACATCACAATGCTCCATCATATTTTTACAAAATGACTTCACAAGTTCCAATGTGACATCACAATGCTGGAATGTGATGTCACAATGTTCCAGTGTTCCAATACTATAGCCAAATGTGCCATTTTACTGCTCCAATGTGCCATCACAATGTTACAATATAATTTCACAATGTTGCATTGTGATATCACATTGATCCAATATGCCAACACTATTGCCTCATATGCCATTACATTGCTCCAGTATGCCATCACAATGTTACAATATGACTTCAATATGTTCAAATCTGACAATACAATGCTCCAGTGTACCAACACTCTCGCCCATTTTGCCATTATATTGCTCCTATGTGCCATCACATTGTTACAAAATGTCTTCACAATGTTCCGATGTGACATCACAGTGCTGGAACGTGACAACACAATGCTCCAATGTAACAACACTATCCCCTCATGTGTCTTTATATTGCTCCAATATGCCTTCACAATATTACAATGTGACATCACAATGTTCCAAGGTGATATCACAATACTCCAATGTCCCAACACTGTTACCCCATGTGCCATTATATTGCTCTAATATTCCATCATAATGCTTTTATATGACTTCTCATTGTTCCATTGTGACATCACAATGCTCCAATGTGATATCACAATGCTCAAATGAGCCAAAACTTTTGCCTCATGTGGCAATATATTTCTCCAATGTGCCATGAAAATGCTACAATATGACATCTCAATGATCCATTGTCACAATCCAGTGCTCCAATGTCCCAACGCTTTGCCCTATGTGCCATTATATTGCTCCAATGTGGCATCACATTGTTATGCTATGACTTCACAATGTTCAATTGTGACATCACAGGCCTCCAATGTGACATCACAATCCTACAATGTACCAATAGTATCTCCCCATGTGCCATTATGTTGCTCCAATGTGTCATCACTATGCTATTATAGGACTTCTCAGTGTTCCATTGCGACATCACAATGCTCCAATGTGACATCACAATGCTCCATTGAGACAACACTATCACCCCATGTGGAAATATATTGCTCCAATGTGCCATCGCAATGCTAAAATATGACTTTTCAATGTTCCATTGTAACATCATAATGCTCCAATGCGCCAACCCTATGTACACATGTGCCATTATATTGCTCCAATGTGACATCACAATGTTAAAATATGATTTCATAATGTTCCAGTGTTACATCACAAAGCACAATCGTACCATCAGCATGCTGCAATATGACATCACAAAGTTCCTATGTGAAATTCCAAAGCTCCAATGTGACATCATGATGCTCCAATGTATCAAATCTATCGCCCCATATGCTATGATATTGCTCCCCCAAAGTGCCATCACCATGTTACAGTGTGACTTGAAAATATTCCAGTGTGACATCTCAATGCTCCAAGGTGACGTAACACTGCCCCAATGTGCCAACACTGTCGTCCCTTTGCCATTATATTGTGCCAATGTGCCATCACAAAGTTACAGTATGATTTCTCAATGTTCCATTGTGACATCACAGTGCTCCAATGTGCCAACATCATCGCCCCATGTGCCATTAAATTGCTCCAATGTACCATCACAATACAACTATATGACTTTTCAGTGTTCCATTGTGACATCACAATGCTCAAATTTGACATCACAATGCTCCAATGAGCCAACAGTATCGCCCCATGAACCAATAATTTGATCCAATGTGCCATCACAATGCTACAATATGACTTCTCAATGTTCCATTGTAGCACCATAATGCTCCAATATGCCAACTCTATGGACACCTGTGCCACTATATTGCTCCAATGTGCTATCACAATGGTCATGTATGACTTCTCAATGTTCCATTTTGACATCACAATGCTCCAATGTAACATCACAATGCTCCAATGTGCCAACACTATAGCACCATGTTTCATTATATTTCTCCCATGTGTCATTGCAATGTCATAATATGACTTCACGATGGTCCATTGTGACATGACAATGCTCCATTGTCCAATCACAGTGTTACAATATTACTTCATAAGGTTTCATTCTGACATCATAATGCTCCAACGTGACATCACAATGCTCCAATGTGCCAACACTGTCACAACATGTGCCATTAAAATGCTCCATGGTGCCATCACAATGTTACTATATGACTTCACAAAATTCCAGTGTGACCTCACAATGCTCCAATATGGCTCCAGTCTGCCAATACTATGGTACCATGTGCCATTATATTGCTCCAGTGTTCCATTACAATGTTACAATGTGACTTCAAAGTGTCTAATGTAACATCACCATATTACAATATAACATCACCATATTACAATGTAACACCAAAATGCTCTGATGTCCAGTACTATCGTCGCATGTTCCATTATATTGCTAGATATTTTCATCACACTGATAGAATGACTTCACAATGTTCCATTGTGACATCAGAATGCTCCAATGTTCCAATACCATGGCCCCATGTGCCATTATATTCCTGCAAGTTTCCATCACAATGTTACTATATGACTTCACAATGTTCCAATTTCACATCACAATATTCCATGTGAATTCAACATGCTCCAATGTCGAGCACTATCACCCCATGTTCCATTATATTGCTACATTTTGTCATCATAATGTTACAATACGACTTCATATTGTTCCACTGTGACGTCACAATGCTCCAAGGTGCCAAAACTATCTCCCCATGTTTCTTATCTTGCTCCACTCTGCCATCACAATGTTACAATATGAATTCATAATGGTCAATTGTGACATCACAATTGTCCAATGTGCCAACATTATCATCACTTGTGCAGATATATTGGTTCTATGTGCCATCACAGTGTTAGAAAACTACTTCTCAATGTTCCAAAGTGACATCACAATACCCCAACGTGACATAACAGTGCTCCAATGTAACAAAACTATCGCCCCATGTGCCTTTATATTGCTCGAATGTGCCATCACACTGTTACACTATGACATCACAATGCTCCAAGGTGACATCACAATGCTCCAATGTGCCAACATTATTGCCCAATGTGCCATTATATTGCTCCATAGTGCCATCAAATTGGTACAATATGAATTCACAATGTTCCTTTGTGACATCACACTGCTCCAATGTGATATCACAATGCTCCAATGAGCCAGCACTATCGCCCCATGTGGCAAAATATTGCTCCAATGTGCATCACAGTGCTACAGTATGCCTACTCAATGTTCCATTGTAACATATTAATGCTCCAATATACCAACAATATGGATGCATGTGCCATTATATTGCTCCAATGTGCCATCACAATGTTAAAATATGATTTCGCAATGTTCCATTGTTACATCACAATACTCCATGGTGCCATCAGGAGGGGGGATTTCCAGGTGCCTTTATAAGCTCTGTAACACCTGCAATAAATGAGTCCCCACTTGACTAGGCTTCCCATTGTGTCTGATTGTCCCTGGTACTGGCGGCAGCATGGGCTGGCAAATGGTGCGCTTACTCATGCCCAATAATCACTGCACGGGGGTCACTGGCTTGAACCCCCCGCAATGGGCACCCAAAGTGGGGCTCGAAGGAAGGTGAAAAGAAGAAAAGAAAGAAAGAAAGAAAACAGATTGGGGCCTATCGGGAAGTTAGGGGTAAGTGAGACCTGGAAAGATGGGTAACACAATCAATAAGCCTGAGGACCCACTGCTTAAAGCGCTGAGAGATATGCTTAAAAGCAGAGGATTGGATCTGTAAATCTGGTAGCTCAAAAGGTTTGGGCAGAGCCTGTTCATTTGGCTCCCTGGCTACTTGGGGCTAATGTTTTTATTGGGGATACATGGGAATCATGGGAAGAGTTTGAGGAAGAATGCAGAAATGCAGCAGAAGTGAAACCAAAAGTGGCCAAAGTAAGAAGCGGCACCTCGGTCATGCCCTGACCAGCTTCAGGGCCTCCTGGGATCCATGAAAACATGACCCATGGATAACTTTATCAGAAGTGTGTGGTGGAGCGGAGCGCAAGGGGTCAGCAGTGAAAACCGCCCACCCGACCTGCCTTGAACTAAGGTGTGCACGAGTCAGGGGCCCCCGCAAAAGCCAGGCAGGTGACTGCTCTCAGGCTGGTGACGGGCGTGAGCCGCAGGGTGCATTTAAAAAATAAGAATCCACCGTTGGCTCTGCACCACAACCGGATCTGGGACGGCTGGGAAGGCCCAGTTCGGGGAAGGTGGCTGGGGGCCCGTCCCATCTGTTCCTTGGGCGGCTGGGGATACACCCCACCCCCGAGTGCTACAGCCCTGCCGGCAGCAGTGCTCGCCAAATCCCAGGTCCTAGGGAGCCCTTAGTAAAAGCCTACAATGCTTTCATTGACGGGGGCAGATTTGGAGCTGCAGTGATAGTATACCTTGGGGCAGATGAGAAAACAAAAAGATATGTCCACACTTGTGTTGGCTCAGCTCATTTCAAGGAACTCATGGCCATTACTTAACATTAAAAAGATAAATGAGCCCATGAATTTGATTTCTGACAGTTTGTATGTAGTCAATCTTCCTCCAGGGCTATTAGGTTCTCATATCGGGTTGGATGGGAACCCCATTACTCTTACGCTCCTTAAAGAGAGAGAAGCCCCTATTTTATTACAGCATCTTAGGGGGCACCAAGGATTCCCTGGGCTTTTATCCCAAGGCAATGCAGAGGCAGACAAGGTGGCTTCCATCCAGGTCCTGTCAGCAAGCCTGAATGACACTCAGGGGTTACATAACCTCACTCATGTAAGTTGGTGGGGACTTCATGAGAGGTTTCCTCAAGTTCCCATCAAGGACCTAAAGAATATTATGCATACCTGAAAGTCTTGTCAACACTTTCTGCATGTACCACCTCTGCAACAGCCAGGGGTAAACCCCAGGTGATTCAAGCCCAATTCCTTGTGGCAGACAGATGTCACACACTATGCTCCTTTTGGAAAGCTTAAGTATATTTTTGTGTTCATTGACACATTCTCACATGCCTGGTGGTCTACCACTCATACAGGAGAGAAGTCTAAACATGCTCAGTCTCATTTTCTCCAGTGCTTTGCTGCATTGAGACTGCCCAAAAGAATTAAAACTGATAATGGACCATGTTTTGTGAGTAAAAACTTACAAGGTTTCTTTTCACTTTGGGGAATTCAACAATACAGCAATTCCCTACAATCCTCAAGGTCAAGACATTATGGAACTCAACTTTCAAAGCGTAAATATTCAATTACAAAACAAAAAGTGGGAATGAGCCCCCACCAAAAGTTGAGTATGGCCTTATTCACTGTTAATGTTCTTAATTTTCAAAAAACTCAGTTGGAATCCCAGTTTCAGAAGCATTGGGACAGGAGCAGAGACCTGAAGTATGGGTAAGATGGAAGGACCCCAATATGGGACGATGGAGAGTCCCAGATCCATTGTTAACCATGGGTCAAGGCTTTGGCTGTGTCTACTCTACAGGAGAATCAAACCCCATATGGGTGCCTGCAAAAAACCTTAAGTGGGTAGGCCAGTATCCAACTGACTAGCAGGACGGTCCACGGACAATAGTTCATGAGACATAATTCCTTTCTTTATTGATATCCATCTGAGATGAAGGACCCAGTTCCTTGGCTTCATTGCCAGTCAGCCTCTACAACTGGCTGATTGACTAAAAGGCACATGGTCTCAGAAGTATTTCAATGTGTCCTACACCATGACTTGCTTTGTTTCTCTCGATAATGCATATCTTTAAGTGTCTTTACCAGGTAACTCGGCAACAGAGAACCCTTGGAACTGCCACGGCCCACCTCCTCATGATTACAGACTTCCCCAGGGAACTCCCCCAGGAACCCCTCTGGTTGCCCACGATTGGCTAACTGAGTTAGGCAGAAACTAAGACTGTCACAGGCTGGCATTACCCACACGGCTGCCCTTAATCATGATGCATTTTTAACCCAGGATGGGTAAGATGTCCCATGACAAGCAGTCCTAAATAGGACATGCACATGGCCAGGGGAATGGTCCAATGACGGGCAAGGCTTGATCAAAGGTGACACAACCTAAGACAGGCAGAAATGCATAAGATTAGAGGAAGGAGATAGCCATCTCCCATCAGGGAGCCTACTATGAGGTGGATAACCCATGAAATAAAGTCAGTCCGGACCCTAAAAAAAAAATAAAATGGGGAGATGTGGGGCCCTAAGCGCCCCACATTGCAGAGGTCTGAGAGGAAGTTACTGGGGTGTGGCCAGACTTGCTTTAAAAGTCTGAAGTATACTTCCACACTGCTGAGGAGTGCATTCTGCACTGCTGAGGAGTGAATGATCAGTACGTGACCATCCTTAAGATACACCCTCAGGGGGAGGCGGGATTTCCAGGTGCCTTTATAAGATTTGTAACACCTGTATTAAATGAGTCCCTGCTTGACTAGGCTCACTGTTGTGTCTGATTTTCCCCGGTACTGGGGGCCGCATGGGGTGGCAAATGGCGTGCTTACTCATCCCCAAAAATCATGGCATGGGGGGGTCGCTGGCTCGAATCCCCCTCAACGTTGCTCCACTGTGACAAATCTATCACCCCCTGTGCCACTGTACTGCTCCATGATGTCATCACAATGTTTCAATATGACTTCACATTGTTCCATAGCGATGTCACAAGGCTCCAATGTGACATCACAATGTTCCAATGTGCTAACACTATGCGCCACGTGCCATCACTATGCTCTATGGTGCCATCACAATGTGACAATAAGACTTCACAATGTTCCATTGTGATAGCACGATGCTTCAATGTGACATCACATTGCTCCAATGTGCCAATGGTATTAGCCCATGTGCCATTATATTGCTCCAATGTGCCATCACAATGTTAAAATATGACTTCTTAATGTTCCATTGTGAGATAACAGTGCTCCAATGTCACATTACACTGCTCCAATGTGCCAACACTACCACCCCATGTTCCATTATATAGCTCCAGTGTGCCATCACAAGGTTACAATATGATTTCACATTGTTCCATTGTGACATCACAATGCTCCATGATGCCATCATAATGTTACATTAAGATTTCCCAATGTTCCATTGTGTCATCGAAATGCTCCAATGGGACAACAAAGTGCACTATGTACCATTACAATGTTACAATGTGACTTCACAATGTTCCACTGTGAGTTCACAATGTTCCAATGTAATATTACAATGTTCCCATGTGACAACTGTATTGGCACATGTGCCATAACAAAGCTCCATGAGGCCATTTAACTATGTGCATTTGTGTCATTACCATGATCCATTGTGTTGTCACCATGCTCAATATGCAGACACGGTGCTCAATGTCCCATCACATTCCAAAATGTGACAGCAAAATCATCAAAGGTGGCATCACAATGTGAAATATGAATTCACAATGTTCCAATGTCAAATCACAATGCTGCAATGTGCCAAAACTATCACCCCATGTACCAATATATTGCTACAATGTCCCATCACAATGTTACAATGTGACTTCAAAATGCACCAATGTGACTTCATAATGCTCCAGTGTGCCAACACTATCACCCCATGTGATATAACAATCCTCTCTGGTGCCATCATAATGTTGCAATATGATTTCACAGTATTCCATTGAGACATCATAATACTCCAATGTGACATCACAAAGCTCCAATCTGCCACTACTCTCGCGACATGTAACATTATATTGCTCAGATGTGCCAACACAATGTTAAAATATGACTTCATAATGTTCCAATCTGACATCACAATGCTGCAATGTGACAGAACAATGCTCCAATGTGCCATGACAATGTTAAAATATGATATCACAATGGTCCATTGTGTCATCACAATGCTCCAAAGTGAAATCACAATGCTCCAAGTTGCCAACACTATCGCCCCATGTGCCAATATTTGTACAATGTGCCATCAAAATGCTAAATTATGACTTCAATATGGTCCATTGTGACATCATAATGTTCCAATGTTAAATCACAATACTCCAAAACGCCAGCACTATGGTCCCATGTGCCATTATATTGCTAAAATATGCCATCGCAATGTAACAATATGACTTCACAATGTTCTATTGTGACATCACAATGCTACATGTTGCCAACACCATTTTACAAGATGACTTCACAATGATCCATTGTGATGTCACAATTCTCCAGTGTGACATCACCATGCTCCAATGTGACACCACAGTGCTCCAATTTGCCATCACAATGCTATAATATGATTTCACAATGCTACAATGTGACATCACAACGATCCAAGGTGCCAAAACTATCGTCCTATCTGCCATTATACTTCTATAATGTGTCATCACAATGTTAATATATGACTTCACAATGTTCGAAAGTGACATCACAATGCTCAAATGTGATATCACAGTGCTGCAATGTGCCAACACTATTGCCCCATGTGCCATTATAGTGATGCATTTTGCCATCACAATGTTAATATATCACTTCACAATGTTCCAATGTGACATCACCATGCTCCAATGTGACATCACAATGCTTCAATGTGACAACACTATCGCCACATATGCCATTTTATTGCTCCAATGTGCCATGACATTCTTAATATATGACTTTACAATGCTCCAATGTGACATCACAATGCTGCAATGTGACATCATAATGCTCCAATGTGCCAATGCTATAGCCCCATGTGGCATTATATTGTTCCAATTTGCCATTATAATGTGGCAGTATGACTTCTTAATGTTCCACTGTGACATCACAATGCACCAATGTGACATCAGAATGCTTCAATGTGCCAACACTTTCGCCCCAGGTACCATTATATTGCTCCAATATCCCATCACAATGTTACAATATGACTTCACAATGTTCCCCTGTGACATCCCAATGCTCCAGGGTGCCATTCCAACGATACAATATGACTTCAGAGTGTTCCATTTTGACTTCACAGTGCTCGAACATGACATCAGAATGATCCAATATATCAAAACTTTTACCCCACGTCATTATATTGCTCCAATGTGCCATGAAAATGTTACAATATGACGTCATAACGTCACAATGCTCCATTGTGACATCACAATGCTCCAATGTGCCATCACTATCGCTCAGTGGGACATTATATCACTCCAATATACCAACACAATATTACAATAAGACTTCAAAATATTCCATTTTGAAATCACAATTCTCCAATGGGACATCACAATGATCCAAAGTGCCAACACTGTTGCTCCATGTGCACATTACATTGCTCCAATGTACCAACACAATGTAAGAATATGATTTCACTACATTCCAATGTGACATCAAAATGCTCCAATTTGCCAACACTATCGCTCCATGTGCCAATAAATTCCTCCAATGTGCAATTACAGTATTACAATATGACTTCTTAATGGTCCATTGTGACACAACAAGGCTCCAATGTGACATCACGATGCTCCAATATTTCAACATTATCTCCGCTTGTGCCATTATATTCTCCAATGTTACATCACAATGTAAAAATATGACTTCAAAATGTTCCTTTGTGACATCACTGTGCTCCGTGTGACATCGCAATGCTCCAATGTGACATCACAATATTTCAATGTGACATCACAATGTTACAATATGAATTCACAATGTTCCATTGTGACTTCAAAATGATACAGTGTGACATCACAATGCTTCAGTGTGCCAACACTATCACCCCATGTGATATCACAATACTCTATTGTGCCATCACAATGTTACAATATGACTTGAAAATGTTCCATTGTGATATCACAATGCTCCAATATGACTTCACAATGCTCCAATTTGACATCACATTCTTTCAGTGTGCCTAAACTATCACTTCATATGCCATCACAATGCTGTATGGTGCCATCCCAATGTTAAATATGACTTCACAATGTTCTATTGTGACATCACAATGCTCCAGTGTGACATCACAATTCTCCAAAGGGGCATCACAATGCTCATATGTGCCATCAGTATGTTACAATATGACTTCACAATGTTCCAATGTGACATCACAATGCTCCAAAGTGAAATCACAATGCTCCAATGTGTTAACACTATTGCCCAATATGCCATTACTAAAATGTGTCATTAAAGTGTTACAATATGACTTCACAATGTTCCATTTTCACTTCACAATTCTCCAGCTCCAATGTGACAACACTGTCGCCCCATATCCTTTATATTGCTCCAGTGTGACATGACATTCTTTCTGTATGACTTCACAATGCTTCAATGTGGCATCACAATGCTCCAATGTATCTTAACAGTGCTCATATGTGTCAACAGTATCGACCTATGTGCCATTATGTTGATGCAATGTGCCATCACAATGTTAAAATATGATCTCACAGTGTTCCATTGTGACATCACAATTAAAATATGATCTCACAGTGTTCCATTCTGAATTCACAATGTTCAAATGTGGAATTCCATTGCTCCAATGTGCCAACACTTTCGACCCACATTATATTAATCTAACGTGCCACCACAATGTTAAAATTTGACTTCACAATGCTCCAGTGTGCCTACACTATCGCTCCACGTGACATTATATTGCTCTAATGTGCGAAGACAATGTTACACTATGATTTCACATTGTTCCAATGTGACATCACAATGATCCAATGTGACATCACAATGCTCCAATGTGCCAGCAGTATCTCCACATGTGCGATAATATTACTGCAGTGTGCCATGACAATCTTACCTTATGACTATACAGTGCTGCAGTGTGCCATCACTATCGTCCCATGGGCCATTATATTGCTCCAGTGTGCCATCAAAATGTTGCAATATGATGTCACAAAGTACCATTGTATAATCACAGTGCTCCAATAGACATCATAATGCTCCATGGTCCCTTCACAATGTTCCACTGTGACTTCACAGAGCTCCAATATGACATCACAATTCTCCAATGCGCCAACACTTTCGCCCCACATGTTATTATATTGCTGAATAGTGAATCACAATGTTACAATATGACTTCACAAATTCCAATGTGACATCACAAAGCTCCATTGTGACATCACAATGCTCCAATGTGCCATACAAACGCCGAATGGTTCATTATACTGGTCAATGTGCCATCAAAATGTTGCAATATGACTTAAAATGTGCCATTGTAACATCACAATGCTCCAAAGTGCCATTGCAATATTACAATATGACTTCACAGTGTTCCATTGTGACTTCACTGTGCTCCAATATAACATCACAATGCTCCAATGTGCCTATGCTTTCGACCCACATGCTACTATATTACTCCAATGTGCCATCACAATGTTACAATATGACTTCACAAATTAAAATGTGACATCACAATGCTCCGTTGTGACATCACAATGCTCCAATTTGCCAACATAATCGCCCCATGTGCCATCACAATGCTCCATGATGCCATCAAAATGTTACAATATGACTACATAACGTTCCATTGTGATATCACATTGCTCTTTCTTTCATCACTATGCACAATTGTGTCATTACAATGATCCATTGTGTCGTCACCATGCTCAATTTGCAAACAGTGCTCAGTGTCCCCTCATAATCCCCCAAGGTGACATCACAATGATCCATGGAGCCATTACAATGTTACAATATGATTTCACAATGTTCCATTGTGACATCACAATGATCCAATGTTCCATCACAATGCTCCAATATGATATCTCACAGCTCCAATTTGCCAACACTATCACTCCATATGCTATCACAATGCTCTATGCTGCCATACAGAGCTCCTATAAGTCATCATTAAAGTTCTAAAATGACTTCACAGTGCTAAAAGAAATCTTCAGAATCCCCCATTGTGATATCACAATGCTCCAATATGATATCTCACAGCTCCATGTGTTATTATATTGCTCCACAGTGCAAACAAAATGTTAGAAGATGACTTCACAATGTTCCTTTGTGACATCACAATGCTCCGTGGTGCCTTCACAATGTTGCAATATGACTTCACAATGTTCCTTTGTGACATCACAATGCTCCGTGGTGCCTTCACAATGTTGCAATATGACTTCACAATGTTCCTTTGTGACATCACAATGCTCCGTGGTGCCTTCACAATGTTGCAATATGACTTCACAATGTTCCTTTGTGACATCACAATGCTCCGTGGTGCCTTCACAATGTTGCAATATGACTTCACAATGTTCCTTTGTGACATCACAATGCTCCGTGGTGCCTTCACAATGTTGCAATATGACTTCACAATGTTCCTTTGTGACATCACAATGCTCCGTGGTGCCTTCACAATGTTGCAATATGACTTCACAATGTTCCTTTGTGACATCACAATGCTCCGTGGTGCCTTCACAATGTTGCAATATGACTTCACAATGTTCCTTTGTGACATCACAATGCTCCGTGGTGCCTTCACAATGTTGCAATATGACTTCACAATGTTCCTTTGTGACATCACAATGCTCCGTGGTGCCTTCACAATGTTGCAATATGACTTCACAATGTTCCTTTGTGACATCACAATGCTCCGTGGTGCCTTCACAATGTTGCAATATGACTTCACAATGTTCCTTTGTGACATCACAATGCTCCGTGGTGCCTTCACAATGTTGCAATATGACTTCACAATGTTCCTTTGTGACATCACAATGCTCCGTGGTGCCTTCACAATGTTGCAATATGACTTCACAATGTTCCTTTGTGACATCACAATGCTCCGTGGTGCCTTCACAATGTTGCAATATGACTTCACAATGTTCCTTTGTGACATCACAATGCTCCGTGGTGCCTTCACAATGTTGCAATATGACTTCACAATGTTCCTTTGTGACATCACAATGCTCCGTGGTGCCTTCACAATGTTGCAATATGACTTCACAATGTTCCTTTGTGACATCACAATGCTCCGTGGTGCCTTCACAATGTTGCAATATGACTTCACAATGTTCCTTTGTGACATCACAATGCTCCGTGGTGCCTTCACAATGTTGCAATATGACTTCACAATGTTCCTTTGTGACATCACAATGCTCCGTGGTGCCTTCACAATGTTGCAATATGACTTCACAATGTTCCTTTGTGACATCACAATGCTCCGTGGTGCCTTCACAATGTTGCAATATGACTTCACAATGTTCCTTTGTGACATCACAATGCTCCGTGGTGCCTTCACAATGTTGCAATATGACTTCACAATGTTCCTTTGTGACATCACAATGCTCCGTGGTGCCTTCACAATGTTGCAATATGACTTCACAATGTTCCTTTGTGACATCACAATGCTCCGTGGTGCCTTCACAATGTTGCAATATGACTTCACAATGTTCCTTTGTGACATCACAATGCTCCGTGGTGCCTTCACAATGTTGCAATATGACTTCACAATGTTCCTTTGTGACATCACAATGCTCCGTGGTGCCTTCACAATGTTGCAATATGACTTCACAATGTTCCTTTGTGACATCACAATGCTCCGTGGTGCCTTCACAATGTTGCAATATGACTTCACAATGTTCCTTTGTGACATCACAATGCTCCGTGGTGCCTTCACAATGTTGCAATATGACTTCACAATGTTCCTTTGTGACATCACAATGCTCCGTGGTGCCTTCACAATGTTGCAATATGACTTCACAATGTTCCTTTGTGACATCACAATGCTCCGTGGTGCCTTCACAATGTTGCAATATGACTTCACAATGTTCCTTTGTGACATCACAATGCTCCGTGGTGCCTTCACAATGTTGCAATATGACTTCACAATGTTCCTTTGTGACATCACAATGCTCCGTTGTGACATCACAATGCTCCATGGTGTCAGCACTATGTTACAATATGACTTCACAATGTTCCATTGTCATCACAATGCTCTATAATGTTACATTATGATTTTGCAATGTTCGGTTGTGTCATCATAATGTTCCACGGTGTCATCAAAATGCTCCCAGGTGAAATCACAATACTCCAATGTGCCATCACAATGCACCAAAGTTCCAACACTAACACCACGTGTGACATTATATTGTGTAAATGTGTCACGACGATGTTACAATTTGACTTTGCAATGTTCCAAGATGACATCACAATGCTCCAATGTGCCAACACTATCACCTCATGTGCCATTATATTGCTCCAATATGCCATCACGGTGTTAAAATATGACTTCACAATATTCCATTCTGACTTCAGAATGCTCCAATTTGACACCAGAATGCTCCAATATGCCATCAAAATTTTACAATATGACTTCAAAATAATCCATTGTGATGTAACAATGCTTGACTATGACATCACAATTCTCCAATGTGCCAACACTATCACCCCATGAGCCATTATAATGCTCCAATTTGCCATCACAATGTTCCATTGTGACATCACAATTCCAATGTGCCATCACAATGCTCCAATGTGCCATCACAGTGCACCAATATGACATCAAAATATCCCAAAATGCCATTCAGAGTGTTAAAATATGACTTCACAATATGCATTTCTGACTTCACAATGCTTTAATATGACACCACAATGTTCCAATGTGCCAATACTAACGCCCCAAGTGCCATTATGTTTCTCCAATATTTCATCACAGTGATACAATATGCCTTCACAATGTTCCCTTGTCACATCACAATCCTCAAATGTGACATCACAATTCTCCATGGTGCAATCACACTGTTACAATATGACTTCACAATGCTCCATTGTGAAGTAACAATGCTCCAATGTGACTTCACAGTGCTCCAATGTGCCAACACTATCACCTCATGTGCCATTATATTGCTCCAATGTCACATAACAATGTTACAATATGACTTCACAATGCTCCAATGAGACCTCACAATGCTCCAATATTCCAACACTGTTACCCCATGTTAAAGCACAATGCTCTATGGTGCCATCACAATGTTAAAATATGACTTTACAGTGTTCCATTATGATATCACAGTGCTCCAATATGAGATACCAATTCTCCAAAGTGCCAAAACTATCGCCCTGTGTACCCTTATGTTGCTCCTATATGCCATCAGAATGTCACAGTAGGAATTCTAATGTTCCAATGTGCCATCACAATACTCCAATGTAAGAATAGTATTGCCGCATGTGCCTTTATATTGCTCCAATGTTCCATGACAATGTTACAAGATGACTTCACAATGTTCCTTTGTCATTTCACAATGCTTCATTTTGATGTCCCAATGTTCCAGTATGCCAATACTATTGCCCCATGTGCTTATATATTGCTCCATAGTGCAATCAAAATGTTACAATATGAATTCACAGTGTTCCTTTGTGACATTAAAATGCGCCAATGTAACACTCTCGCCCCATGTGCCATTTTCTTGTTTCAATACGCCATCCCATTGCTAACCTATGACTTCTCAGTGTTCCTTTATGATATCACAATACTACAATGATCCAATACTATCGCCACATGTGTCAATATATTGCTCCAATATGCCATCAAAATGGTACAATATGACTTTTCAATGTTCCGTTATAACATCACAATGATCCAATGTGATAATACTATGGTCCCAAATGTTCCATCACAGTGTTACAATATGACATCACAATGTTTCATTGTCACATCACAGTGCTCCATGGTGCCATCACCGTGTTACAATATGACTGCAAAATGTACCAATATGCAGTCACAGTGCTCCAATGTGACAGCTCAATGCTTTAATCTGCAACACCATAGGTCCATGTGCTAGTATATTCCTCCAATATGCCAACAATGTTACAATATGACTTCTGAATGTATCCTTGTGACACCACAATGCTCAAATGTGACATCACAATGCTCCAATATGCCCAAACTATTGCATATTGAGCATGAAGACGACACTATGGATCACTGGAGTGACACAATGGCGAATTGTGGTGGCATAATGGGACATTGTGAAATCATATTGTAAAGTTGTGATGGCACATTGGAGCAATAAAATGACACATTTGGCTATAATGTTGGCACATTGGAGCATTGTGTTGTCACAATGGAATATTGTGAAGTCATGTTTTAACATTGTCATGGCATATTGGAGCATTGTGATGTCACATTTGAGCATTG
>NW_008357044.1:258490-261153 GCF_000622305.1 Nannospalax galili
CACCATAGGTTCCTGTGCTAGTATATAGCTCCAATATGCCAACAATGTGACAATATGACTTCTGAATGTTCCCTTGTGACATCAAAATGCTCAAATGTGACATCACAATGCTCCAATATGCCAATGCTATGGCCCCACGTGCCATTATATTGCCCCAATTTGGCATCACAATGTTGCAATATAACTTCACAATGTAAAAATATGACTTTACAGTGTTCCATTGTGATATCACAGTGCTTCAATGTGGCATCCCAATTCTCCAATGTGCAAAAACTATCACCCTGTGTGTCCATATATTTGCTCCATTATGATACTACAAAGGAACATTGATAAGTCATATTGAAGCATTGTGATGGCACATTGGATAAATTTATTGGTTCATGGGACAATACTGTTGGCTCATTGGACCACTGTAATGTCACATTTGAGCATTGTGATGTCACAATGGAACACTGAGAAATCATATAATTGTATTGTGATGGTATATTGGAGCAATTTAATTGCACATGGGTCGATGTTGTTGGCACATTGGAGCATTGTGATGGTACATTGGAGCATTGTGATGTCACAATGGAACACTGAGAAATCATACTGAAACTTTGTGATGGCACATTGGCACAATATAATGGCAAAGGGACCACAGTGTTGGCACATTGTGGCAGTGTTATGTCACATTGGAGCATTGAGATGTCACACTGGAACATTTTCAAGTCACACTGTAACCTGGTGTTGGCACTTTGGAGCAATATCATGGCATATAGGGCGATAGATTTGGCACATTGGAGCATCGTGATGTCACAGTGGAGCACTGGAATTTCACATTGGAACTTTGTGATGTCATATTGCAGCATGCTGATGGCATGATGGTGCTTTGTGATGTAACACTGGAACATGATGAAAGCATATTTTAACATTGTGATGGCACATTGGAGAAATATAATGGCACATGTGTACATAGGGTTGGCACATTGGAGCATTATGATGTTACAATGGAACATTGAGAAGTCATATTGTAGCACTGCGATGGCACATTGGAACAATATATTTCCATATGGGTGATAGTGTTGTCTCATTGGAGCATTATGATATCACATTGTAGCACTGTGATGTCACAATGGAACACGGAGCAGCCCTATGATAGCATGGTGATGGCACATTGGAGCAAAATTATGGCACATGGGGAGATAGTATTGGTAAATCGTAGCATTGTGATGTCACATTGGAGCACTGTGATGTCACAATTGAACGTTCTGAAGTCATATTGTAACATTGTGATGGCACATTGGAGCAATATAATGGCACAATGGAGCATTTTGATGCCACATGGGGAGACAGTGTTGGCACATTGGAGCATTTGATGTCATATTGGAGCATTGTGATGACACAATGGAACATTGTGAAGTCATAATGTAACATTGTGATGGCACATTGGAGAAATATAATGCACATGGGGCAATAGTGTTCTTACACTGGAGCCTTGTGACGTTAAAATGGAATATTGTGAAATGATATTGCAACATTGTAATGGAACCATGGAGCAGTGAGATGTCACAGTTGGCAATTGTGAGGAGACATTGAGCACTGTGTTTGCATATGGAGCATGGTCACAACAGAATGAATCATGGCAATTACACACTTGTGCATAGTGACCTAACAATGAGCGTTGGGATGTCACAATGGAACATTGTGAAATCATTTTGTAACAATGTGATGTCACGTTGGGGGATTGAGAGGGGACATTGAGCACCGTGTTTGCATATTCAGTATGGGAACAACACAATGGATCATTGGAATGAGACATTGGTGCATTTTGATGGTGCAATGTTACATTGTGAAGTCATACTGTAACATTGTGTTGGCACATTTGATCAATACAATGGCCCATGTGGCCATAGTGTTGGGACATTGGAGCATTGTGATATCACATTGGAGCATCATAATTCACATTTAAGGATTGTGAGGGGACGTTGAGCACCGTGTTTGCATATTTATCATGTTGACAACACAATGGATCATTGTCATGATGCAATGATGCATTGTAATGGCACAATGAGCATTGTAATGGCACATGTGACCATTTGTTGGCATATTTATGCATTATGATGTCACATTGGTGCATTGTGATGTCTCATTGGAGCATTGTGATTGGAATATTGTGATGTAAAATTGGGGAATTATGAGGGGATTGACAACGTGTTTGCATACGATCATGGTGTCAAAACAGTGGATCATTGTAGTGACACACTGGCAGATTGTGAATGCACAATGAAGTGTGTTGGGAAAATGGAACACTGTGAAGTCATATTTTAACATTGTAATGGCACAATGGAGCAATATAATGGCACATTTGGCCAGACTGTTGGCACATTGGAGCATTGTGATTTCACAATGGAACCTTGTGAAGTCATATTATAACGTTGTGCTGGCACTTTGGAGCATTGTGATGTCACATTGGGTGATTGTGAGGTGAAACTGAGCACTGTTTTTTATATTGAGCATGGTGACGACACAGTGGACCATAGGAATTACACAATGGCACCTTGTGATGGCACAATGAGCATTGTGATTACTGAATATAACATTGTGAACTCATATTGTAACACTGTGATGGCACATTGAAGCCATATAATGGCACATGTAGCCATAGTGTTTGCAAACTGGTG
>NW_008357044.1:261822-262856 GCF_000622305.1 Nannospalax galili
ATGGCACATGGGGCCATAGTGCTGGCATATTGGAGCATTGTGATGTCAGTTTGGAGCATTGTGATGTCACATTAGGGGATTTTAACAGCATATTGAGCACCATGTTTGCATACTGAGCAGGGTGACGACACAATGGATCATTGTAATGACATGATGGCAGATTGTGATGCCCCAATGAGGATTGTGATGGCACAATGGAACATTGTGAAGTCATATTGCTGCATTGTGATGGCACATTGGGGCAAGAAAATGGCACATGGGGTTATAGTGTTGGCACATTGGAGCATTGTGATGTCATCTTGGGGCATTGTAATGTCAAATTGTAGTGTTGTGATGTCACATTGTAGCATTGAGATGTCTCATTGGGGAATTTTGAGGGGAGATTGAACACATTGTGTATTGACCATCATGATGACACAATGGATCATTTTAATCAGACAATCGCGCATTGTGTTGGCCCAGTGAGTATTGTGATGGTACAATGGATTATTGGGAAGTCATATGGTTACATTGTGATGACACTTTGGAGCAATATAATGGCACATGGGGCCACAGTGTTTGCAAATTGGAGCATTGTGATATCACATTGGAGAATTGTGATGTCACACTTTGGGATTGTAATGGCACATGGGGCCATAGTGTGGACATATTGGAGCATTGTGAGCACAATGAGAATCGTTATAACAAAATGGAATATTGGGAAGTCATATTGTAATATTGTGATGGCAAATTCAAGCAATATAATCGTACATGGGGCCATAGTGTTATCACATTTGAGCACTGTGATGGTGCAACGAACACTGTGATGGCAAAATGGAATATTGGGAAGTCATACTTTAATATTGTGATGACAGTTTGGAGCAATATAATGGAACATGAAGCCACAGTGTTGGCACATTGGAACATTGTGATGTAACCTTGGAGCAATGTGATGTCAAATTGTAGTATTGTGATTTCACATTGTAGCATGGTGTTGTCATTTTGGGGATTGTGAGGGGACACTGAGTACCGTGTTTGCATATTGAGCATGGTGA
>NW_008357044.1:263840-269074 GCF_000622305.1 Nannospalax galili
TACAGCACCATGAGGCATTGTGATGTCACAATGGTACATTTTGAAGACATATTGTAACATTGGGATGGCATCATGGAGCATTATGGGGGAAAGTGAGGAGTCATTGAGAACCGTGTTTGCATATTGAGCATGGTGACAACACAATGGATAATTATAATTACACAATGCACATTGTAATGGCACAATGAAACATTGGGAAGAAATATTGTTACATTGTCATGGCATTTTGGAGCAATATAATAGCACATGGGGCCATAGAGTAGGCACATTGGAGCATTGATATGGCACATGAAACATTGGAATACCAAATTGGAATACTGTGATCACACATTGGGGCATTATATTTTCACACAACATTGTGATGACATATTAGAGGACTTGTGAGGGGACATTCAGCATTGTGATGCTCCATTGAGAATTGTGGTGACATATTGGAGTTTTGTGATATCACAGCGGAGCATTGTGATGTCACATTGGGTGATCGTGAGGGACATTGAGCACCATGTTCACATATTGAGCATGGTGATGACACAATGGATCATTGTAATGACATGATGGCACATTGTGATGGCACAAGGAGGATTGTGATGGCACAGTGGAACATTGTGAAGTCATATTGCTGCATTGTGATGGCACAGTGGAGCAAGATAATGGCACATGTGGCTATAGCGTTGGCACATTTGAGCATTGTAATGTCAAATTGTAGTGTTGTGATGTCACATTGTAGAATTGAGATGTCACACTGGGGGATTGTGAGGGGACATTGAGCACATTGTTTGCGTATTGACCATGGTGACAGCACAATGGATTATTTTAATCACACAATGGCGCATTGTGATGGCACAGTGAGTATTGTGATTGTACAATAGATTATTGGGAAGTCATATTGTAACATTGTAATGACACTTTGGAGGAATATAATGGTACATGGGTCCACAGTGTTGGCAAATTGGAGCATTGTGAGATCACATTAGAGCATTGTGATGTCACACTTTGGAGCCATAGGGTGAACATATTGGAGCATTGTGAGGACACAATGAGCATCATTATAGCAAAATGGAATATTGGGAAGTTATATTGTAATATTGTGATGACAAATTGGAGCAATATAATGGTACATGGGGCCATAGTGTTGGCACATTCGAGCACTGTGATGGCACAATGAGCATTGTGATTGAAAAATAGAGTATTGGGAAGTCATATTGTAATACTGTGATGACAGTTTGGAGCAATATAATGGAACATGGAGCTACAATGTTGGCACATTGGAACATTGTGATGTAACCTTGGAGCAATGTGATGTCAAATTGTAGTATTGTGATTTCACATTGTAGTATTGTGATGTCATTTTGGGACTGTGAGGGGACACTGAGCACCTTGTTTGCATATTGAGCATGGTGATGACACAATGTATCGTTTTAATGACAAATTGGCACATTGTGATGGCACAATGGGACATTGTGAAGTCATAATGTAATATTGTGATGGGATATTCAAGAAAAATAGTGGCTCATGGCTACATACTGTTGGCACATTGGACCATTGTGATGGCACAATGTGCACTGTGATGGAACAATGGAATATTGGGAAGTCATATTGTAATATAGTGATGGCATATTGTAGAAATATAATGGCATATGGGTCTATAGTGTTGGCATATTGGAGCCCTGTGATGTCAAATTGTAGTATTGTGATGTCACATTGTTGCATTGTGATGTCATTTGGGGGATTTTGATGGGACATTGAACACCGTGTTTGCATATTGAGCATATTGACGAGACAAAGGATCATTGTAATGACACAATGGCACATTGAGATAGCACAATGAGTATTTTGATGGCACAATGGAACATTGTGAAATCATATTGTAACATTGTAATGGAACACTGAACCTATGTAATCTCCCATGGGGCTATAGTGCTGGAACATTGGAGCTTCGTGATGTAATTTCGGAGCATTGTGATGGCACAATGAGCATTGTGATAGCACAATGCAATACTGGAAGTCATACTGTAACAATGTGATGACACTTTGGAGCAATATAACGGCATATGGGGCCACAGTGTTGGCACATTGGATCATTGTGATGTCACATTGGAGCACTGTGATGTCATATTGTGGGACAGTTATACCGCATGGGGCCATAGTGTGGCTTATTGGAGCAATATAATGGAACATGGGGCTATGGTGTTGGCCCATTGCAGCATTGTGATGTCACCTTGTAGCATTACGACGTCATAGTGTAGTATTGTGATGTCAAATTGTAGCATTGTGATGTTCCATTTGGGGTTTCTGAGGGAACATTGAGCACCTTTTATTCATATTCAGCATGGTGACAACACTGTGGATCATTGTATTGACACAATGGTGCATTGTGATGGCACAATGAGCATTGTGATGGCACAATGTCACATATATAGTAACACTGTGATGGCATATTGGAGCAATATAATGGCACATGGGCCTTAGTGCTGGTACATTGGAGCATTTTGATGGCACAGTAAGCATTGTGATGGCACAATGTAATACTGTGAAGTCATATCACAACCCTGCAATGGCAGATTGAAGCAGTATAATAGCACTTGGGTCCATAGTGTTGGCACATTGCATGTTTGTGAGGTCACATTGGAGCATTTTGATGTCATATTTTATCTTAGTGATGTCAGATTGGCAGATTGTGATGGCACATGGGGCCATAGTGTTGGCACATTGGGGCATTTTGATGTCACAATGGAGCATTGTGATGTCAGAATGGAATATTGTGAAGTCATAGTGTAACCTCATGATGGCACATGGGAGCAATATAATCACTCATGTGGCAATTATGTTGGAACATTGGAGCATTGTGATATCACACAGTAGCATTGTGATTTCCCTTTGGAACATTGGGAATTTATATTGTCACATTGTGCTCACACATTGCAAGAATATAATGGCACATGGGAGATAGTGTTGGCACTTTTGAGAATTGGGATGTCACATTGAAGCATAGTGAAATCACATTGGAATATTGTGAAGTCATATTGGAATGTTGTGATAGCACATTGGAGCACTGTGATGTCACCTTTGAGCATTGTGATGTGACACAAGATCACTGTGATATCAAAATGGAACACTGTGAAGACATATTGTAACATTGTGATGGCACCATAGTGCATTGTGATGGCACATGGGACCATAGCATTAGCACATTGAATCATTGTGATGTCACATTTGAGCATTGTGAAGTCAAAATGAGCAATATTTTGGCTCCAAGTGTTTCGTGGTTCTTGACAAGTGTGCTGTTTGACAAAGTTCCAGCTGAACGCCGATGACCGCTACTCTTTTGGTGCATGTCCCTTCCCCAATTACTCCTGATTTTTCTGATTTGTATAACTTTCTCTTCTTTAAGTATTTTGATAACCAACTCTGATGATGGAATGGGAAAATAAACCGGGAAAATCTCTTCCTTCAGCAGAATTACCATGTTATTGAAACAAAATGAAAATAAAAAGATAGACGAGTTCCATGTACAAATATGATGTCATTTGGACCTGCATTTGTGATTAATAATGAGGCTTGATTACCACCAAAAGGAAAATATAGCATGCAAACTCTGGATACACTGCTGCCTCTTACAGAAGTTTATGATTTTAATCCTGAGCAAGCAAGTACTCTTAAAGTTTGGTATAAGGAAAAACTACTTGGCTTAGGGAAACTTCCTCTTGGATAGAAAGATTTGCTAGATAAGTAAAAAGCTGGTGGTGCATGACCTCTGAAGAAAAATTGCCTATTCTTTTACAAAGACTAAAAGAGATTCAAAAAGCCCTCAAAGATAAATGGCATCAAAATAATAAAGGATATTGAAATGGAGAAAATAATCATATGACTCAAAGAATACAAACTGTTCAGGAAGAAATAGCAAAAGGGAGAGGAGAAAGATAAATTGGAAAATTGGTTAGACAATAAATAAAAAGAGCTGGTTATTCCCGTTCCCATGAGAAAAATAATTTTCTCAAATAGATATGCCAATCTGTAAATATTAAAATCAAAGAATTAAAGGGAAAATGGGGACAGACTGTATTACATGTCTATAGTAAAACAGAAACTGCAAGGCTATAAAGAAAACAATAAAGACATTGCTTGGCTATGTTAAGAAAAGTTTGATCATTGAACTTTGTGCTTCCTTTTACTGTGATTATTTGCATATTTGAGCTTACCCCTCCCGAGCTGGTCAGTCAACAGCCTCTACTAGAACTGCAACTGTGGTTTCTGGTATAGTCATTTCCACCGCCGCAGTTACCTTCACCCCTTCAGGCCCCAGACTCAACTTGAGCTGGACTTTGGCAGGTGGCCCCCGAGACAGGGACCTGGAGACAGGTAAGTCCAGAAATTTTCGCACTTTGGGGTAACAGGGATCTTAATAATAAGGGGGCTGCAGACCCCCTGCTGTAAGATAAGGCTGGGTCAGAAAGTGAATAATAATGGGTCAGGCTAAATCAAAGGAAAGGAAACTATTCAAATTCTGAAACACTCTATAAAGACAAAAGATGTAAAAGTAGGGGGAAACAGGTTTCAGAATTTTAAGGTTTGTACAAGAAATCTGTCCTTGGTTTCCTGATCAAGGAACTTTAGATATAGATAGTTAAAGAAGGTAGGAAAAGAAAAAAAAATCTGTTACACCGCTCATGGTCCTGAAAATACACCTATACAAACATTTTCCTTCTGAAATCTGAATAAACATTGACTTCCACGGAGACTGAAGTACTTCCTACAGAAGCTTCAGAAAGCACATCTCTCTTGAAAGAGTACGGGACTCTACGACAAAAGAACTCTACTAGTAATTCTTCCTTTGTCAATGTAGTGGACATTTGTCTGATGGAGATCATAATGATGATGAATTATCCCCTGAAGATCAAATAGATTTAGGTGAGGAGGCTGCTAAATGTCATAATGAACATTGGCCTCCTGATTTAGGAAGACCACCACCTATGGCTCCCCCTTATAAAAATAACAAAAAGCAGTTTAGAGCAGTGGGATTTTCGGGGGCTGTGAAAAAGGCAACTAGACAAGGAGAAGCCTTTTTTAAATGTTTCCCTGTCACTTATGATGATGAGGAGGAGCCTACTTATAAATTACTATAATTATTAAAATAAATAATGTAATAAATATATGTGATATAATATGATAGAATAAAATATAAATCAATAATAACATAATGTAATAAATAAAATAATATAATAATATATATTGTT
>NW_008357044.1:270287-276734 GCF_000622305.1 Nannospalax galili
GTTTTCCTTGATCACCACCGAGGTATTTCTTGTTCTAAGTCCTGTTGCTACTGCTAATGATGCTTATTGGGCTTATTTATTTGATCCTACTATATTTCACATTGCTACTTGGGAGGATGCTTCTGTTAAGGTTACTACTAATGATACTCTTCTCATGGGAGATGAAAGTAATGCCTACTTGACCATTAAAGGGGTAAAGGTCGCTTTTGAAGTCCATACTGATGGCTCTCCCATGGGTTTTTATACTGATTCTTCTTCTCCCTTGACAGGTTGTTTCTTGCTCTCCTTAAGAACAGTAGTTGCTGATTCCCCATCTCCTGCAGGGAAATCTACAAAGTCTAATGTGCGTTTGGGCGCTTACCAGAGAGGCCCCATACTGGGGAAGGAAATAGAGATCTCTGGATATTAAAGTACACATATTTAGACATTCCTCAAAATAAATAGAATGTCTCTCAAAATCCTTTACCTGCCTTGATTTCCACTTGTGAACAAGAAAAACTTATGGATAGCTCTTGGGATCACGTTAATGATCACCATGAATGTCCTAATTAGTTTCCCTGTGGATTTCCTTCAAAAAAAGTTCATTTTTGTCCTTACATTTACTCTTTATCGCTGGCTGATTGATCAGGAAGTAGTCCTGAATATGAGTATAAAACCTATCTATCGTCTTACACAAACAAATTTATCTATGACAGCTATTCCCTCCCTACTGAGCCACTAAGTGCCTGGTATTCTCCTGGATGGGTTACTCCTCAAGTTGTTCCTCTTTCAATCTCTGGTAGACAACCCATTCAGAGGGACCTTTATAAACTCTTGGCTGCAACAGGTATGATCACTCTTCATCTCCCTTGCGGGAATCCAAAGATTACTTCCAAACCTTTACAAGCTTGTGTAGGTGCTCCCTTTGCTATTTTACAGGAAGGTCCTCATGGTTTTATGTTTATCTCTCATAATTCTGATAGTTCTTTTTATGGATATTGTTCTTACTGTATTTTGTCAAATTGCTTAACTAGATCAAAAACTAAAGAAACTTTTATTATATTACACCACCCTTCTTAAGTTTACTCTCTCCGAACCATGGTATACAGATCCAGGTGTTCATCTTTTTCATGATGCTACTACTGCCCCCCAACGATCAAAACGTTTGGTTGCTGCTCTAATTCTTGGAATAACTGCTTTAATTGGTGTATTAGCTTGCTTTGCCTTATCTACCACAGCCTTGTACAAAAAATTCATACAGCATATCATGTTAATCAACTTTCCAAAAATGTTTCTGTAGCATTGATGATTAAGAAACATATTGATCAGAGAATTCAGGAAAGGTTAAACACTCTAGAAGAGGCAGTGTTATTTATGGGTAATCAATTAAATAATATTAATGTTCGACTTCAGGTTCAACGTCATACAGCATTTAAATGGATTTGTGCTACTCCTTTTCCATATAATTTCTCAGATAATGAATGGGATAGATTTAAGCTTCATCTACAATGGGTGTGGAATAATTCTGGTATAAGATGAGATATTCATAACTTACATAGCCAAATCCTAACTCTCAGTAAATCCCATATAGATACTTCAGCTTTGGAGGAAACTTCAGCCTCATTTGTCTCTGCCATTCGATCTTATGTGTCTAATACTAATGCTTGGTCATTTTTTATACATTTAGGGATTGTTTTGTTCCTAATATTAATTCATGTTTATTCCCTTCCAGTCATCATCAGACAACTAGGAAAAAGTATTCATGCCCTTAGTCTTCACTTTGAAACCTTCAAATTAAAAAATAAAAAGGGGGAGATGGTTGCTACGAGAGTTTCGTGGTTCTTGACAAGTGTACTCTTTGACAAAATACCAGCCGAAAGCCGATGACCGCTACTCTTTTGGTGCATATCCCTTCCCCAATTAATCCTAGTTTTTGTAATTTGTATAACGTTCTCTTCTTTAAGTATTCTGATAACCAACTATGATGAAGGAATGGGAAACTAAACCGGGGAAATCTCTGCCTTTGGCAGAATTACCATGTTATTGAAACAAAACGAAAGTAAAAAGATAGACGACTTCCTCCTACAACTATGACGTTATTTGGAACTGCATTTGTGATTAATAATGAGGCTTGGTTTCCCCCCAAAGAAAAATATAGCATGCAATCTCTAGTGCCCTGCTGCCTTTTACAGGAGTTTATGGTTTTAATACTGAACAAGGAACTATTGAGAAGAAAGTTTGGTATAAGGAAAAACTACTAGGCTTAGGGAAACTCCCTTTTGGATAGGAAGATTTGCTAGGTCAGTACAAAGCTGGTGGTGCATGACCTCTGAAGAAAAATTGCCTATTCTTTTACCAAGACTAAAAGCGATTCATGAAGCCCTTAAAGATAAATGGCAACAAAATAAAAAGGATATTGAAATGAAGAAAATAATCATATGACTCAAAGAATACAAACTGTTCAGGAAGAAATAGCAAAAGGGAGAGGAGAAAGATAAATTGGAAAATTGGTTAGACAATAAATAAAAAGAGCTGGTTATTCCCGTTCCCATGAGAAAAATAATTTTCTCAAATAGATATGCCAATCTGTAAATATTAAAATCAAAGAATTAAAGGGAAAATGGGGACAGACTGTATTACATGTCTATGGTAAAACAGAAACTGCAAGGCTATAAAGAAAACAATAAAGACATTGCTTGGCTATGTTAAGAAAAGTTTAATCATTGAACATTGTGCGTTCCTTTTACTGTGATTATTGAAAAATTTATATACTGAGAAATATTGTGCAACTTCATAGTTTGATTTATGGTCTGATGCTTTGCTCCTGTTGTAAGCTTTCTAATTACAAATAAAGGTTGTAAAAGGCTGCTGAGAGAGAGAAAAGAAAGAAGATATTAGGGCTTATCTCTCCAGAGCTGGTCAGTCAACAGCCTCTACTTGAACTGCAACTGTGGTTTCTGATACAGTCACTTCTACCACTACAGTTAATTTCACCCCTTCAGCCCGGGACTCAGCTGGAGGTGGAATCTTCCACAACATAATGGCACATGTGGGTATTCTGAGGGGACATTGAACACCATGTATGCACATTGAGAATGGTGACGAAACAATGGGTCATGGTAATGACACGATTGCGCATTGTGATGGCAAAATGAGCATTGTGATAGCACAATGAAACATTGTGATGTTGTATTGTAACATTGTTATAGCACATTGGAAAAATATAATGGCACATGGGACGACAGTGTTGGCACATTGCAGCACTGTGATGTCACATTGGAGCCTTATGATTTCACAGTGGAACACTGTGTAGTCATATTGTAACAGTGTGATGGCACCATGGAGCACTGTGATGTCACAAAGGAACACTGTGAAATCACATTATAACATTATGATGGGACCATAGAATATTGTGATGTCACATTGGGGGATTGTGATGGGACAGTGAACACCGTGTATGCACTTTGAACATGGTGATGACACATCGGATCATGGTAATGACAAAATTGTGCATAGTGATGTCACAATGAGCATTGTGATATCTCAATGGAACATTGTCAAGTCATATTCTCACAATGTGATGGCACCATGGAGCATTGTGATGTCACATTTTGAGATTTTGAGGGGACACTGAGCACCGTGTTAACATATTGAGCATGGTGACAACACAATGGATCACAGTAGTGACACAATTGTGCATAGTGATGGCACATTGAGCATTGTGATGGCAAAATAGAATATTGTGAAGTCATATTTTTACATTGTAATGTCACATTGGGTAATTTTGAGGGGATTGGGCACCGTGTTTGCATATTGAGCATGGTGACTAGAGAATGGATCATGATTATGACAAAATTGCGCATAGTGATGGCACATTGGAGCATTGTGATGTCATATTGGAGCATTGTGATGTCATATTGGAGCATTGTGATGTCATATTGTAACACTGTGATGGCACCATTATCTAATGTGGTGTCACATTGGAGAATTGTGAGGAGACAATGGAACATTGAGGAGTCGTATTTTAACATTGTGATGATATATTATAGCAATATAATGGCACATGGGATGATAGTGTTGGCACATTTGGGAACTGTGATGTAATATTGGAGCATTGTGATGCCACAATGGAACATTGTGAAGTCATATTGCAACATTGTGATATCGCATTGGAGCAATATTATGGCATATGGTCTGATACTGTTGGCACATTGGAGCATTGTGATGTCACAATGGAACACTGATACATACTGTAACATTATGATAGCATATTGGAGCAATATAATGGCACAAGGGGCCATAGTGATGTCACATTGGAGCATTGTGATAAAACAATGGAACATTGTGAAGTCATGCTTTAAGATTGTGATGGCACATTGAAGTATTGTAGCACTGTGATGTGACAATTGAACATGTGAGGTCATATTGTAACATTGTGAATGCACATTGGAGCAATATAATGGCACAGGAGGCGATAGTGTAGGCACAATGGAGCATTGTGATTTCACAATGGAACATTGTGAACTCATAGTGTAACGTTGTGATGGCATGTTGGAGCATTGTGATGTCACATTGGGTGATTGTGAGGGGAAATTGAGCACTGTGTTTTATATTGAGCATGGTGACTACACAATAGACCATAGGAATTACACAATGGCATGTTGTGATTGCCAAATATAACACTGTGAAGTCATACTGTAACACTGTGATGGTACATTGAGGCCATATAATGGCACATGTGGCCATAGCGTTAGCAAACTGGAGCATTGGGATGCCACACTGGAGCATTGTGATGATATTGGCATATTGTAAGGTGGCATTAAGCACTAGATTTGCATATTGAGCATGGTGGCGACACAATGGATTATTGAAATGACAGAAGGCACATTCTGATGGAACCATGAGCATTGTGATGGCATAATTGAACATTGTCAAATCACATGTAATGTAATGATGGCACAATGGAGAAATATAATGGCACATGGGGCCATAGTGTTGGCAACATTAACGAATTGTGATCTCGCAATGAGCATTGTGATGGCACAATGGAACATTATGAAATCATACTGTGATATTGTGAAGGCACATTGAAGCAATATAATGGCACATTTGGCCATAATGTTGGCACATTGGAGCATTGTGATATCACTTTGGAGAATTGTGATGTCACATTGGAGCATTGTGATGACACATTGGAACATTGGGATGTCACATCAGGGGATTTGGAGCCGACAATGAGCACTGTGTCTGCATATTGAACACATTGAACTACAAAATGGATCCTTGTAATGACACAAAGGGGAATTGTGATGCTACAATGAGAATAGTGATGGCACAATGGAACACTTTGAAGTAATATTGTAATATTGTGATGGCACACTGGAGCAATTTAATGACACATGGGGCCGATGTGTTGGAACATTGGAGTATTGTGGTGTTACAATGGAGCATTGTGATGCAACATTGGTGCATTTTGATGACACATGGGATCATTGTGATGTCGTTTGGGGAATGTGAGGAGACACTGAGCACCGTGTTTTCACATTGGAGCAATATAATGGCACATGGGGCCCTTGTGTTGGCACATTGGAGCATTGTGATGTAACATTGGTGCATTGTGATGACACATGGGATCATTTTGATGTCATTTGGGGAATGAGAGCAGACACTGAGCACCGTGTTTTCATATTGAGCAAGGTCATGACACAACGGATCATTCTAATGACACAATAGCGCATTGTGATGGCACACTGGAACATTGTGAAGACATATTGGAACATCATTATGGTACTTTGGAGCAATATAATAGCACATGGGAACATAGTGTTGCAATGGCATATTGGAGCAATATTGTGGCACATGGGGACGTAGTGTTGGCACATTCGAACATTGTGATGTTACATTGGAGCATTGTGATGTCACATTGGAGCATTATGATGACACATTGGATCATTGTGATGTCACATTTGGGGAATGTGAGGAGACATTGAGCAACTTTTTTTCATACTGAGCATTGTGTTGTCACATTGGAGCCTTGTGATGTGAAAATGGAAGATTGTGAAGTCATACTATAACATTTTGATGGCACCATGGAGCATTGTGATGTCACATTCGGGGGTGTTTGAGGGGACATTGAGCACCGTGTTTGCACATTAAGCATGGTGACGACACAATGGGTCAAGTATTGACACAATTTTTCATAGTGATGTCACAATGAACAATGTGATGTCTCAATGGAACATCATGAAGTCATATGGTAATAGTGTGATGGCATTAGGGAGCAAGCTATGTCAGAATGGAACATTTTGAAGTCACACTGTAACATTGTGATGGCACATTGGATCATTGTAATTTCATATTGGAGCATTGTGATGTCACAAAGGAAAATTGCAAAATCATATGGTAATATTGTGATGTCACATTGGAGCAATATAATGGCACATAGGGCGACAGTGTTGGCACATTGGA
>NW_008357045.1:0-554 GCF_000622305.1 Nannospalax galili
AGAAATTTAAAGACTGTAAAGAAGAATAAAACTAATTGTTCCAGCTAAAACTACCAATGCAACGTTGAATAGGCATGATGAGAGGAAACAATCTTCACCTTTGTTTTGATCTTAAAAAGAATCCAGCCATTCAATACTAAGCATGATGTTAGATGAGATTTTAAAACTTTTTTATTATTTTATTTATGATTTTTATTTTATGCGTATGAGTGTATTACCTGCTTATATGAGTGCACCCATGTCATGCGATGCTGCAGAGGTCAGAAGAGGGTGTCAGATTCTCATGGAACTGGAGTTAAGGATGGTTTGTAGTCACCATGTGGGTGCTGGGAATTGAACTTAGGTCCTCTGCAAGAGCAGTCAATGCTCTTAATCGCTGAGCCATCTCTCCAGCCCCAGATGTAGATTTTTTTTAACTTGAAGCTGGGTGTGGTGGCACACCTTTAATCCCAGCACTCAAGAGGCAGAGGCAGGCAGATTCTGTGAGTTCAAGGTCAGCCTGATCTACACAGTGAGTTCCAGGCCTGTGCTGGTTAGTTTTGTCAACTTGACAC
>NW_008357046.1:0-320 GCF_000622305.1 Nannospalax galili
CTTTCTTTCTTTCTTTCTTTCTTTCTTTCTTTCTTTCTTTCTTTCGACAGAATCTCCCTTGTCCCAGCCTACCTGGAAGTCACTATGTAGGCCAGGCTGGCCTTGATCTCACAAAGATCCACCTGCCTCTGTCTCCCTAGGGCTGGGATTAAAGGTGTGGCATCACTACACCCTGAATTATTTTATTTCCTTGATCTTTACTCATCTTTATTCCTACATACTTTTATTCATTTGTATTTTATCTTATTTTCCTACATTTATTTTATTTATTTATTTATTTATTATTTTAATAGTGCTAAAGATCTAAACCAGGACCTTAT
>NW_008357047.1:0-3041 GCF_000622305.1 Nannospalax galili
GAGTCTTTCTGTAGGAAACAGTATATTTTAAAATGAAATGGAGAACTTTTTGAAAAATATTTTATTATTTTAATTTTATGTGTATGAGTGTATTGCCTGAATGTATGTGAGTGCACCTGTGTCGTGCAATGCCGCAGAGGTCAGAAGAGGGCTTCAGATTCCCCTGGAATTGGAGTTAAGGATGGTTCGTAACCACCATGTGGGTGCTGGGAATCGAACCCGGGTCCTCTGCAAGTGCAGTCAGTGCTCTTAACCGCTGAGCCATCTCTCCAGCCCCAATGGAGAATGTTTTTAAATGTTAAAAACTCATTCAATTTTATGTCTTACAGGCTTTATACTGAGTTTAGTATTGTATAACTGTATTAGTTCAACTGTGAACCTAAACATTTACAGCCACTTTTGAAAGAGATGTATCTTTGCTCTGGCAATTGTTATTGAGTATGTTAAAGCTACTGTTGTGAAATGCTTCTTCTAATCATGTGGTTATTAAATAAAAAGATAAATTTCTAGAGTTATCTAGAGGACAAAAGCAAGAAAAAGAAAATAAACCAAAAATTTTTTTAAAAGTTTGCCCCTAAATGATATTTGAGCTGTGATTTCTAGGACTTAAATGATTAGATTTTCCTGAATAGATTGTACTTTTGTACAACAGAAATAGAAAGAGCTCACATACACGATAGTAAAGCTAGTCTGAGATGCTGCTGTGTGTAGGTTGCTGATTTTCTGAGGATCTTTCTGTTTGTTCTTTGAGATAGGGTCTTGTTAAATAGCCTAGGCTGGTCTCAAACTCATGGTAATTCTCCTGCCTCAGTTTCTCAAGTCTGGGATGAGAGCTATCTGCTGTCATACCTAGCCCATCTTAGCTCTTAAGATAAGTTAGAGTCTCTGTGTGCATAATATTTAAGTAGCAGCATGAAAAGAAGTGGTTATGACCTCGAAGTTACATAGGTTAGATAAGCTGGTAAGAAATATACACAGAAGAGGCACAATCAGTGGGCATGTAAACATTCCTCATTATACTAATACATTTCAATATAGGCAACATGAAAATTCGGAGAAGTTCAAAGAAGAAAAACTAAAATATGCAACTTAGACATTATTACCATTAGCTCTTTGTGGTGTTTCTTTCCATTGTTCTTAATTTTTTGGTATTTTATTGATTATTTTTATGTGTGTAGGTGCACCCGTGTTGTGCAATGCTGATGGAAGTCAGAGAGGGTGTCGGATCCCCTGGAACTGTAGTTACAGATAGTTGTTAGCTGCCATGTGGGTGCTGGGAACTGAACCTAGGTCCTCTGCAAGAGCAGCCAGTGCTCTTAACCAGTGAGCCGTCTCTCCAGCCCCCATTGTTCTTAATTTTCATAGATGGACATAACTTACCTGGATTATATCAAATTATGCTTGTTTCTGTACTGACTTTTTACTAACATTATATGTGGAACATACATATTGCATTCAGAATTAATTTTTCTAGTTGCAATATATAAAAATAATATGTACAATTTATAATCGCATTAATGATGTCATTATTTCAAGTTAGTTTGTGTACTCTGTTTCTGCTGAAATATGTAATGACTCCCTTGACATGTTAATCTTCCCCATCACACATCATTATTTCTGAGTTGATCCCAAGAACTGGAGCCAATGGGCTATTTATTCATTTAATGATTCCTGCAGCAGACACCTCTTGGGATGCTTAGTGCTATTAAGAATTTTTAAGGTTTTTGATCTTGACTGCAAAGGTGCCACCCACACTGCTTATACTAGCTGTGTCTACTGCTGGCCATTTATGCCCCTGTGTTGTCTCTGCATAATATGTAGAAGTCTGTTTTTCTGAATCAAAATACTGTTTCAGAAATGAAGCCTGGTCATAATGAACATCCACTGTGGCTACACTTCGCTCCCTGTTGGGATCCTCTGCTCCACAAACCCAAGGAGAGGTCCAGGTAACAGAATCCTCCAGTCACAAACCCAGACACTGAGCCATCCTGCAAGCAACCCAAAGCAAATTAAAGTATAATTTTTTTTTTTGGTCTTTTTGAAACAGCGTCTCCCTGTAGCTCTAGCTGGTCTGGAACTCACTATGTAGATCAGGCTGGCCTTGAACTCACAGAAATCCACCTGCCTCTACCTCCTGAGCACTAGGATCAAAGGTGTGCACTACCACACCTGGCTACAAAGTATAATTTTTTTAAAAAAGAAGAAATTTGAATAGAGGTTTCCCACGTGGGTGAACAATGCTGCTCCCAGAAGACATGGGTTATTAAATGAAAGTTTCAGTGCCAGGCACAGGTTACCTCCCAGGCACAGGTTACCTCCCTACAAGCCAAGGAGGCCCCAGAGGCACCGAACACAAGATAAGCTATCACAGTTGTTTGGCCATCATAGCAAGATGGTAAACCCCTATGGCTATAGACACTACACACTATGGTTGCAGGACATAGAGAAATCAGTCCTGAACTGACCCGGAAACTTTCCCTGCTAGCTGGCTTTCATAGTACTAGAAAGTGCTATGCAGGCTGCTGAAGGAGAAAATACAGTGATGGTTTTACCTAGTGCTGGACCCTGCATGCGACAATAACAGCCTGCCAGGAAAGAGGTGTGCATTGGTGTGGGGTGGCAAGACTGCTTATAGAAATAACCAGTTGCTCTCTTGATTGGATTTGAGGCCAGTTCCACAGGAAGAAACTCATTCCTTATACTATAGACATAGTCAAAACCCATGGCAAAAGCCAGAGGCCCTCGGGGAGAACCTATTGATGTTGCTTTGCTATATGGTCATGTTGTCAAACTCCCTTCTAAATATTTATGTTTATATCTGTGATAGCTAATCCTGGGTGTCAACTTGATTTGATCTGAGATCAACTGAAATGAAAGAGATCTTCTTGATTGGATCATCTAAAGCCGGAAGACACACCCTAAATGTGGGCATTACCTTCTGATGGCAGCCAGTATAAAAGACCAAGGCAGAGGAGAACGCGGGGCTTTTTGCGGCTTTCCTTCTCTCTCACTGGTGAGTTCGTCTTGCTGCTGTAGACTGA
>NW_008357047.1:6478-48696 GCF_000622305.1 Nannospalax galili
TTGTCAGACCGTCAGCACCGGATTGGGACTACTGAGACATCCAGGCTTGTGGACTGAGCGACTACAGATTCTCAGCCTCTCCAGTGTGGTGCAGCCATTGTTGGACTGCTCAGACTCTATCCTGTGAGCTAAGCTGATAAATCTCTATACATATTCATTTTACTGGCTCTGTTTCTTTGGAGAACCCTGACTAATACAATATCCATAGGTTTGTACAGCTCCCAACCTTGTTCAGAGAAGCTTCTCATTTCAGAGGGGAGTGGTTAATGGAGTGACTCAAGTCATAGGGGAAAGAATTGGAACCCTGCTAGATCAATACATGCACCTAAATGATCAACTGGAAGAAGAAAAATAGTTAATAGGCCAAACTAAAAACCACAATGTGCTGATTAAAGCCATAAGATACTTTGGAAAAGTAACTGAAAATGGCTGTGTCAGCAAAGATTCCATTATATAACAGCTTACCACCAAAATGAAGCAAATTAAAACAAGTATCTATCACTTTAACAGTTTCTAAGGATGAAGCGTGTAGGAATAGCTTATCTGTAGGGTCCTTACTGAGAACCCTCCTTGACTGGCTAGAATAGTGCCATATATTTTCCATCTTAGATGCTCTTCTTCCAATGTGATTTTGATATTGGGTGGGTCTACGACTCCATTGCTATGACCTTGAGCTTGTACAGCTGTGAGTGAGGCTCTGTGGCTTTTAAAGTTGGATCATAAAAGATGCTGCAGGTATGGCCTAGATATTTTTTGGTGCTCATCCTTAGATCTCAGCTACCCAGGACACAAAGAAAGTCCAAACTAACATGCTCTAGAGGCCACTGGTAGATTTTCCAGTTAGTTGCTCAGCCGAGAGCAAAGTCAACAACCAGCAATGATTGCCAAAGAGATGAAGCAAGATGCCTCTGAGTGGCTCCAGTACAGGACTCCAGGCACCTCCAGCCTTGAGACTTTCCAGTGGAGACTGCAAACATCTATGAGTAGAATCTACCAAGCTTGTTCTGCTTTGCTTCAATTCTCACCGAGAGGATCTGTGGGTATAATTACATGGTTCTTTTATGTATCCAAGTTTTCAGTGATGTTGCGGTTTAAATATGTAATGCTTTCAGAAGCTCATGTTTTGACTGCTTGGCCCATGGCTGGTGGTGCTGTTTAGAAGGCTGTGGAACCTTTGAGAGATGGATCCCAGCTGGTGGCAGCAGGCCTCTAGGGTGGAGGGTTATACCCACACCTGGTTTTTGCTTTGCTCTCTCTGCTTCCTTCCTCTGCACAATGTAAAGAGGTGCCGCCTTCACTCCCAGTACCAAAGATAGAGTGTTCCGCTGTGTCTTCCCTTCCAAATGGACCAAAACCTCCCTGAAGCTACGAGCCCAAATAAACCCTTTGTTTTTAAGTTACTTCTGTTTGATTTTTGGTTATGGCAGTGACAAAGTAGCTAATACAGATGGTTTGTTATGTAATAGGCATCATTAGAGCACCAACCCTAAGACCTTAAGGAAATATACATCAGTGAGATACTTTCCAATCTTCATTTCAGTACTCATGAAATACAGGTGAAGGAGGAGGTGACATTTTCAGAGAGTATCAATTAGGGTTCCCCAGAGCAACCCTGACTAATACATCATAAACACAGACACAGACACAGACACAGACACACACACACACACACACACACACACACACACACACACACACATGCTTGAATTGGCTCTTGTGATTATGGAAGATAATTGGTTCAACCACCTGCCATTTGCAAATTAGTGAATAAGGAACACGTGTAGTGTGGCATAATTCTTTTGGCCTCTGGAGACCTGATCACCAAAGGGCAGGGGCAGTGAGTGTGGTATGCTAGTCTAATTCCTGGAATTGGAAAGCCTGAGAAAGTAGACAATGGACTGCTCAGCTCTCCCCTCTCTCTCTACCCAGGCTTTCAACAGACTGGGGCCCATCATGCTGCTGAGGGCATAAAATGCTGACTCATGTGATTGTGTCCTCTAGAAATATCCTCACAGATGCTCAGAAATAATGTGTTGCCATCAATTTGGGCATCTCTGAACTCAGTCAAGTTGACACTTAAAATTCATCACACAGAGTTCCCTAATAAATTAGTGCCAGTAAAATAGTGGATCCTTCGACCGTTTTATGCTATTTCATGTTTATAACTTTGAATGATGAACGTATAATGAAACCATTTCATAAGTAGTCATTTATTCAGAGGTATTATTGAAAAGCACCATGAGGTGTCAGATATTAGACTAGGTATTCAGATTTCAATAGTTAGCAAACAGCTACACGCCTGACAATTATAGGCCAGTGCAACAGATAGACTTTAGTCAAATAATCCATCACCTGCACAAAGTCTAACAATGGGGCATATCAAATGAAGGGAATTATTACATTGACATGAGAGCAAGGTGCGCATTGACTGTGGTCAGGACAGCTTGGTAAGCACTGCCATCTGAGGTGAAAACTGAAGGGCAGGCGGTTGTGGTTAGCTGTACGTAAGTTTTCTTTCTACACATTACTTAGTTTTTTTTTTTTAAGTTCATTCACTTTCTTCCACTAAATTATATGCTGGTCCAGGTCAGAAAATGTGCTTTATATTTCACTTGAATAACTCCACAGAGTTCTGCTGAACCTTCTGCAAATGACTTAGAGGCACAATAATGGAGGGCAATCTAACTCAGGTCTCCGTTTTTGTAATTGGCTTTCAATGCTGCATTCATTCCACTCACCTGCAGGGTTTAGGTGAAGGCTCTGTGTCACTTGTACAAAGATGTTCTAATGAGTGTGATGTCAGTGGGTTTGGATACTCATTTTTGGAGGAGAATTCAGTGGCTGATGGATCATTCATGAGTTACAATATTAGTGAGATAAGCTAGTAACAGTTTAAGAACAATCACAGAACTGAGTTGGCTTTTGTATCATGCAATGAGGTCTCATTATGTAACCAGCTGACCTGGAGCTCACAATCCTCCTGCTTCAGTCTCCCCAGAGCCCAGATTACAGGTATGTGTTGCCACAGCCAGTTCTGAATTTATTTTGACTAATAATGGAAGAATGGAAAAAAAAGTGTGATGGAGATCCAAACTTCCTAAAATTCCTTAAAGTTCATTTCAAAACTAACAGTCTTTTAAAAAATCTTGGTATTAAACAATTATATATCCACCAAGAATGGGGACTTGGAATGGACTCTAATGTAGACGGTCTGGTGAAACATAGACAGGGGCAGAGGATACGCAAGAAGGTGGCAGGGGTGAGAAGAATGGACTCAGAACATAATGGTTTCTCTAGTTTTGACTAAAAACACTTGTATCCCATTAGGGCCGTCAGGAGCAGATGTTCTGTGATGAATATCAATCTAAAATTACTTTTTGATCTATGGCTTTCTTCCTTTTGGGAGACTTATTAATTGTGATACTGAGACTCTTGTACCCTTGGTGAAGTGCCTTTCATTAATCTTCCTGTCACAGTCTCAGCTACCTAAGGATTGAGCAGTGGTGAAGATGGCCAGGATAGCAGCAGATGTGATATATTGATACCAGGGACCAAGAGATGCTGAAAAAGGGCGTGTCTTGTGGAATATGTACTGATTGATGCCAGGGACAAATGGATAGCTCAATTTTCTCTGTGGCAGTGGGGGCTACATTGGAGCGATTTCTTTCCTTTGGAGTTCATTCATCATTCAGATCAGTTGCATGTCAAAGAAAAAGAGCAGTCATAGCAGAGATTTGGGAAAAGATGCCTTGGGTATGAAACACGACTGTGAGGCTTTAACCCGTGTTTATGTGTCTCGGGAAGTCATGGATCAAACTGTCTTACAAGGTAGTGTTTTTCTTTAGACAAACTTGAAGAAAAGTCTTATTTTTCTGTACTTGTCAAGCCGGTAAACTTTTTTTGATGCTGGGGGTTGGATTCAGTCCTTCATGTATGTTACATAAGCACTCTACCACTGAGATACATCCCAACAGATAAATTCAATTTTAAATCCATTTGCTCAATCAATGACAGCATTATAGACACAGTAAAGAAGGCATGACCATATCACATTTTGTAATTGCTTAGTCAGCTAAGGACAATTCACTTTTGTAACACACATAACTAGAAAGGAACCTTGAATGATAGTTCACATTTGAAACTGAGACAATCGATAATGGACTCACTCCAAAGAATGGATTTCTATGTATGATGAAAACTCAATCCCACTCCTGTGACTAATGGAAATTGTGTTGGTATGAGGCTGGGTGGAGGGGGCAGCTCAGTTGTACAATGCTTGCCTTGCATGAGCAAGGGAACAATCAGCATGGTTCTCCTTTACTTAGTTGAGTTTTAAGGTTTAGACACAAAGTGGTAGTCTCTTCCTTCCATAGTTTCAAAGGTCAAATTAATAGAGTGATTCATGGACAACCAGAAAGGAGGCTTTTTGGGGTGGTTATCATCTTGGACCATTGATAAATGATTGTTGAAATGATGTAGACTCTGAAAAAAACTGTCAAATATCCTTGATGGCAATAGTTGGGAGATACTTCTCTATAAATCTGTTAACATGTCTTTGTTTCTTCTGAGCAGAGGCACTGTCAACTTTTGCTCTGGACTGCTTTGAAGGACTTCTGTAGAGTGACCAGGCTTGGGGTATAGAGATAGTGCCTTCTTTTTCCAAAACAGAGATCAAGATTGTTTGGCGGACTAGAATTAAGGAGACAAATCTGCAGAATCTATCAGATCAGGTAGGAGGCAATAAGGTCTTGATACGTGAAGTAACAAGAGAGAGAGAGGAGGCAGGTATGCTGGATAGCCTCCATTTCTCTTCCATAAGCTGAGTTCTCTAGGGCATCATAGTCCCAAAGCTATGCAATTTGGATGACATCTAAGGGCATGGTTACTCTCTGACTTCCTGTTAGTTTAAGACAGGAGACATCTGGGCTGGGACCTCAGAGGATGAAATTGAATGAATCAGGATATGTCTATTCCCCAGGGCTTTCTGAAAGGGATTGTCATGATCTTGCTGTGACTCAAAGTCATAGCTCTGTTCACAGCATCCTTCCCTGAGTAGCTTCCTCCATCCATTAACCTTTCCTCATCATACCGACCCTTTGCACTAGGGTTACTAATGACTTATCCCCCACCCCAATCTCACACTAATGTGCTGATTAATACATTTATTTTATTTTTTAAAATATTTTATTTATTATTTTTATTTTATGTGTATTAGTGTTATGCCTGCATGTAGGTAAGTACACCCATGTCGTACAATGCCTGTGGAGGACAGAAGAGGCTGTCAGATCCCCTGGAACTGGAGTTATGGGCAGTTGTTAGCTGCTATGTGGGTGCTGGGATTTGAACCCAGGTCTTCTTCAAGAACAGTCAGTATTCTTAACCACTGAGCCATCTCTCCGGCCCCTGAAACATTTATTAACATCCTTACCAGTAGCTCTGTCTGACTGTGTCATCTGCTTCTTGCCAGGACCTAATTTATCACTACTGATGTGATGGTACAAAGGTGGAAATGATAGGAATGGTCAAGTTAATGTCAGGGGCAGAGGAGGCAAAGTTGCCACTTGGGAATTCAGTGAAGGTCTCCAAGACCGAAAGAAGGCTGGAAACATGATTGTAAGGACATTGTACTTCAGGTACAGGAGTAGATATATAAATTCATTTGTTCATAAGAGAATATTAGACACATGGGAATGATTAGAAGTATCAAAGGGAGACCCTGCATTAACTTTACTGAACCAAAGCTCATAGAGTCCAAACATGAAGTGGATTTGCCACTCAAAGATACATAGCACACAAAGTCTAAATAGAAGTGATTAAAGTATTTGCTTTATTGCTCACTGTAAAGCAGGCCGGCACACAGCACACCTTTTTAGTCTCCCACCTATCCATGCCTACCATAGTTTTTCCCCTTTGTAGTAGCACCTATATGATAATCATATGCACATTATGGCATTTCCTTTTTGCTTGTCTCTCGGTTCATCATTCTACAAAAGGAGGTATGGACAGAAGTGTGAGACGCAGTCAGATTTTTCAGATATATTATAAAGGTAGAACCAACAGATTATGCTAACAAATATAGCACGGTGTGCACAGGAAAGAAGACTGAGACGTTATCAGTGAAAGAGAGAGATGCTGAGGAGTCAGTGGAGAAAGAAATGTATACACTTCACGGCTCTACTGATTTTGATGAGCCCTGATAACTTCCTCACGGTGCGCGCGCGTGCGTGCCTGCGTGTGCGTGTGAGTGTGCGTGTGCGTGTGTGTGTGTGTGTGTGTGTGTGTGTGTGTAATGGAAGGTAAGGCAGGGGTGGGATTAAAATTTGTAACAGATCCACTGAAAGGACAAAACTTCAAAGTAGCCCTAGAGGAGCTTGATGTGGAAGTCAGTACATTCATCTCTCAGTCCTCGGAAAGCCCTTATAAATCGCACTTTTCTACTTGTGTTCTGGTTTGGCTTTGGGTGTTTACAGTTCAGGGTTTAAAGCAGCCAATGCATATTTATGTATATTTATTTTATTTTCAGATGCTTGTTTGGTTGGCATTCCCTTAAACTGCCTTATAAAAGGACTCTCTAGGTGATGCTAAGGAAAAGTAATGACTTAGAGCCAGCCTGCAGGAGTCTAACAGTATAGAATGTACAATGATACAGATGTGGAGCTGAGAGGCTCCAGGCATGAAAGGATGAAATCACCCAAGTCCAGTGAAGGCAAAAGCACTAGCTTTGCTATCCTTAAACTACCCCACATTTTATAGTTTTGTAGGAAATTCACCATGACTGTAAACCTTAAGTATTATTCAAGCCATTGTTCACATATCTAACTTCAAAATCTAAATCACTTTTGTTCTTAAACTGAGGTTTTTATTTGCTACAAACAGCTAAATACTTTGTATATAGTTTTCATTGTCTTTACCCATACAGTAATTTTTCATTTTATTTATTATTTTTATTTTATGTGTATGAGTGTATTGCCTGCAGGTATGCAAATGCACCTGTGTCATGCAATGCCCAGGAGGTCAGAAGAGGGCGCTGGATTCCTCTGGAACTGGAGTTACGACGGTTGCTAGCCACTGTGCAGGCGCTGGGAATCGAACATGGGTCCTCTGCAAGAGCGGCCAGTGCTCTTAATGGCTGAGCCATCTTTCCAGCCCCACAGTAATTCTTTTGTTTTCTTTAACTGTCAACACTTAGAAAATCTTTAAAAATAGTTGCTGTGTGGCTGGAGCGATAGCTCAGTTGGTAAAGTTCTTGCCTTTCAAGGATGAGGACCTAAGTTTGATTCTGGAACCAACATTTAAAACGCCAGGCATAGTGGTGCTCACTTGTAATTCCAGTGCTGATCAGATAGCTTAGCGTGCTTGGCAAACTCAAGGCCAATGAGAGACTTTGTCTCAAAAAACAAGAGTGATGGCTCCTGAGGAGCAACACCTTAGATTTACCCCTGCCCGCCACATGCATGCACACATGTCCTAGTACACTTCCCCTACATGTCCCTGCACACTTATAGACATGTGTGTACACAAATACACACATCAGTCTTGCATAGAATATTACATACATGAGATACTTTAAAGTCTGGCCTCTCCTTGCTTTTCTGCCCTGAGCTCCTCATTTTTACCCTCTAACAATAAAGGTACATATGTTACAGAGTTTGAAAGCACTGGGCAAAAGGCCACCAGATTCAATTCAAATTTTAATTGATCAAATTTATTAGGGGTATAGCCATCCATGGTCCCTTAGTCAGATTTAGGACCCACGACCCTGAGGGGAGGGTGGAACTAATTTTTAAAGGCAAAATCCACAAATACCATATGAATTTCATCACACTTGAGTAATGCCAGGTGGTCCTGAATATGGTTAAGATGTCTAAGTTAGCAGATAAGCAAACTACAGCAGCCGGAACAAGACTGTGTTAGTCCTTCCCTTAACAGATGTATAGCGATCTTGACAGTAAGGCACTTTCTGATCAAGTGCAGCTGCAGTGTCTGGGAGGCCCAAGGTCAGCTACTCCAAAGAGAGCACTTTTCTAAGGGGAAGCAACTGAGTTCAGGCGCTTAAACTTGAAGCTAGCTATTTTTTTTAGCTTTTGAAGTTTAAAGTGGCTGTTTTACACGAAATGAAGTTAGTTTCACTATTACAATTTGGGGGGCTCTATTTGGGGCCATAACGTATATATACACATACTAAAATGTTCATCATCTTCTGAACATGGTGCATTCTTTCATAACTCATCTTTAGCTGTTTAGTCATGCTATCTCTTGCTTGGAAGATGTCCTCGACACGTACAAATATTCATCCTATACTTCAGAGAAGACTTTGAAATAAGTCTGTGTTTTCATCTCAGGAAGAGTTGATTGTTTCAAAGTCTTAATTAGCATCTGAACATATTCTATAACTGAGCATAGGGACTGTAATTATTTTCTCACATGTCAATTCTAGACAGGAAATGCTCAGCTCTTCTTTTTCTTTGTATTCTGAATGGCAGAATCAAAGACTTACAAGAAATGTTTGTTAAATGAATACAAATAGCCTTTTTTTTAATGGAACAAATTTAGCATTTTTATTGAGCTCTGTTGCAGACATCAATATCTATATACACCAATACATATAATATATCATATTGATGTACAGAAAAAATTTAAAAGATCAAAGAAATCAACATTTTCAATTGCTTTAAAAATTGTAATTTTAATTTTTTTAAACTGAATTTTTGTGAATTTAAAACAATAAATTTTGATCATATTTAGATCTCTTTCCCTACCTGCTTCTCCTTTACTACCCTCCACCCAATTTCCTGTACTCTGATATATGTAGATATAAGTATACTAAGGCCTATAGAGTCAAATTTGTGTCCCTAGTTGCCCTTCAGGGTGGGTTCCTTTACTGGAGCCTGGTCAACCTACCAGGAGTCTGACCCTTAAATGACACTGACTCTCTTCCACCATTCATCAGTTGCAAACAGTTCCCTAAGTAGGATTAGGGTTTCTTACCCACTTCCCCCTTATATGCTGGGATTTTTCCTGGTTTGAGTTTGCATGGGACTTGTGCAGGCTGTCAACATTGCTGTGAGTTCATATGAGTAACTGCCCAGGTGTCTGGAAAACTTCATTTCCTTGTAGTCACCCACCTCCTCTGGTTCTTAGATTATTTATGTCCTCCTCTTGCACAATGATTCCTGAGCCTTGGGAGGCAGAAGTTTGACATAAGTGTTTCTTCTGGTTTGTTTCTTCATTGCTGTGACAAAACACTCTGGCCAATACCAACTTGGGGAGGAAAGGGTTAATTCAGTGTACATCTCCAAGGTCTCAGTTCATCAGGGAGCCCAAGTTAGGAACTCAGGGCAGGAACCTGGAGGCAGGAACTAGAGCACAGGCCTTGGAGGAATGCTGCTTACTGGCTTGTTCCCCTGGCCCCTGCTCAGCCTGCTTTCTTATGCTATATAGGCCCACCTGCCCAGGGGTGGTACCACCCACAGTGGGCTGGGCCCTCCCACATCACTCATCAAGAAGGTGCCCCTCAGACATGGCCACAGGCCAGTCCAATAGAGGAAATTCCCCAATTGAGCCTACCTCAACCCAGGTGTGTCAAGTTGACACTAGAGTTATCCAACACATTGTTCTACTCAGGGATACTCACTCTGCAGCCTCTTATTTTCTGCACGTTGGCCAGTTGTGGGTTTCTGTGGCACCATCTGTGGTATAAGGAAGCTTCTCTGGTGAGAGCTGAGCTCAGTATCTGAGCAAATGAGTGTTCTTGCCTGGTCCAGTGTCCTTTTTTTTTTTTTTTTTTTTTGAGTCCATTTTTTTATTGAGCTGTCGTGACTTCATACAACAGTTCTTGATGAAATTCAGACTTGAATTTTCTCAAATAACCTTTCTAATTGGTGATAGGCTCAGTGATGCTTGGGGTACATAGTGATGATCAGTTTTATAGCTTGTGATTTCTGTTGTATTTCTTGGCTGTATCTTTTGAAGTATAAGTGATCTTCATGTCAAAAGTATCAATAATTCTTTAAAATTTTTTATTTATTTGTGTGTGTGTGTGTGCCTGCTTATTTGTATGGCCACCACCATGATGCAGATACCTGCTGAGGCCAGAAGAGAATGTCAGATCCTCTGGAACTAGAGTTACAGACAGTTGTGAGCCACCTGATGTGGGTGTTGGAAACCAAACCCAAGTCCTCTGCAAGAGCAGCAAGTGCTCTTAACCTCCAAGCCATCTCTCCATAAATAGTTTATTTTTTTTAGTTTTATCTTATGTGTTTGTATGTTTTTCCTGCATGTATGCAAATACACCATGTGTTTTCAATGCCCACGGAAGTCAGAAAGGTGCATCAAATCCCCTAGAACTGGAGTTATGGATGGTTGTTAGCCCCCATGTTAGCTGGGAACTAAACCAGAGTCCTCTGGAAGAAGAGTCAGTGTTCCTAGCCACTTAGTCATTACTCCAGCCTCTTCCCCACCCCACAAAGAATAAGTCTTAGGAATAATTCTAACTATCCTCGTTGAGAAATCTTCCATTATGATTGTGGATATAACACCACATTTTAAAGAAAAAAATAAAAATAAAAATAGAAATAAATCACATTTTAAGATTTTTGTGGTAGGCTTTGTTCATTAGGATTTTCCCACTTGATAGTTTTCTTAAATCCCACAAATCTGAACAAAAAAAAAATCCATTCACAACCTTACTTAATTTCTGGTTAAAATGACCTTGATTTGAATAGTCTCAGGTAGAACAGCACTTACTGTTTTTCCCAGCCTCTGGTGAATGCACAGGCTTTGCTTGTTAAGCCTATTTTCCTGAGGTATGGACTTTGTTTTCTCTCTCCACAGCTGCCATTAGCAGGCTTTTAGAATCCCTGCCATTAAACTCTAACAAAGCTGTTGTCAGTTGAATGTGAAAGGGAAAAAAAAATGTATACAGATATGCATAAAATCATGAAAAGTTTCAGATAGTGTTTGAATTTTTCATGCTAAAAAGAGATTTATAGATCATTAGGAAGACTTATGAATAATACAGTTGTAGATTAAAAACTAGCAAAAAAAAAGCACCATTTGTTTTTGCATTCTCTGACTATGAAGTCAGCTTGTATAATGTTAAAGTCAGATCTATATCTGGGACTACATGCATTCACAGGCAGGATGAAATCACATCAGAAAGCTGGGTGGTATTGTTAGAAAATGCCAGGAAGGAATTGTTTGATAGGAGCAGGTTCCTGGTTGTCACAAAGCCATCCTGGCTTTCTTTGTAGCATTATAGCAAGAAGGGTCAGAGGACACCCAGAATCAACAAGCAGGTCTTTCAAGTTGGTTTGAACAAAGGCCTGTTTCATCCCCAATGAAAGTGATGCAGGACTGAAGGCAGAGTCTGGGTAAGGAGATTGGCTAGATCAGCAAATGTGTTCCCAAACCAAATCATGCCATAACAAACAACAAATTTAAACCAAAATCAAAGTCCAAACTAAGCCAAATGCCCATCTCTGCTTTAAAACAAAGCAGGACAAAATAAACAACAAACAAAATCAAACCTTTTCCTGATGATAGGCCAGTATCATCTCAGAGTATGAGAAAGCACATTCAGAATTTAAGTGCTTGCTTTGCAAGCTCCTAGGCTAAGCCCTTCATTAAGACAACAACAACAATGACAGCCCAACAATAAAAGATTTGAATTAGCACTGCTGTACTAGAAAGGACTATTAAGGTTTGATCAGGGGCCTAGAGTTTAGAATTTTCAGATACATATACCAAATTAGCCATAGCACTTTGGGCATGACCTTTCTTTCAATATATATGTTTTTCCACTGAGAAAATTTAATCAGATGAATGGAAAATTGTTCTGAGGAGACTGGTGATCCAAGATTTCAGGGAAGGGTGATTATATTTGGAAGCAGAGGTCTGGAGTGCCAACTGACACACAATTAGATCATTTCCTAGAGCTGAAAGCTGTTGAGGAACTTTAATTATTGATCATGGATGATACAACACACTTAATTTCTGGTGGAGTGGTGGAATAGATCTCAAATTGCTTTCTAGGAAATCTTGGTTCTGTTTTGAAGTGATCCTCCAACAGTCCCCTGTAAGATCATATTTTACTTTAGGAACTTCAATTTTCATAATAAAGTGTGAAGAAAAATGTCTCAGCTTGGAAAATTCCACCTAAGTGGAAATCCCAACCCAGCGACTGCTGCCTTGGAATTACATGCCCAAACCCCCAAACTGTGACACCAACACTTACTGTCTCAAACCCTCAAACTGTAGACAACAGGACTGCAGAAAAATACCTGCTCTTTCCTCCTAAGCCTGGTAAAGACTAAGACCAACTGAGCTTCAGAGCCTGAGTTCCATCCCCCAGAGAAACTGTGGTCCTTTACTGTTCTTGGTAAAGCACAATCTGCTCCTGAGGTCGGCCTCACCTTTCATCTTCATGTTGCCCTGGTCAATCCTGATCTAACATTTTCTATCAATGTCCATGTGTCTCTCTTTCTATATTCATAAAAGCTAGAACAAAGTTCTCAAACTCTATTGCACAATTGCAATGCAGTGAGATCCCTACACTCTAGCACTAAGGCAACCCACCACAGGGTAGTCGTAGAAATCTGTCATTTTAACAGTCTCCCAAGGGAAATGGGACACACGTAGGTAACCTGACCCCAGAGTCAGGTTTTCTTTTAACTTTAATCAACCATCTGCCAGTCCCTCACCAGTTTCTATTGCCTTGAGTCAGCACAACTGGAGCAGCATACACAGCCAATTTGGGTTTGACAGTTCCAGGAGGTAGTTTTGGTGTCACAGCCAAGGAGGATCTTCTGAGCAGGATTCTCTCTTACACACCTCCCTTCTCTTCTCCTTTTTTCCCCCTCATCAGACTCCAACCGTCCCCCAACCTACTTCCGCTAAACAATAGCCAGTATGGGACCAGAGGCTTCATCCCATCTGGGGCCACAGTTTCTTGTAAGCAGGGAAGGCCTTCCTCCTGAAGGTCATATTGGTTGACTCAAGAGACCCAAAAGGAAAATATCTAAGTTTTCTTAGAGCCTCTCTCTCTCCCTCTCTCTCTACCACCAACCTCCAACTCAGAGGCCCTTTGCCATTTGCAAGGAGCAGCATCTAACATTTTTCTGACCCAGAGGACAGTGAACAGAAGGACCCAGACACATTCAGAGATGCCTGAATAGCTCCTTCCTGGACCCCAGGGGTCCTTATCTTTCATTTTGGTGCCTCAGAGTTGGAGAGGCCCAATCTTTGCACCAAACCCCCTCCAAGCTCTTTGCCTCTCTGACCTTCCCAGGGCACAAGGGGCTGCCTTGTTGTCTGGTCATTTCCCTGCCTTCATTGTCCGCTGTGGGATCCCAATTATCAATTCCCAAACATAACCATTGGCCTGTCTCAAAACAAAACTCTCATAACTTGGCCTTACCAAACTGAAACCTGATGTTTGATTTGTTTATGCATTCAAATTTGGCCTAAATAACAACTTGATAACGGAACCATTTGACTTGAATTCAGGACTTTAGATTCCACATTTTATGAGTCTTCATTCTCCACTCAAATGGCAAATGGCCTGACCTGGACCCTGCAGATGAACCTCTTCCCTATGACCACACCTCTCTCCAACCTCTGCTACAGCCTCCCCTCACTCCCCTCGCTCCCCTCCCTCCCCCTTTCCTCATCTTCATCTTCAGCTTCCACTCTTAACTCCCTGCAATCCCCTGGCCCTACCCAAAACTACCCTCATCTACCCCCTACCGCTAGCTCCACCCAACCTCTTCCCACACCTCAATATACACCCCTTTCTTCAAACACTTTATCTTCCACCTCCCTTACTGAGGGACCCCAAGTGACCCACTTTTCATCAGAGGAGTCACCTGGAGGAAAGAGGTACCAGCATGGACCCATTGAGTCCACCCATCTGATGTTGCCGCCTCAGGTGGATTGTAGAGAGTTCTTTCTTTTCTGGGGCTCGCTCAGACTTCCCTTGGTTTGACCAGCAGTTCATTTGTTTATTCTGAGCTTCTTACATAAGGATCCAATTTGATAGATATCTTTTGGGTTTTTGTTTGCTTTTAAAGTAATTGGTTTATTAAGATATCTATTTTATTTGTTTGCTTTGAAAGTATTTTGAGTTCAACATTTGGTTTGACTTTTGGTTGCTTTCAGACCTCTAAAGGCATGTTTGATTCTAACCATTTGTTTGTTACAATTTACTAACAGTAATTTTTCTCCTTACTTCTTTTTCTCTGGACATTTCTCCTGTATCTAATCTAAGGGATGGATAAATGTTTTGAGAAAACCAAACTGCAGCTGGTTGTAGGTTTGATTAGTGTGTTAATTTAACTTATAAATATAAAATAAATAAATAAATAAATATCTAACTAAAGGTTTATCTAGGTGCTGTGTGACTTCTTTCTGCAAATTTTAGATCTAAATCATTAGCCATTTCAATATCTAACTAAAGGTAAGTTCCTCTCAATGGGGAACACTTACTAGCTCTAAATTGGCTTATTTTTCACACTTAACTAGAAGTCCTAGGGAATAAAATTTGAAAACATCACAAATAGTCTGCTATAAATGAAATGTAAAATCATCTAAAAAACCAAAACAAATGACAGAACTGGTAATTTACAAATATTAGCGCTCTTCAAAAAACCACATGTGAGTTAAAGGGAGATATTGAAATTAAGAAAATACTTTGAAAATGTCACGAGGTGACATGAGAACTGGGGTGAATTCTGAGGTCAGTCCTCCTGTTCTCAGCTCCTTCTGACCTGCCCTTCATTCTTTATCTCCTCACCAAGCAAAGTTCTAAATGCAAACTGATGATGTCCTGTTTTAAGACAAAAGCTAGGCTGGGGAGAGGGCTCAGAGGTTAAGAGCACTGGCTGCTCTTGCAGAGGACTGGGGTTAGATTCTCAGTACCCACATGTTGGTTAACAACCATCTGTAACTCCAGTTCCAGAGGAATTCGATGCCATCTTCTGACCTCTGCGGGCACTGCATGATACTGGTGCACTTATATACATACAGTCAATACATGCATAAATATATAAAAAATTTTTTAAAAGATAAAAGCTACAAAAAAGAAAAGGAAAAATTTCATGCTCTATCAAAAATTTCCGTTTGTAAAGGCCACTTTCCTTTGGGAAGCTACACTCATGCATGGATTGATCTATCTATCATCTATCTATCATCTATCTATCATCTATCTATCTATCTATCTATCTATCTATCTATCTATCTATCTATCTATCTATCTATCTATCTATCTATCTATCTATCTATCTATCTATCTATCTATCTATCTATCTATCTATCTATCTATCTATCTATCTATCTATCTATCTATCTATCTATCTATCTATCTATCTATCTATCTATCTATCTATCTATCTATCTATCTATCTATCTATCTATCTATCTATCTATCTATCTATCTATCTATCTATCTATCTATCTATCTATCTATCTATCTATCTATCTATCTATCTATCTATCTATCTATCTATCTATCTATCTATCTATCTATCTATCTATCTATCTATCTATCTATCTATCTATCTATCTATCTATCTATCTATCTATCTATCTATCTATCTATCTATCTATCTATCTATCTATCTATCTATCTATCTATCTATCTATCTATCTATCTATCTATCTATCTATCTATCTATCTATCTATCTATCTATCTATCTATCTATCTATCTATCTATCTATCTATCTATCTATCTATCTATCTATCTATCTATCTATCTATCTATCTATCTATCTATCTATCTATCTATCTATCTATCTATCTATCTATCTATCTATCTATCTATCTATCTATCTATCTATCTATCTATCTATCTATCTATCTATCTATCTATCTATCTATCTATCTATCTATCTATCTATCTATCTATCTATCTATCTATCTATCTATCTATCTATCTATCTATCTATCTATCTATCTATCTATCTATCTATCTATCTATCTATCTATCTATCTATCTATCTATCTATCTATCTATCTATCTATCTATCTATCTATCTATCTATCTATCTATCTATCATCTATCTATCTATCTATCTATCTATCTATCTATCTATCTATCTATCATCTATCTATCTATCTATCTATCTGTCTATCTATCTCTTCTGCTTTTAGCTCTCATGCTAATCCTACAATAATATAGCTTTATTATACTAGCTAACCCTAAAATTTCTTGAATCAACCAAAGCCATGAATCTTGGTTTGGCTTGAGTGGAGGTTCCTGAAACTCAGGAGAATGCCTCAGGCTTCTAAGGATGACCACGTGGCAGCTGTGTTTTGGTCACTGCTGAAGTTTCTGGGCACACCTGCTGAGATCTCCTATCTTAAGGCATTGCTGGTGAGTTTCTCATCTGTCCTGTGTTATTTACATTAGTAATCCTGGCTTGCATGTTTCTTTGGGTTCCTTTGCTTCTGTTTTTCTGACTCACTTGTAAACCCCCTAGACTCATCCATACTCTGGTACCTAGGTCAGATGCAATAGTACATGGTTTTCTGGGATACATCATAAGATCTGATCCCCTAGATGGCCTACATCAATCTCCTGCCTCCAAGGGAGCAGCCTGAGACCAAATGAGATAACAGGAACATGACTGCAAAAAATGCTTTTAGACTTTATTCTTAATCTGAAGTCTTACAATGTTTCCTTACTGTCCTTGTCATCTCTGATCTATGTAATACTAATAGCTTAGACAAAGGAAACTGCTGGTTCCATAGGGAAAGGCATCTCCCCTTCAGTTATTTAGTTCTTAAAAAGGGGAAAAAATACCTTACGTCTACACAGTATCTCTCTTGCCCCCCAAATCTTCCTACCTTTATGATGACATTGTATTCTTTCCTTTCACTGACATTTTGGTATTAAAGACAGCCACTCCCTGAATGATGTTCTTTATTCTTTACTGCTTTAGAGTTCATGGCCCATTAGCTTCTCAACATTCTTTAAGATGGTTGGGATAAAGTTTTCCTAACACACATTTAATGAAAATGTTGCTTCTGATGAACTGATGGGTTTCTTCTAGTAGACAAAAGGACTTATTTTATAACTCGAAATTTCCCCTTAACTTAGGCTGTGAGGGCAGAGCTCTAAGTCCAGAGGTGGTAGCACTCATCAGTCAGGCTAGTAAGGGTATAATTTCTACCTTCCATTCTTTATAAATTGCCATTTTACTTTTATTCAATAGTATTACTGGAAATTTGGGGGAGTCACATCTGTGTTTCCAAATGATAGTGGGGAAATGAGGGTCCCCTCTTGGGATTCTTAGCTTCATTAATAAAATAACGTAAGAATGACACTCAGGGACAATATTATTAAAGTTTGAAAGAAAAACTCCAAAGCAGCAAGCTATAATTCTCAGCAGCTGCCTACAGGAGGAGAATGGAGAAAGAAAGGAAAGAAAGTCATGCCAGTTGTGTTAAGCCAACATGGAGATCAGTCAGCCACATGGTGGACAAGTGGTCACATGGTGGGAAGGCAGGCTTTAGAGAAAAAGTCAGGAAGTGTTAGGGAAAGCATGCTTAGAACAGAGATAGAGAGAAGAAAAGGAGAAGTTACACTTTTCTGAGTGCAAAGACTTACAGAGCTGCATGGCTTGGGGTAGGAATTCTGGGGCAGCAAAGTACACTATCTCATTAAAGAACTAATTAATCCACCCATCTCTTTAGCATGTTTTAAGATGAACCTGCTTTCCTAGGACTGGTCCCTTCACCAGGTTATTGACCCTGTCCAACAGGAGCTTTAGGTTTCCTCGCAGGCCTAGGATTCGTTCTCTTGACCAGAAGGAAATAGCTTTCCCTTAAGGAGCCTTTACCCTACCCGTGTCAGTAGCACTGCATTTATGGCTTTATTGTTAGCCAGTGCAAATCCCTTATTGAAGAGGAGAAATGAGCATATTTAAGGAGGATGATTAGTTTTAAAAGCCATGCTTTAGTTATTAACTACTGTTCCATGTGTTCTGGCAAAACAGAGTTCTTGCAATCGACATACAAGGCTGAACACATATCCATCTACATGAAGTAGTTGATGATTGAGTCCTGGTTATTCTTCCCTCTCCCCTCTCTCCCCCTTTTTCCTTTTCTCTCCACTTTCCTTACATTCTCTTCATGTCTTGACTGGTTTTCCTTTTTTCTCTGTAACTATCAGCATATCCTCTAAATATCGAGGGATTTTGGATTATGAGCCATATATGCTGGTTAGTTTTCGCCAATGTGACACAAACTAAGGTAACCTGGGAAGAGGGAACGTTAACTGAATAATTGTCTGTGGCTCTGTATTCGAGGTATTTTCTTAATTGGTAATTACTGTGGGTTGGGCCCAGGTCACTCCTAGTGTTGTCATCCTTGAGCAGGTAGGCCTGGGCGAAAGGTGTCAAAACAAGCTTTGCAAAGTGAGCCAGTAAGCCATTTTCCTCCACGGTCTCTACTTCAGTTCCTGTTTCAAGCTCCTGCCTTGAGCTCATTCCCTGGTTTCCCTCGATGATAGACTGAAAGATGAAATAAACCCCTTCCTTGCTGTTTTAACACAGTAACAGAAAGTAAGCTGAGACAATATAGTTTAATAAAATGTTATGTTTTCAAATTGTACTGAATCATACCATCACCTGAAAGTGTTTGTTAAAAATGTGCAATCTCAAGTCCCCTTCTCTATGCCCCAAGAGTGTGATCTTTCAAGTGGGTAAAATGGCTGTGTATTAGCTTAGAATCCAGATAATTATTAATGCTCAGTTTGGCAAATAACCAAACTATGCTTTTGTCAAAATACATATGAATGTTGAATTTCCCCCAAAATTTCAGATTTTACCAAGTGTTTAGGCTTGATAGTATTCTGTGCCATCTAGAATCTTGGCTTCATGAAGAAAAGAGCCCAATACTAGATAAGAAAGACCCAGCAGCCAAAGTAAGGAACAGAGATCAAAAGCAAGGTGACCCAGGTATGGTGTCACACAATTGTAATCCCAGCATCTGGAAGGCAGAAACAGGAAGGTCAAAAATTGAAGGCCGTCTTTGACTTTGTAACAAGTTTGAAGCCAGCCTTAGCTACATTGGTGTGGAAATCAGGCAGAGACCAGGCATCACTTGGAGAGTTGGAGAATTCATGTTTATTTACATTGGTAGACCCAGATGAGCTAATGCTATGAAGTTCTGGGGCCTGCCTTGTAATTTCTTACAACATTTATAAGCTTTTCCCTGCCTCATTTCTTAACTGTTGCAGCATTGGTGGATTTAAATTAGTTATGTGATTATCTGTGCAGATGCTTATGTGTCCCAAGACCACTGAGGGGAATTTCTTCTGTGGTTAGGTGGTCAAGCAGAAGCACATGTTGAGGGTAGGGGTTGAGACATTCTTTAACAACAGAATTTATTGTAGGTGCCTTAGCAAGCAAGGTAAACAAATGGATTCTCCAATAGATAACTTTGGTATTCGTTTCTCATGACAGCTTTGTGGTCTTTTGTTCTCCTTTCAGCTTTGATATACAATTCTTAGCAAACATCTACAGTACAACTCCTACTCCTAACAAGCATCTACTACAAGGTGGTTAAGCTAATTACTGTGTCCTAAAGTGCATAATGTTCATAAAACAATATTAAATGCACACCAAGTAACTTGGATTACATGGCTATGCATTTTTGCTCTTCAACATAAAGACCTCTCTTAAAATAAACAAATCAGTGTAAGATGTAAGAATAAAAGATAAAAGGAAACTAGTCACAGGCCTTATGCTCACTTATTCTTTTATCTACCACAGATCTCCATTGAATTTATTTGTTATGCTACAGGATCTCAATTCAGGAAGCTTCAGAAGGACCTAAGCTGCAGAAAGAGAATGCAAATTCCTTAGCCCAAACTCTTGGCTCTGGAATGTGTATCTTTTGGGTAGAATCTGAATGGATGTTATGTAGGAAAAACCTTGAAATGGCCACCTTAGGAGTTGAGTACCTAGTAACCTACCTCAGTAGCCCTGATGGTGACATATCTAGAAAAAACATCTGATGATGTAAAATTGGGAACCCTTTATAGTGATTTGTTTCCTCCCTCCTTCCCTCCCTCCCTCCCTCCCTCCTTCCCTCACTCTGTCCCTCCCTCCCTTCCTCCCTTTCAGGATTTATTTTTATGGCTTTATGGGTTAAGAAAAACTAGTTTGTCCTGCTTGTCATTAGTGAATTTCAGTTTTTGAGCTAACTGAATCTTTGATTCCCCCTTCTTCCTGTGTTGGGCTTTAGCACAAGGAAGTTCTATTGCTGAGCTACACCTCCAGCATCAAACTAAGGTCTTTCGCATTCTATCTTTTTGTTGTTGTTGTTGTGGTGGTGTCTGTCTTTTAATGCACAAAACTATGTTTACAGCCCCCGAAGATGTCGGGAGCTGGAGAAACAACAATCATTACCAAAAAATATAATATAGCTCTATAAACAGTTGACTTAAGCAGGAAATTCTGCCTGCATTAGTAACCTTGAGAAATGGCAAGGTTATCTTTCTCTTCCTCTTGCAAACAGTTCTCGGAAAGATAAGTCATGAAGTAATCTCTTGGAACACCTGGCGGTCAGTCACTTGCTGAATTGCTCAGTCCCCCGCCCCATACCCATAAGAATGCTGTAACCTTTGACCAACTTCTTCAACCCCTTCTAAATACAAACTGTATATAAGGAAAGCTTGCAATACAATAAAGCGACCCTTGACAAGTGGACTTGCTTGGGCTCCGTCTCCTCTTTCTCGCCCGTTTTTCTTTACAGGGAGTGGTCCCCCTCGAGCTTTATCTGTACAGGGTCCCCGCAGGCGGGGGCATGAAGAGATGCCACCTGTTGCATGGAGACCAACAATAAAACAAGTGTCGCTGAAAGGTTTCACAGATAGGGTAGAGACAATTGCTGCTAAGCCTGAAGACCTGAGGTCTATCCTTGGGTCCCCACCTCTCAGGGACACACAAAAATAAATATAATGTTAAAAAAGAGAATATGATGCCATAGTCGTTTGATGCCTTGTATGTAACTGGAGCATTTACCACCAACTCCATTCCCCTTGGGGTTTATGGGATACAGTTCTGTGCTGATATAGTTCTGTACAGAACTCACTACGTAGACCAGGCTGGCCTAGATCTCACAGAGATTCATCTGCCTCTACCTCCCAAGTGCTGGGATTCAAGGTGTGCACCACCATGCCTAGCTCTGGTTTCCTTTTGTTATCCTTTTGTTATTATTTTTGTGTGTGTCTGTTTGGTTCCAAATATTTTTGTAGTAGACCATATATTTTCCCCTGGAGAGTTTATGTAGATTTTATAATGTTCAAAATATGTCACAGTTTATACTGAGCAAAAACCCCTTTATTCTTGATTTATTTTCCAATTTAGGTAAAATTAGATTGTAGATAATTTAATGAAATCATTTTTAAAGCCATAAATATTTTTGGATGCACTTACGATGGAAGGAATCAGAGTAATGAGATGCTTGTTTCTTTAGAGAATCTGTAATTCATTATTCATCAAACACTTAGCTATTGCCTGTGTTGGGTGTGATGTTGCAATTTAAGATTAATATGTAAGTGGCAGGCTTTCTGGACTTAGGGAGTACAGAAAACCGAGAAGACATATTAAGAGGTAAGATGGCTGTGCAAAGTAGTCTGAGCTAACAAACCCAGTGTGCATGACACTAATATTAGGAAATGGTTCTTAGGTCACAGAAGGTTATCTGAGAATGATTAAGTGCTAAATAGAGTGTTACTTACAGGCAATAGAAATTCAGAAAGCAAAGAGTCCAGAACAGGTTGAAGTAGATGAAACAGGCTTTTTTCAGGGTGTGGTTCTTTTCTGCATCCTGAGCAAAGACCAGAACTGGAGAGACGGATGTGGAAAAGGAAGGCATCTGGGCGTAGGTAAGGGGGCAGTGAGGAGATCCAGCACCTGCGAAGCTACAGGGCAAGTATGCTCACTGGAGAAGTGAGCACTTACCCTGGAGGGGATGGTAAGAGTGCTTTTGATATCTAGTGACAGTTGTGCAGCCCTTTATCTAGAACAATGCATAAAGGAGATGCAAAACCTTGTATCTAATTTTAGCATTTTGCAAATTCCTTAAAAGCTAATGGAGAAAATAAACCATAGATTTTTTTCAACATAGCTCTAGATTTATGAGTAGGGGAGTGAAATGATTACCTTGGGCTTAAGGCTGTTTTCCTGAAGTAGGGAGATTTCCTGGTAGCTCTACAACTGGAATAATGGGAGCCAGAAAGGCGCTGGAATTGATGGCTGTAAGCAGGAAGGACATCCACTTGGAATAGGAAGACAGCAACAGAAATGGAGAGCACATTAGTCCACACAGATATTCTCAAAGAAACGCAGATGGAGCTTCAAATGAATGGACGATAATGAGTATTTTGTGTATACGCACATTTTGATTTTTATATTTAATATCCCAAATGTTTTAGGTGGTAGTCTGTTATGTCAGATATTCTACAGTAAGTTATGGAAGACCAGTAAAAGTTTGAGAAGTAATCATTGTAGAGGAGGCAAACATTGTACTTTTACCAGATTAATTTGAAAGGGATGAAAGAGGATAAAAATCAAATTGCCAATGTCAAGTTGGTTGGAATTTGCTGGAAAGGGCTATGAGTTCAGTAATAAGAAGTTTAACAAGACACTACACTATTAAGGGTAATTTTGTATCTTAGTTCTTTCTTCTTTTAATAGAAAGGCATATACATGGCTCAGCTCCTGTCCTGACCATGGGAGTTGGATCCATAGGACTCACATGGTGGAGGAGAGAAGCGACACAAGTCTCCTGAACTCCACACATGCACACAGGGCAATAAACAAATAAAAAGAAAATGTAAAATAGAAAAATCTGTAAAAGAGGCTAAACTTATGCCCCCTCACACTAAATAATTAAAAAGAAATGGAAAATGGAAAAATCTGTATAGAAAACAACACACACATACTTGAAAAAATGAGCTCGAAGAAGATGGCTAGTCACCAGCAGAGGGCGTGTGCTCACTGGGTTTTCAGTAGTATAACGTTTTCCACATAAATGACTGACTCATATGGACTCGTTACTTTAACAGAGTGGGGGGAAATCAAAGCTATGAGAATGTTATCACCTTGGCAGCTAGAATCAATTATATTGTTTCAGGAGACTCTCTGCCTCTTGCTTTTATGGAATTAGACACGAGGCTGAAATGGGCAAACTGAAGGGAGTGTGGTAATGAATGCTGTTTTATTCATGCTTCCTGCGAGCAAGCTCAGAGCTTTTCTTGTTTTCTGCCAGGTCGCTGGAAGGGATGTTTGAGTTTTCAAGAACTGAAGTGTGGTAGTGCAGATGTTCAACATTTATGACAAAAATATTATTCTTGTATCATTTTTTCCTTAAGAGGTTGAATTGCAACAGTCTCGCTTGTATTTAAGTGTTATATGGCATATATTTATTTGAAAGTTATGGTTAATTTTGCATAAACCTTGTAGGACAAAGGCAAACTCATTCTGGAGGAGGCTGTTCTTGTGATGTTTTGCCTGCCAAAGATAAAGGCAGGAAAGGATGAACAAGAGTACGTCTGCCATCTAGCTGTGGTTTTAAATACAATACCCTGCCCTCTAAGATTGTGTAGCTTTTTATTAGTTCTTCCTTTTAATTGAATTTATGTTAATTTCATGCACCTTGATCATATTTAGATCCTTCCCCTATCTGCTCCTCCTCTCCCCATATCCCCTGCCCTCTTAAGTTTTCCTGTGTTCTGTCACATATGTTAAGGTCTATCAAGCCAAGTTTGTATCCCTCAGTTTGAGTCCATCCACTGGAGCCTGGTCAACCTATCACTCCCTTAAAAAAAACCAAACTTTCCCTCTCCCAGTATTCTTCAGTTGCCAATAGTTTCCTAGCTAAGGTGGGGCTTCTTACCCATTTCCCCCTTCTACCCTGGGTTTTTGCCTGGTTTGAACTTGCATGGGTCTTGTGCATGCTGTCACCACTGACACAGTATAGTTTTAACAAGTGTTCTATGAATACTAGTCATGGAAGGTTTATGTTAGGATTAAATGAAGTTGGGATTTTCAAATATGTGAAACTCAGCAAATTTGATTTTTGTATGAATATTCATTTAGCTTTACTTAGAAAGATAATGCAGGGCCGGAGAGATGGCTCAGTGCTTAAATGCACTGGTTATTCTTGCAGAAGACCCAAATTCAAATCCCAGCACCCACATGGCAGCTAACAACTGTCTGTAACGCCAGTTCCAGGGGATCTGATAGCCTCTTCTGACCTCCTTGGGCATTGCACAAAACAGGTGCACTTACCTACATGCAAGCAATACACTCATACACATAAAATAAAAAATAATAAATAAAATACTTAAAAAAGAAGAATAATGCAAATTTGGTACCTAACATTATTACTATAAGACTTATTTGGGGGCTGAGAGATGGCTCAGCAGTTAAGAGCACTGGCTGCTCTTGCAGAAGACCCAGGTTTGGTTCTCAGTACCCACATGTTGGCAAACAACTGTTTGTAACTATTTCCAAGGGAGCTGATGCCCTCTTCTGGCCTCCATATGCATTGTACACACATGGCGCTCTTACATGCATGCAAAGCACTGTACGTATAAAATAAAAATAAAATAAGTTTTAAAAAATTTAGAAAGACTCATTTGTCTCAAACCAACTGATTAAAAGAACAAAGCATAATTAAACTAGTAGTAATAATTACAACAACTTAATTGGTCTCATGGAGCCAGGTCCACTGGCCTTGAACTTGCTACATAGCTGAGAATGACTTTGAACTTCTGATGCTTCTGTCCCCACCTCCAGAGTGCTGGAATTACAGGTGGCACAACATCATCCTGGGTTTATACAGTGCTGGAGATTGCACTCAGCCTCATGTCTTTTAGGCAAACAGTCTACAAATTGAGATACCTACCTCCAGAGTCCTAATTAGTGACAGGGTGCATCATTTAAAGGAAAATATTAGTCAGTGTGAAAATGTACCTAGACTATGAATAGATGCTGTGTTAGTCAGTTTTTTTTTTTTTTTTTTGTTACTACAACAAGTAACTAAAGTAACACTATAAGACTTGTTTGGGGGCTGGAGAGATGGCTCAGTGGTTAAGAGCACTGGCTGCTCTTGCAGAGGACCTGGGTTTGGTTCTCAGCACCCACATATTGGCTAACAACTGTTTTTTTCTAAAGAAAAAAGGGTTATCAAGGTTCAGAGTTGAGTCAGAAGTTTTAACTCATGATCAATTGATCTTGTTGCTTTGGGCCTGTGACACATCATGGGAGAAGCATATGGCAGAGGGAAGCCACTCACCTCATGGCTGGGAATGAGAGAGAGGAAAGACAAGACTAGGATCTTACATTCCTTTTCATGGAAACATCCCAGGAGCCTAAAAACTCCCACCAGGATCCACCTCCTAAAGTTTTCAACACGTCTCATTAGTAGTCCGTGGGATCAAACCTTTACTACATGGGCTTTTGGGGGACACTTAAGACCCAAAGTGTAGACCTGCAGAGCAAATACAGGGGGAATTAAACTTAGAAGTCAGAAGTAGGAGGGAAGGAAATACAGAGTAACTAAATGAAGACAGAGCTGGAGTGAAATCAGGATTTGACAGCAAGCTATAAAATTCATAATATACTGCATTTGTTAATTCTGATTCCATTGAATATGATTTTACCTTTTTTTAGTTAATAATTTCATCAGTTTTACTGACATACAATCCATATACCAAACAGTCACACATTTAAAATACTCAATTAATGGTTTTTAATATAATTACAAAACTGTGCAACCATTACCACAATCAATTTCAGAATATTCCCTTCCGTTCAAAACAGTCTGAACTTTTATATGAATGAAATCATATAGTGAATGGTCATTGGTAATTGACTTTCTTCACTGGACATTTAAAGTCTGTATGTTGTATAGCGTTTTATCTGTTCTTTCTCATCCTCTCTCTTGTTCTCTCATGTTATATGTATGTGTGTGTTTGGTGTTATGTGTGTGTGATTGTGTGTGTAGTGTGCATTAGTGTGTACATGAGTAAGTGAAGCTTCACATGCATATGGGGGCCTGAGGCTGACAATGGGTGTCTTTCTTCAATCCCTGGCCACCTTTAATTTTTTTGAGACAGGATCTCTCTGTGTCACTGAAGCTCATCAGTTGAGTATGAATGACCAGTGAGCTTCAGGGATCTATCAGCTTGTCTTGGCTTCTCCAGTGCTGGGATCACAGGCACATGCCACCTGCCACCAAGTATTTAACATGGGTTCTGGGGATCCATGAACTCAGAGGCTCATTCTTGCACAGCAGCTGCCTAATGGAATGAGCCATCTCTCTATCTCTTTCATTTCTTTCCTGTGGCTGCATAACAGTTTCCTCCGTGGATACACCGTGTTTTATCTATCCGTATGTGCTCAATAGTTTCAGTTGTCAACCATATCCTGGAAAGAAGTAACTTCAGTTGGGGAATTTCCTCTACCAGGCTGGTTTGTGGACATGTCTGTGTTTTCTTGATTGTTGAGTTATCTGGGAGGGCTCAGTCCACTGTGGGTGGTACCACCCCTGGGTAGGTGGTCCTGGGTTATATAAACCAGAGGAGAGGAGCTAGCCAGCAGGGTCTATACTTTAGCTCCTGCCTCTAGGTTCCTGCCTGGAGTTTCTGCCCTGGCTTCCCTCAGTGATGAAATGTGTTCAGGACATTTAAGCCAAATAAATCCTTTCCTCCCCAAGTTTTGGTCAGAGTGTTTTATCACAGCAATGGAAAGCAAACTAGGACACCATATATCCACTGAAGGACACTTGGGTTGTTTCCAGATTTTGATTATTGTATGCAAATAATGTTTAAGGCAATGTTATTCTTGTCACAGCACCCATGAGAAGGATGCCTGAGGACAACTTGCAGGCATCGATTCTCTGCTTCCATCACATCAGTCCTGAGGATGGAGCTCAGTTCTTTAGGCTTAGCAGCAAGGGCTATCTCATCAGCACTCATCTGACTCTAGCTGTCCTAGTGAGCGTGAAGGGGTTCCTCATTGTGACTGTGATTTACATTTCTCTGATTACATGATCTTCACTGATTATAAAATATACAGAATCTATTTAGTGCATTCTAACCATATTTCTGCTGTGTACATGGACCACAGAGATCTTTATCTTAAGGTTCATCAAGGGATCTATGACAGTCCTATAGCCAACATATAATCCAGTGGGTACATAACAGTTAATAAGTGGCTTCATTTCAGAGTCGGGAGATATGAAATCTTAAAGGAAGACTAGCCTTGAAAAATGTGTTTTGTGATCGGCATTACCTAACATTTCCTTTAGCGATGGAGGAGGTGCAGCTGTTCAGCAAGCATGTTTCCTTTGAAAACATCTTCTGGGCACCCAAGGCTCACCTGTATTCTTCTTTATAGGTGTGTGAATCTTACCAAATAAATCGTTAAATCAGTTGTATGATGTTTGTATTCTGCTTCAAAGTCAAAGAAAGCAAAGCTGCTTTGAAGAGTGTGTTCTAAATAACAGAATTCCAATTTTCCTTTCCAGGAACGCTGCGCTTTTAGGTGCGGCTGCAAAGATCGGGAATCCTACCTCCTGCTGGATGTCCACCCCAAGAGTTCAGATTCAATATGCTTTTCATCCACTTTGGACTCTGTTGATCTTCCTAGAATGTGCCATTAGGTTGGAAATAAAAACAGACAGAAGCCCTGGGAAGGCAATGAAGGCAGCAGTGTGTGCTGAAACCATGAGATGATAAAGAGAAAGGAGTACTCTCGTTTCCCCCAAATTAAACCCTGTGGTTCTGAATTAGCCCCTGGAGGTATTTGAATAGGAATAAGTACATCTGTTCAAAAATTAGATGCTTTATAGCTAATAAGACTGCATTTGATGCTACATTGTTCCCTTGTCAGAACTTTATAAACCATTTCATAATTTTGAAAGTACTGCGGGAAGTTATAATAGAACTTTGCCATTCTCGTTAGCAGCCTTTTGTTACCCACAGTCTCCTCTAGCTTTGGGGACTTAATCTTTCTGATGACTTATTTAATGTTCTCCAAATTCTCTGAGTTTGGCAAAGAAAACTGACATTAAAAAATCACTTGCTGCCCTGTTTTTGATATTTATGAGCCTCAAGCTTTGCATTGTGAATTTTTACCAAGCAGATGAAAAAAATTCAGATACATATGTATCTATTAGGAGATACAGAAAATAACCAGGCAAAATCATTTCAAATAAGGCAAAGCAGAGGTGCCTGTAGTGTCAGGAGGTTGAGGCGGGAAGACCACTGGAACTCATGTGTCCCAGACCAGTCTGGACAGTATAGTGAGCCCCTGTCTCAGAAATAAATTCCCAATTTCCTTATTGTAAATATCTATCAGATACAGAGGTTTCTTTTTCTTCCTCCTCCTTTTTCATGAATTTCAATTAGTGTGAGAACTAAATTCAGTGAGAATGAGATCGGAATTTGGAAGCCTTTGTTACTATAGTGAGAAATAGTTTGCCTTGAATAATGTGTAGACACTGAGAAAGAATTTGATTTACATCTACAGAACAATTTCTGGTTATCCATCAAAACAAGTTGTTAAATGTGACATTAAAAATAAGGAGGGGACGGGCTGGAGAGATGGCTCAGCACAATTAAGTGCACTAGCTACTCTTGCAGAGGACCCAGGTTTGGTTCCCAGTGATACGGGGAAAACAGGGTCCTCTTTGAGGGGCTCTTAGTCTCATTCATGAAAGAGTTTAAGAATGGACTCAAGGTTTTTTGTTTTTCGTTTTCTCCCTGCCCGGAATCCCTCCTAGCACAGAATTTTGGACCAGCCACAGCACGTAGTCTTTCCAGAGGAATAAGGGTCCATCCTGGTGGGGAGCTACGACGTCAACTGCCAGGCCTGGCTGCAGGAGCAGAACCCCGAGAGAGCACGTCTTCAGTGGTAAACACCATACAGACTGCAAACTGTTCCTACAGGGTCCAGAAGAGGGCGTCTGATTCCCTGGAGCTGCTGCCTGTGAGCTGCGGAAGAAGAGTAGTGAAAACAGAACTTGAGTCCTCTGCAAGAGAACTAACAGCCTGCATAGTACCTTCTGGTACTGTGAGAGCAGATCAGCAGAGAGGAAACTTCTGGGCGATAAAATGTGACTCAGGGATGCAGATGTGAAGGAAGCGTTTGAAAGGAGAGAAACACAGAGGAACCCAGTTGTGGAAGGCAAGGAGCCCAGCACCTGTTCTCTTACGTTTGGCTGGTGTGATAAATCTAATAAATTCCAATATATTTTTAATTTAAAAATCTTTTTAGATTTTAGACTTAAGAAAACTAATGTAGCCCTGGCCCTTCATTTTCTAGAAAGGTGGCCTTTCTATAGTGAAACCCATTATTTTGAATGCCAACTAAAATCTAGTAAAAACCAGAACTATAGCCATATAAATAGAAAGGTGGTGGTCAAAGAAATACTTGTACCAACACAGTCACAATAGTCTAGGGATGAACACAGTCTAATATCTGTTAGCAGAGACTTGGATGAGCTGAGGAAGGGGTACCAGCGTTATAAGGAAGGATGAAGGGAGGAGACAGGGTACCAGTGTAAGAAATGAGTCCTACAGTGAGGAAAAGTATGATGCAAACGTGTGATGCCATTTACAAGAAATACTCAAATGAATCTAAAAGTTCACAGATACACAATGGTTACAAGAATGAAGTGGAAGTTGGGGAACTACTTGATGTGTTTGGACATTTCCTGTGGAGCTGATGAAAATACATTGGAACTACAAAGAGGCTGTAGTAGGACACTATGATTTTGCAAAGCATCATTTGTCTATTCACTTTAAAGTGGTTAATTTTATGTTATGTGATTCTTGCCTGAAGCTTTAAAAATTAATGGGTTTTGGAGAAAAGGGATATTTTAAGTCTGCTTTCTCCCAGCACCAGTCCTTTAGAAAATTTCCAAGTTAAAATAAATTTTGAATGTTGGGTTCCATACCACACATCTGTTGTGTACACTGTGAAACATGTGATCTGTTGGATAATAGAAGTACTGGAGACCAATGACCTGTCAGTCCACACGGATAGTGGAAAACCAAAGAAGGGGAGCTCTAGCATGAAGATGAAGCCCATGTGAAATGGCCCCATCTTCCCCAATCATTCATGCTCTCTGGGCAGATGAGGAGGACATCAGCCAACTCTGCACATAGAGACTGAGCTTCCATGGCCTGGCCTGGTATTCATGCACACTTGAGGCTGTGCATGCTCTATTTTCATAACCTGTACCTTTGTAGAAAGCCTGGTGCTATATTAAATGTGTCTTATGTGTTGCTTTTCAGTCAAATATTACCATGTGATGGTATCATGGTGTATTGCGCTTCAATAAAGTGTTTACTTAGAAAAAGAAAAGAAAAAAAAAAAAGGAACGGACTCAAATGGAAGCTTTAAGACAATTTTATTAAAGAAAAGTCCTCAGTGTAGGCTAGTTATGAATCTCAGCATCTTTCCTGAGGAGGAGAATGGAGGGGAGAGGGACACAGCCCTAAAGCCATGCCTGTTTAGAGCCTAAAGCCAAGCCTGTTTAGAGCTGGCATGCAAGTCATCCAGATCCCAGACTAGCAGTCACATGGTGGGGAGGAAAAGGTAGCTTTAGAGAAAATGTAAAGAAACCCAAAATGATGGGGCATCCCTGAGTGGTAGGGAACACATGCGTAGAAACGAGATAGAAAAAAAAAAAAAAAAAAAAAAAAAAAAAAAAAAAAAAAAAAAAAAAAAGAAAGAAAAGGAGAGCTTATACTTTTTTGAATTCTTCAGAAAAGCAGATAGACTTATGGAGAGCTCCATCTGTTGCCCCTCTAGAAGCACTAGGGGGCAGGATTCTGGGCAGGAAAAGTTTACCATCTCATTAATGCATTAAGTATTCCATCTATCTGATTTGCATGACCTAAAGTGAACCTGTCTTCCTTGCAGTGGTCCTATGGCCAGGTAGGTGATTGACCTTGCAAAAACTAGAATGTTAAGACTAGGAATTCCAGTTTTCTCTTAAGGGGCTTTTTGCTACTGTAATAACAGCACCCATATTGCAGTTAACAACCTTCCATAACTCCAGTTCCAGGGGATCTGATGCCCTCTTCTGGCCTCCTCAGGCACTGCATACATATGGTGCATTCAAACATGCAGGTAAAACAGTCACACACAATAAGATAATAACAAGGGAAAACAAATCGATTCTAAACTTCCAAGAAAGTCTCCATTTTCCCCATGTTGAGTTCAGTCTCACTGGCTTCTTTCTGGGCAGCTTCACAGAATGAGACAAAATATGGAAAGGGAGGCTTTCCAGTGCCAGATTGGCATCTACACTGACTCTGCCAGGTCACACATCATCCATGGGTCCAAATGCCCTTGGGTGGGATGACCCTCTCTTAGCAGGACAATCTCCATGGTATGTGGTCGTTGTGGCTGCAGAACACTTGCACTTTAAGGCTCTTCAATGGCCATTTGTGTTCTTCATGACTTTTCCCCTTGACTCTGTGCCCTGTAAGCAAAGACCAATGAGGAAATGGAGAATGTGCTGTGGGCCTGGGGACTTGGCTTATGTGGGGGTCCACCTGTAGGGACCTGTATGCCTCCTGAGGATGGCTGTGCAGGCACCTGCTTTCCTGCCCCTTTGAGACACTGCTTGTCACCTTCACCCTCCAGTGACAGACTGGGCATGAGTGCAGGGAGGGTTGGAGTTGGGCTAGTGTAATGAGAAATAGCCAAACCCAAACCCAAACAAACATGTCATGAGACAAGGATGGGAAGGAGAGGAGAGAGCTTTCTGTCAGTATTGTGAAAAGGGGCTATGCTGGCCCTGTCTGCTATGCAGTCTCTCCCTGTGAAATCCTTGCCCCCAGGTGGTTTTCTTTTGATATGTGTGTATAGAAGGAAAATAACATCACATGTTCCTTGTCCACCCCCTCTCCCTTGTGTCTGAGTGCTTCTACTGAAATTTCTAAGGCAGAACAGCTCAGTGACACTCTCTTACAAAGGCCACTGTCCTAAGTGCTCCAGGATGATTATCTCTGAAATAAATCCTTTGGGTTTTTCCCTTCAGGTAATACAAAAAAAAGAAAAAAAAACATTATATAAAAGAGTTTTTGAAGGGTTTGTAATTTCCACATAATTATTCTTGATATTGATTGTATTGATTAGCAGAATCTTACAACCAAAAGCTGTAGAGGCATAAAGATAGGCTGGGCATCTGTTTTCCTATAGTTTTATTGATTGATCACCTTTCCAAGCAGGTGCACAACTGTGCATCCAGTTTCCAAATACCACTGAGAACTTCTCTTTTGTGCCATAAAAAATGGCCATGGTACATCCAATCTCAAAATATATTTACATTATGTAGCCTTATGCATTGATACATTATAATGTGTGTTTCTAAAAGTTTCTAATTGCTAAAATTGGCTCATTCTTTCCATTGTTTTGTATGGTCCAGAGAATGATCTATGATAGCCATTTTTAATTGGATTTTTGCAAATTTCATACAATGTATTTTGGTTATATTTAGACCCCATCCCTTCCCCGTACCTCCTCTTGTCTAATTTTGCATATTTTTGGTTTTGAATGAATTTATGGAGAGAGAGAGAGAGAGAGAGAGAGAGAGAGAGAGAGAGAGAGACAGAGAGAGAGAGAGAGAGAGAGAGAGAGAGGGGGGCAGAGAGAGAGAGAGAGAGAGAGAGAAATATATCAAGGGGTCAGAGAGAGACAGAGAGAGAGAGATAAATACATGACCAAATTGGGTGTTCAAATCATCCAGCAGAAACTGGTTGAGGAAGTTCTTTTGGTAGCCATCTGCAGTTTCTAGATGAGAGTCCCTGGCAGAGCAGAGTGTCCCTTGGGGGAAGCTTCCAAGTGAAAGAACAAATAGTGAAGTTAGAGATAGCATTATTAAATCTAGCACTCATGACATCCAGCAGAAAGTGACTGGGAAGTTGAAGCAGTCAGCTGGAGCTCCCTGGTGTGCTTTCTCTGATGGCTGAATTTCACCTGGCTTAGCTTTCCATAGTTAAAATTCCAGCTTCACTTTACCACTTATTCCACTTCACTTTAGCACTTTTATATCATGGGATAAACAATAATAACTTCTGTTGGAACTGGTTTTACCTTCTAGCTGTTCTCAAGGGCACAATGCTTTTACTCTTGGGCTGTTTTGCTGTTCTCTTTCCTCCCTGTCACAGAGTTGGTGAGGCAGCCTATCCCCAGACCTTGGAGGACACTTTGAGACAAACAGTGAGTCTACAATGGGGGGAGGGAAGCTCCATGTCTAAAGTCAGCTTCTCATTGAGCTCAAACTGATAAGGAGACGTTACATTCTTATAACCGAACTGTATTCTCATATACTGTCCTTTTAAGCGTAGGCTATTTAAAGTTTCTTCTTGTTTTATTTACTAGGTAGATACTTGAAATGCAACTCTATGTTGTTTTGCTACCCAGTGATGTTTTATTATTCTGCGATGTTTTCACTACTCTGAGATGGTTATTCCTCCATAATATCTTGAAGCTCTGTGACGCTTTCTAAGTAACCATGCTTAACTGATAAAGATAGGAAACTAAGAAAATGGGAACATCACCAAATGGTCTAATAATACATTTGGTCTAATTATTCTGACAAAAGTGTAGATAAAATGTGGCAAACATGTAAACTTCTGCCTTGCTGTCCTTTTTGTAAACTGCAATGCCCAATTAGCCTGGCAGTTCGGCCACAAATGTCCTGACCTGAGCTGGTGATAACTATTTTGTAAACGTTAATGACCATCCGGGTGAACTCAGAAAGGAATTTTCTTGAGATAACATGGCACATCAAAGTGAAGAACCACAAGGTGGTGACCATTAAATGACAGAAAAAGTCCTATATAACCTTACTTGTATGTTGCTCCGGACCCAGAAAGTCTTGACATCTTTGTTGCTAATTCTGGGACCACATGCATGTGCATATGAAAATAAAAAGCTTTTTGTCTGTCTCCTGGGTGAATGCTTGATCTCTTAGATGTTTGAAGAATTTTTCTCTAACAGAACAGCACATAAAAATTTACCAATATAAGCCAGAGGTGATGGCACACATCTTTAATCCCAGCACTCGGGAGGCAGAGGCAGGCAGATCTATGTGAGCTCGATGCCAGCCTGGTCTCCATAGTGAATCCAGGCCAGCTGTGGCTACAGGGAGATCCTGTTTCAAAAAGACCAAAAATTTTTTTTTACCAATATAATGTGTATTACAGTAATTTATAGAGATAATACCACACATGCCAAGTATCAATAAACAATGGCATAAGTAGCACCAGGCGAGTCCGTGGAGCATCGTTCTTTAGCAGGTAGAGAACTGAAGCCCAGTAATATTTCAGACTTGCCCTGGAGGTTGTCCTACCTCATAGCTCTCAGGAAGATCCACTTTTCTCTAGCATCCTGCACTTATTTGTAATTACAATCATCTTGTACTTATTTTATTGCATTTGTAGTGTTTAGACAAGAATGCCACAAAATATTTTCTGTATATTATCATTGTCCCTTAAAGTGACTCCCTCAATAAAAGGTTCCATGGTCAGCTCTTCTAGCAGAGTTCCAACAGCAATCAACCCACTGAGGACACTCAGTGGAACAGGCATAAACTGAGTGCCTAATGTCTTTTTAGCTCTGAGTTTTACAAATTGACTTTATAAAGACTATTTTTCCTCATTAATATTAATAAACATTTTAGCACCAGAGCAATTCATGCAGAACCTCTTGGTAACTGCTGATCTAGCTGGTTGGAACTAGTTAATATGAAAGGAGATGGAACTACATCTCAAACAAATTTGATCTGGAGGTCTATGAATATCCATGATGCTTAAAGTTGTCAGTCAGAGAAGCCTAGAATCTAGACTTGTCGTTTTGGAACTAGATGGCTGTAGTTGTGGATTGAAAACAAAAGAATTTATATGGATAAATGTTATGGTTTAAGTGTGAAATGCCCCCCACAGACTCATGTTTTGAGCCATTGGTCCCAGCCTGTGGACCTAGTTTGATGATTATGACATATTAGGAGATGAGGCCTGGCTGGCAAAATAGGTCACTAGGAGTAGACCCTTGAGAATTAACCAGCTTCTGGTTGTAGGCTGCTGTCTCTGCTTCCTGGTCAGCCATGATATGAACAGCTGCCACCCCATTCTCTTGCTGTACTGCAAGGGAGTCACACCTTTCCAATTATGATGGACCACAGCTTTCCTTCTGGGACCATGGAGCACAGTCAACCTTTTCTTCCTAAGTTATCTCTGTCAGGTGTTATAATTCCAATGAGACAAAAACAACCAATACCAGAAGTTAAAATAATCATCTTCGAAGCATGAGACTCTGAAATGGGAGCTTTCCACAATATGCTTTCCCACAATGTCACTGCCCTGTAGTGGTATTGTGTATAGAAAGAGTGGGTTTTTTTGTTTTGTTTTGTTTTTTGGTGTCTTACTACATTAAATATCTTGAGAGGGAGAAATTATTTTGGACTATTCAGGCAGAACTAACTCAGCATCTTTATAAGGCAGAGGGAGATTACTCACAGAGAAGGGAAGGTACTGTGGCCAAAGACAGAGAGTGGCATGATGTGGCAATAAGCCAAGGGATGCTAAAATTCAGTGATAAACCAGAAGAGACAAGGAATATGTTTTCCCCTGGAGACCTTGGAAGAAGTGTGGCCTTGCCGACCATTGACTTTGGTCCAGTTATGCCGATTTTGGAATTCTGGCTCTGGACCTGTGACAACAAATTCCTAAGTTACTAAATTTAGCTGCCATAGAAAACGGAAACAGGAAATAAAGAAAACTGCAGCTATTATTATACCTTTCAAATTTGACTTCACTGATTTGAGCTTGCAATGATTTTTTAAAAACAATTATATATTTTTACTTTATGTGTATAATGCCTGCATGTATGTAAGTGTACTTGTGTCATGCAGTGCCCACAGAGAGAGGTCAGAAGAGGGTGTCGGAGCCCCTGGAACTGGAATTATGAACAGTTGTTAGCCACTGTGTTGGTTCTGGGAACTGAACCCAACTCTTCTGCATGAGCAGCCAGTGCTCTTTACCTCTGAGTCATCTCACCAGCCCCTCGACATTACTGCACCCATGAAACTGAAAGACCCAGGAATCTTTATTTAGTACATCTTCAGATTCATCGTCATTATTGCTATGATATTTCAGGCTTCCCTGAGAAGCCCCAGTTACAGAAAGAAGATGTGTGGGAAGGTGCCTCTGGGAACTTGTAAGAGGGACAAGCAGAATGGTGTTCAAGGTAGAACAGGGCACAATGATCACCAAGTTGACATAATATCTAATTATCCCAATATTTTTACTCAAGTTTGAGGCAATCATGGCTATATTATGTAGGAAGTGTGTGATGGCTAATCCGGGGCGTCAATGTGACTGGATCTGGGATTAACTGAAATGAGAGAGATCCTCTTAATTGGATCATCTGAAGCTGGAAGACACACCCTAAATGTGGGTGTTACCTTCTGATGGCAGCCCGTATAAAAGGCCATGGCAGAGGACAACACCTGGCTTCTTGCTGCTTGCCTTCTCTCTCGCCTGTGAGTTCGTCTTGCTGCTGTAGATTGAAGACTAGCGGATCTTTTGGAATTCATCAGACCTTCAGCGCTAGTTTGGGCCTACTGAGACATCCAGCCTTGTGGACTGAGTGACTACGGATTCTCAGCCTCTCCAGTGTGGTGCAGCCATCGTTGGACTACTGAGACTCTATCCTGTGAGCTAAGCTGATAAATCTCTATACATATATATTCATTCTACCGGTTCTGTTCCTTTGGAGAACCCTGACTAATACAAAGTACAAAATCAAGATATAAACTTGTTATTAAGGCAGTAACACACTTCATGTTACCAAAATCAAGTGGGATCAGATTGACATAATCTAAGTGTACTTTCACATCTCTCCCTCTATATACGCATCTGTCTATCATCTATCTATGTACCTATGTAAGTATGTATCTATATATCTATGTATCTATCATCTATCACCTATCATCTATCTCTCTCTCATCTATCATCTATCTATCATCTATCATCTATCTATTATCTATCAATCATCTATCTATCTATCTATCTATCACCTATCTATCTATCAGTCATCTATCTATCTATCTATCTATCTATCTATCTATCTATCTCATCTATCTATCATCTATCTAGCATCATCTATCAATATATCAATTATTCCATCATCTATCTATCTATCTATCTATCTATCACTTATCTATCTATCTATCATCTATCTATCTATCTATCTATCTATCTATCATCTATCTATCTATCTATCTAACATCTATCTATATCTAGCTATCATCTATCATCATCTCTCTGTCATTCATTTCTTTCAGGTTTTTCTTGTTTGTTTGCTGTGCTGAGTGTCTAATTCAGAACCTCACACAGTTAAGGGTGCACTTCATAACTGAGTATCCCCAGTTCTGTCAATGCATTTTTGAACATACTGCATCATTATGAACTCTAAAATTATTTATTTATTTTTATTTTATATGTATGAGCTTTGCCTGAATGTATGCATGTGCACCATGTATATACAGAATCCACAGAGGCCAGAAGACAGTGTTAGAGCCTCTGGAACTGAAGTGAAAGACAGTTATTACTATCATGTGAGTACTGGGAACCAAACCCAGGTCCTCTGCAAGAGCAACTGGTGCTCTTAACTACTGAACCATCTCTCCAGCCCCCATTATGAACTTTTATATCACTGGGGAATAATCAAAAGTCCAGGGCCAGAGGGGTGTTGACGAAGTGCTTGACATGTAAGCACAAGGACCTGAGTTCAGATCACCAGCACTAATGTGAAAAGGTGCTGCAGTGGCCTGTGTCTGTGACACAGTGCTGGGGAGATGGGACAAGGAGATCCCTGGAGCTTTGCTGGACAGCCTGGCCAACCAAATTGGGAAACGCCAGGTTAAGTGAGAGACCTTCTTTGAAGAAGACATCTAGTCTTGACCTCTGGCTTCCACACGCCATGCACACTCACCAACATTCAGAGTTGCACAGAAGTGAACCATATACACACATACATGACACACACATATGCCATACACACATATACCACACACACATACATATACATAGACAAACACCACACACATATACACAAACACAAAACATATCTCACACACACACACACACACTGACACACACATATACACACACCATACACACAAAAAGATACGCACACACAAAATAGAGAGACATACACATATCACACACACATACATGTACCACACACATACATACACATACACATGCCATACACACATACTACACATACACACAGAGACATATTCCGCACATGCACAAATACATATGCTCATACATACATATACCACACACATACATGGTACACCACATATACCACACACACACAACATATATAGCACACACCTTCATAACACACATAGACCACGTACACACTAACACACATACATTCACATATACATGCATACACCACACACACACGTATACCACACAAACACATATACAAGCATACCACACACATACATACACTGCACGCACACACACACACACACACACACACCACACTCTCTCACACACACAAAGTCCAATAAGGGTTTTCACTAAAGACTGCGAGGATAACAAGAAAAATTGCTCTCATCTAGCAGTAACTTTCAAGGTATACAACCAAATATGAAATGAATATATTCAAATTTGTGATGATTAAATCTGAGAATTCTGAAATGCATTTGACTTAGGAAAATTATTGCTCTAATCACAGCCAAATAATGATCTTTAAATATTATTTGTTTCTAAATGCCATTCACGCCACAAAGTTGCTACCCCATTTAGAAAGACCAAACCATTTCAAAATTGGAAAGCCTTGGTGAGGCGCCACAGAGGGGACTTGTGTGTCTAATGGATTTATCCTGGGACGTGAGTGTTTGCTGATAGGAATGACTCCCCTGGTGGAAGCAACAGAAAGAGGAATCAGTCCCACGGCCACCTGCCAAGGATGGTCTGAGCTCTATCCACCCAGGACCCCACCCCACAGGAGCCAGCTATACTGGTTTTGCCAAATTTGGAGTTCGACGGTCAGGCAGCCATGCTGGGTTCTGATAGGGAGACCCACCCTTTTCAGTTTAAAAGGAACTGAACCTGTTGTGCAGCACTGGCTCCCTGGGCGGTGGGTGTGTCCTGGCAGCAGCCCAGTGGTCACTTCCTCCGTTCGTTCATTCTGTGCTGTGCTCAGTCTTTTAGGCTTTCATGTTCTTCCTTTGATGTAGGTGAGTTCCCTGAACCAATTCTTTGCTGACCCTGAGCTTGTTTCAATCCCTATCCCTGCTAGTTTGTGATGAAACCACCCTCGTTAGGAGTTATTTTATTGTGGCGTTGAGGTTCAAATCTTGCTAATTGGCAACCCAGCACAGAGGAGACGAGAAGGGATTCTAATTTTTCTGGCTTTCTCATCAAATATTAAGCTCAATTATCTTTCCTCCATCATCAGCAATTATATAGGTTTGCATAAATTCACACTGCCACAGCGGTCCTAATGCCTAACTGCAGTTCTGGCAAGGGTAAATGTCATTGTCAGAGGGAATTTATGTGCAACTCAGAGATGCTCCTCAAGCTGATCTCTTTTTGAACCTCAAATTGCTTGAAGGAGACTCAGAGAAATGTAGAAAGCTGCATGGAGGGGAAACAAAATGTAGCTGCCATAATAAAGGAAGGAAGAATTAACAAAACGATCACTGCTAGTTTCTGTTCTGTGGACTGCTCTGTGTGTGTGTGTGTGTGTGTGTGTGTGTGTGTGTGTGTGTGTCTTGAAAGAGGTGGAAACTGGAAAGGGGAGGGAGGGCTCTATTTTCCTATCTATTTGGGTCAGCTCAGCTAAAAATTCTTTCAACTAACAAGGGCGTCATACATTGATTAATGATGTGACTGGATTTTGTGTAAGGCAATGTTTATCCACTACAAAGACAAACTCTTGCCAAAATGAAACTAGCAGTGTGGTCTTTCATTAGTGCTATTTTGTCGAATTCTCTCCCTTGTGTTTAATAAGATAGATCACAGGTTCATTAATAAGTTAGGTCAAGACCACTTTGCAACTTTGAAAAGGAAGCCTGGCTTAACGATTTTTCGTTTTCATTTGTACAGAAAAGTAGACAATGTTCATCCCTTAAGATTTTATATAGTTTCCTTAAGAGATTCTGTTGCTTTTCTCGTCGCTGTGACCGCAAACCTGGCAGCAGCAGCTTCAGGGAGAATAGGTTTATTTTGGCTTGTGGATTTGTCCGTAGTGGTAGGGAAGGGTTAGTGGTAGGGAAGGAGTTCATGGCAGTGAGAGGGTTTAGCAACTCCTGCTGCAGCGGAACACAGGAAGTTGAGTGCTTGGGCTGGAATCAGGGCCAGGATTCAAACCACAAGGTCAGCTTCTCTGGGACCCGCCTCCTAATGGTTCCAAAACCTTCCAAAATAGCACCACTATCTGGGACCAGGCTCTCAAGCATGGGGAGCCTGTGGGGGCATTTCACATAGAAATAACTCCAGTGAATGTGTAGGATACAGAGGAAGCTCTGACCGGTGGCCACACAATGAGAAGATGCTTGTTAACTTATTGAACTTTTAAAAGTTAGATATAATTTTAATGGGGCCCTAGTTGTGAGGAAGAAAAATATCCTATGGGAGTTATTCATAACTCAGTGGAGTTCGTTCACTCTCTGTGCTTGTTTATGGAGTGCACCTTAAATTCCTCTCATTCCTTCCAGCTTCAGTGATGTCAGTAGAAGGAATAATAGTCAAAGCAGAACTAATAGCCTCGTCTGCTTTGCTCCATTCTCTGCATTCTTTTGGGAACAATCACAATTTGTGTTTAAAAGCACAGTTTTTCTTCTTTTGAAAAAGATCAGTTTGAAATCCGTAAGAGTAAAACCTCATTTTATTTCACAAGGCAAATGACTTACTGTTCCCTGCTCTAATGTTGCTTGAAAAACAGCCACGGTTCAAAGTAAATAGCAACAGCACACACTGAAATGACTCCTGTGGGCAGGTGGCGTTTGCTCTCAAGCTGAATTCAAATACACTTTCACGGTTAGATTTATCATTTTATAATGTTTCTGAACTCTTATTTTTGTGAATATTATTCAGAAAGGAAAAAATGTCAACACAGTTAATTAAATCCATTTTGAAAGGAAATATTAAGTTTTTTACTCAGGAGAGATTTTATTTGAATTAAATTGACTCAACGGGAAGACTCAAACTAGTCATTACCAGAAGTATACATTCTTACTAGAAATCACCTTAACACAGACACATCACAAATCAAAGAAATGAGTGTGTTAGGGTTGCAAGATTTATGAATTATGATTAAAAGGACCTGTGAAGGTCCTTCATGCATGTTTATATGTATGCATGCACATACGAATCACATGTGCACATTATGCATATGCACAGATGTCTACATGCATATATACATACATGGTGTGTATTTGTGCTTTTATTTTTATATGTGCACACACGTTTGCATGTATGTCTGTCTTCATGTCTGCATGCATGTTGTGTGTACACATATATGCATGTATATGATGTATGTGTGCCTGTATGTACGCATACTTATGCATGTGCCTGCCTTCATGTACGTATGTATGTTATGCCTGTGTATGTCTTCATGTGAATGCATATATTTACCTTTTCAGTCAAGGTTTTCTATATTCATAATCCTCCTGTCTTAGCCATATGAGTGTCAAGATTACCAGTATGAACCATCACACCCAGCTTTGCATTTTATTCTGTATAATTATTACCAGAACAGACCTGAGGATAGTCACCGGCTAGGGATTAGCTTCCTTTCCTGTGTCAATTAAAGAATTAAAAGACGGGGGGGGGGGGAATCCCAGATCAGCAGAGAGCAAGAAAACAAACCTGGACTGGAAGATAAAGAATCAGATCCAGTTAAGTGAAGTAACAGACTCAGAAAAACAAACGACATATGTTCTCCCTCATATATGGATTGTAGCACCAAATTCTTTTAAGTTCCAGGTCCTTTTAATAAGATGATGCTATACAGCAGTCCCTTCTGCATGAAATAACCACCATCATCATGACTTTGGCTGGGCCTGATTGCTAAACATAGTCACAACTGGGCTTGTTGATGGTTGTGTTCATTCATTAAAGGAGGGCCAAGCAGGGTCACTGGACCCTCA
>NW_008357047.1:48748-53820 GCF_000622305.1 Nannospalax galili
AAGACAAAAGAAAAATGAGGAAGAACCCAATAGATGAATGCTTCTGGAAGTCCTTGTCAAGAAACTGCAATGGACTCTCATATGGACATTTGAAAATTGCCCTGTTCTGACTTTTTTCTAGTTCCCTGTCTAGAACTTGTAATGCTAATTACTCTTGCCTTTACTTCTCCTTCACATCTCCCATTCATGATTCAAGGACTTTCTTCTCCCCTTAGAGACAAGAGTTATGCAATTTGGGAGTCTTTTAGATAGACCCACTGAAGGGGTACTCCAATTGCCTCACCCTGCGTCCCTGTTCAGCATGGAAGAAGCCAGAGCGGTCTGTGTCCTGATTCCCTATTGGCAATTTGGGTAACCCCTGCAGAGGATGGTGTGATAAGACTAAGAGGTAGGAATTGGCTAGGCAGTTAGGGTAAAAAGACCTCAAAGAAATGTAGCCAGTTTCTGGACTAAAAGTCAAAATGTCCTTGAGCCTGTTAGCAGCACACTCTCTTCCAAAGGCCAAAAATGTCAAAATGTCAAAAGTATTTTGGAGCTTGTATCTAATCCTTAAAATATTTTAGGGTTACCTCTTCAGAGGGGGAAATGTTGGGGGGGGTAGTGGGCATGGATTTGATCAAAACACCTTATTTGCATGTATGAAATTCTCATTAAAGTTTTTGTAAAAGCTAAAAAAAAAAAAAGATTGGTAATCAAAATGAGTATTTTAATACAATTTTTTTTTTGGAAATCAAAAAAAAAAAAAAAAAAAAGGAAAAAAGAATCAGATCCACGCATCCACTTGCACAGAGAAAAACCAGCTCTCCACAAGTGGAGAGGGATGAGGAAACCGAGACCCCAAAGTCCTCTGGGGAGACCTGGCTTCTAAGCATTGTAGTGCTTTCCCCTTTTCTAATTGTAGATTAGTCAATTTAAACAAACAAGAGAAGGCTGATAGGTCACAGCTCCAAGCTGAGGTATGTGCATGGCTATGTGGCTCCAAGCAGGTCAGTTGAAGGGGTTCTATTGTAGTTAAAAATAGGGCCTTCATGCAGGACCAGGAAACTGCAGGAAGTGGTCATCTTTCCTGTTCCTAAGTGACTGTGCTTGCTTATTTGGGACTTAGTCCTTTATATAATCAGACAGAATTGTCGGATTCTTTTAATTTTATCACACATTGAATCAGAAATTTGGGTTCCATTAAGAAGGACATCTGGGTACAATGCTTGACTGGATAGGACCTGACATGTATGGCAGAATGCATGAGGTCCAGTGGGGGGATGTGGGGCGTGGATGGGGAAGGGGCTAAATTTGATAAAGAATTGTATGAATTTATAAAATCTCAATAAAAAATTTTAAAAAGGAAGTGAGCTATGGTGATACAAAAATTATTAAAGGAGATTAAAATTTTTTCTACAATGCATTAGGAATTTTAAAAAATGAGTGGCTATTAGAAATTTTCTGTGAGAGATGTTGGCTCAAAAAAGAGACTGAAGGGGCCGGAGAGATGGCTCGGTGGTTAAGAGCACTGGTTGCTTTTGCAGAGGACCCAGGTTTGAGTCTCAGCACCTACATGGAAGCTAACAACTGTCTGTGACTCCAGTTCCAGGGGAGTTTGAAGCTAGCTCTCTTCTGACCTGTGCAGGCCTGGCTTGACCCAGGTGCTCTTGCATACATGCAGGCTTAAGTACAATAAAAAATAAACAAAAGAGGCTGAAACTTCTTGTGACCATTGTGAGAGAAACCACTTTATTGAGCTGAAGATCTGTATGTCTGACTGTGTACTATGAGTTTAGAGAGATATACGCTCTGTGATATCATCAGCACAGTTCATAAACTCATCTATTACCTCCAAGGTTATTTCTGTCTTTCTTTATCTGTCTCCCTCCCACCTCCTCTCATCTCCTTCCCTCTCCCTGATTTTCTTCTAGAACATTTATGATCCACATTCTGAGCAGAATTCTAAGTATGTCCTGCACTTTTGCTAACTGTAGGCCCCATGCTGGGTACTCAGGAAGCTCCTGGGACACCTCAGCTTGCAGGACTGAGACTTTGCACTCTGACAAATCCTTATCACCTTCCTCCAGTTCCTGAAAACTGCTCTACTCTCTGTCTGGTTATTTCCATTCTTCACTGAAGTGGGATCATGTGGTATCTACACTTCTGGCTTTGGCTTATTGAACTTAGCAAGCATCCTCCAGGTTTGTCTATGTTACTACAAATTGCTGAGATTTCTTTGTCTGAAAAGCTGAATAATATTATTATTATTCCATTGTATGTGTGCTCAATTTATTTACCTTTCATCCATGATGAACATTGTCATTACTTTTGTGTTATGACCACAAATTACACTGCAATCAACAGTTATTTTTTGAGATATAGATTTCAGTTCTTTTAGACTATACACAAGAATGGAATTCCTGGCTCCTACCAATAGTGGTTCTGGTTTTAAAATTAAAAAAAAATCTATACTGCTTTATAGTTTTACACTAATCTACATTCCCACCAGGTTCCCTTTCTCTGTGTCTTCTTCAGCACTTGTTATCTTTCTTTTTCTTTCTTTTGGATAACAACCATCTTAACGGGTATGAGGTGATGCTCACTGGAGGTTTGATGAACATTCCTTTGATGTTTGTTGGTTTCCTATCCCTGGTGGACATCTGCGTGTCTTCTTTTGGGAAATGTCTGCTCAAATTCTTTGCCCATTTTTAAATTCAAGTTACTTGTTTCTTGCTGTTGAGTTGGCTGTATATTCTGAATGGGAACCCCTCTGCAGATGTCTAGTTTGCAAACATGTTTTTCTCATTCCATGGGCTGATTTTTCATTTAGTTTATTGTTTCCTCTGAGACACATTTAGTTTGATGCATTTGTACTTGTTTACTTTAGCTTTTGTTGCTACGCCTAACAAATCATTGTCAAGTTCAATGTCAAGAAGCTTTTTCTCTGTTGTCTTCTCAAAGTCTTATAGTCTCTAGTCTTAAATTTAAATTTTTATTCTCTTTCAAGCAGATCTAGTGTTTGGTGTAAGGTAAGAGTCCTTTCATTCTTTTACATATAGACATCCAATTTTCTCAGTGCCAGTTATTAAAGAAAATGTGTTTCTCACATTTTGTTCTGACTTCTTTGGGGAGTCCATAGGGTTTTCTACATCGTGTCATCTATAGGCACAAGTAATTTTACTTCTCTATTTATTTAGAGTTCTTTATTTCTGTCTCTTGATTAATTGCTTTCTGTAGCTCTGACTAGATCCTTTTAAAAATATTTTATTATTTCTATTGTATGTGTATGAATGTATCGCCTGCATGTATGTAAGTGTACCTGTGTTGTGCAGTGCCCATGGAGGTCAGGAGAGGATACTAGATCCCTTGGAACAGGAGTTACAGACGGTTGTTAGCCACCATGAGGGTGCTGTGAATCAAACTCAGGTTTCCTGCAAGAGCAGCCAGTGGTCAACTGCTGAGCCATCTCTCCAGCCCCACTTTGACTAGATCTTGCAGTACTATATCACATTGAAGTGTGAAGATTCTTGCCTTATTAGAGTTCTTAGAGGAGAAGCTGCCAGTGTTTCAGCATTGCATATGATGTTAGCTCTGGGTCTTTTGTATATAATCTTTAAGTTCTCACTATACATACTTTGTTGTCTTTAAACATGAAATGGTACTGAATTTTGTCAAATGCATTTTTTTTTTGCATCAAATGAGATTTGTGTGATTTTTCTCCTTCATTCCAATAGCGTTTTCTATCACTATCATGCAGTCTGATTGGTGCATGTAAAAACTGAAATTGTGGGGCCTGGAGAGATGGCTCAGCAGTTAGGAGCACTGACTGCTCTTGCAGGGGACCCGGGTTCGGTTCTCAGTGCCCACATGGCAGCTACAAACCATCCTTAACTCCAGTTCCAGGGGAATCCCATACCCTCTTCTGACCTCCACAGCATTGCACGACACAGGTACACTCACATACATGCAGGCAATACACTCATACACATAAAATTAAAATATTAAAAAATAACTCTCAAATTGTGGGGATCAATCCCACCTGGTCATCATAGATGTTCCTTTTAATGTGATTTTTTACATCAGTTTGTTAATGTCTGGTTGAGAATCTTTGCACCTATGTAGGAACTGAAGTATGCTGTTATGTTAGTATTTCTGTTTCTTTTTAATGTACCTAAATGCTTACTTTTATATTAAGTACTCCTATGTTGAGTGCAGATATATTCAAAACTGTAATATTTTCCTTTGGAATTGGTGCTTGGATCATTATATAATGAAGTTTTTGTCTTCGTTGGTAGCTTTTGACCTGAGGATTATTTAGTCTGATCTAATTACAGCTGTACCTACTCACTTTGGATTACTATTTGCATGGATTATCTTTTTTTAAATAAATAATTTATTGAGAATTTCATACATGCATATAAGGTGTTTTGATCAACTCCATGGCCACTCCCTCCCCTCCAACTCCTCCCATATCTCCCATCACTTTTTTTCTGATAACGTCATGTACTCTCTTCTTCTTTGACTGATTTACATATAAGGTGTTTTGATCAAATCCATCCCACTCCCTCCCCTCCAACTCCTCCCATATCTCCCATCACTTTTTTTCTGATAACGTCATGTACTCTCTTCTTCTTTGACTGATTTATTTATTTTTATGGGGCTTTTGGCTACTCTAACATTACCCCCTCTGAATAGGTAACCATAAAATCCTTTAAGGATTAAATAAAGGCTCCCAATTATTTTCAACATTTTTGGCCTTTGGAATGGAATAGGTTGCTAAGAGGCCCAGGGACATTGTGAGTTTTAGCTAAGAGACTGGTTACTTTTCTTTGGGGTCTTTTAACCCTAACTGCCTAGCCAGTTCCTACTTCCTATTCTTATCACACCATCCTCTGAAGAGGTTACCCAAATTGCCAATAGGGAGTCGTGGTGCAGACTGCTCTGGCTTCTTCCATGCTGAACAGGGACACAGGGTGAGGCAATTGGGGTACCCCATCAGTGGGTGTATCTAAAAGACTCCCAAATTGCATAACTCTTATCTCTAAGGGGAAAAGGAAGTCCTTGAATCCTGAATAGGAGATGTGAAGAAGAAG
>NW_008357047.1:53989-76836 GCF_000622305.1 Nannospalax galili
ATTCTAGGTAGGGGGAGAAAACAAATTTATCTATCATTTTAGAACAATAGCTGGTTGTCTCCCTTAGCTACAGGTGGGCACTACAGTATTGGAGACCAAGATTGAAGTCTTACATCTGAGCAACACTTTCTGGTTAGGAATAAAATCATTAATGAGAAATAATTGTTTAAATAACTTTTTATATAGAGTTAAGCCTAATGTCTGGGAAGTATAATCCCTTGAACTCTTAAAGAAATATACTGATGACTGTACTCTTTGGTTACACTTTCCTTTTGAGTGTTTAAGACCATGTAGTTGACCAAAATAAATCAATTTCTTTTTACACTTAAGGTCATTTGAGGATCTGTTCCTCAGGGGTCACATGGGCTTGGGAGGAGCTCCTGGCTCCTTTCTTTTACCAGTTCCATCTATGTAAAGATAAGTCAAAGGTCCTGCTCAACCATGTGTGGCTGGCTTCACGTGGAAGCATGAATGAGCTGTTTCCTCTGAGTTGACCTTTCTCTTTGTAGACTGGACACTGGTTCAATTCCATCTTGTGGGGTCTCCATGTCCTCCCTGAACAAGAGGACAGGGACCTCACCACAGTTACAGGACATTTTGAGAGATGTTCCATAACCCCCAGGAACTTGGTCGACTTTGGAGGGCAAGGGGCAAAAACTGTCCTTTAAGTCTTTCCGATCACATTAGCTTAGGTTTCAAACTATGGCTGTTAAACATCCAATAAGGTTAGTTTCACCAGTCTGGTACTATTGATTATCATGTGCTAGGTAGATAAGGCTTGGGTAAAAAAAAAACAAATATTCTCAGATAAACCTTGACTAGATATTTATTTTATTCCTTAAGCTAGTTGACCAAACAATAACCATTGAAATTATAAGATTGTGTGTATATTATTTTTGTCTCATCCTTTATATAACATAACAAATCTACACAGACCTTCATCACTTGCTTAGGCTTTCTCATTTTTTTGTCTATTTTGGAAAATAACTCTGTTCCCATATCCTTTTAATGTCTTTTACATTCTCATTTTCTTTTTTATGAGACATAATAGCATTAACAAATAAATTTTCCATCTGTTGTGAGACTTCATTTCCTGCGGATGCTAAGCAATGCTTATTCCCTATTAACATTCTAGTGTCAAGTCAAAGTTTGATTAAAGTTTTACTGGGGAACCAATGATTTATTTTTTAATTTAATAACTACAGGATTAGGAGAAGCATTTCATTACAGCCTTAACATATTCAATAACAATTTCCCAAGCAAGGATACATCTGTTTCAAAAGTGGCTGTAAATTTTTAATTTTACAGTTGAATTAATACAGTTATACAATATTGAACTCAGTATAGACCTGTAAGACATACAATTAAATGCGTTTTTAACCTTTAAAAAAGATCTCCATTTCATTTTAAAATACGTTGATTCCTACAGAAAGACTCATTTTTAATGCTACTAACAGATGTTTGCATATGTCTCTGATTGCTATATACCTGATTATTACTAGTCATAGTCGGTTACACTTGGATCCTTGGCACCCAAGTATGGATATAAAGTCATCAGGTAGATTTCAATGGTAATGTTTATCACCTCTACTAATTAACATGAAGTAAATTTTTATGCTTCCTCCTCAAGTATGTCATTTTTTTATTTGTTGATTTTTTTGTGTATATCATACAGAATATCCCAAACAATCTTATTCATCTATATACCCACTTCCCAAATGGCACCCTCCCATATTGGAGCCCACATACTCTGTCATCCCTGTTACTGTCCACTGTGTTGTCAGCAGCCCCAGCCATTCTCTAGCGCTTGTCCAACTGCTGAATCTAGTCAGCCTATCTAGAGTGCCTTATTTTAGGAAGATCAGCTGTTCCTCATCTAGCAGCAATCAGTTGTCAATATTCCTTTAGATAAGATTGGGGTCTGCTGTTCATTTTCCCAGTTCTATGGTGGGTTACTGTCTAGGAGTCTCTTGACCCACCCTGGCCAATAACTCAAAGGAAGGTATCTCCTGTCTGGCATTGTTTCTTGTTATATAGCTTTTAGGTATACATATGGACTCTTAAAAAATTATATTAACCCCTTTATCTTTGGTTATACTTTCCTTTTGGGTGTTTAAGACCATACAATTGGCCCAGATAAACCAATTTATTTTACTCTTAAGGTCATTTGAGGATCTGTTCCTCAGGGGTCACATGGGCTTGAGAGGAGCCCCTGGCTCCTTTCTTTTACCAGTTCCATCTATGTGAAGATAAGTCAAAGGTCCTACTCGACCATGGTTGGCTTTGCTTGGAAACATGGAGGAAATGTTCCCTCTGTATTGACCTTCCTCTTTGTAGACTGGATACTGGTTCAAGTCCATCTGGTGGGGTCTCCATGGCCTCCTTGATCAAGAGGACAGGTGACTCACCACAGTTACAGGACATTTTGACAGATGCTCATAGTCCCCTGGAACTTAGTCAACCTAGGAGGGCCAGGAGAAAAAATTGTCCTTTAGGTCCCTCAGACCAAATTAGTATAGGCCTCAAAGTATGTCTTTTAAACATCCAAGAAGGTTATTTCCACTAGTCTGGTACTTTTAATTACCACGTGCCATGTAGATAAAGCTTGGGCAAAGACAAAACATTCTCAGATAAACCTTGCTTAGACTTATATTCTTTGATCTAGTTGTATGTATAATTTGTCAGTATGTTGTTGGACTAATATGGTTACCTCTGATTTTTCAAAAAACTAGCTAGGCATAATTTATCTCTCGCATTGTCTAGATCTTCCACCATGGTTTCCCCACTTAAAGTGCCCCTATTTTTCCCATTTCTCCCTTAACACCCTTCTTCTATGGTCCCACCTCTCTTGATTCTCTTCTTTCCCTTTATCCCCTAGGTTCCTTGTATGACCTTCCCTCACTTGCCCCTTAAAATAACCCTATCCCCCCCCATATCATCCTATTAATGCCTGTTTCCTACTGTTCTCTTTGAGATTCTTTCTTTTCCTTTACCTTCCTGGTTCCTCTTCATTATTCTGGTTCCTGTAGGTATGTCTGGATACATAATCACTAACCAGGATTTGGTGCTAGAATCCACATATGAGGGAGAACATACGTCTTTTTTTTTTTCCTGAGTTTGTGTTACTTCACCTAGTATAATAGTTTCTAGTTCCATCCATTTGCTTTTAAATTTCATGATTTCATCTTTCTTTACTGCTTATTAAAACTCCATTGTGTAAATGAACCACATTTCCATTATCCACTCATCAATTGAGGGACACTTAGGTTGCTTCCATCTCTTAGCTATTGTGAAAAGAGCAGCAACAAACATGGATGGACAGTTATCTCTGCAATAGGATGAATTCTTTGGGTATATGCCAAGGAGTGGTATAACTGGGTCAAATGGTAGATTCTATTGTAGTTCTTTAAGAGTTCTCCACACTGCTTTCCATAGGGGTTGAGCAAGTTTGCAGGCCCACCAACAGTGAATGAGTGTTCCCCTTTCCTCACATCCTCTCCAACATTTGGTATCATTTGTTCTCTTGATCTTAGCCAGTCTGACTGGGGTAAGATGAATTCTTAAAGTGGTTTTAATTTGCATTTCCCTAATTACTAGTGATGTTGAACACTGTTTAAGATGCTTCTTAGCCATCTTTATTTCTTCTTTTGAGAACTCTCTACTCAGTTCCTTAGCCCATCTTTTAACTGGGTTACTTCCTTTCTTGATTCTTTGTTTCTTGAGTTCATTATATATTCTGGATGTTAAACCTCTGTCACATGTGTCGCTGGTGAAGATTTTCTTTCATTCTGTGGGTTTTCTCTTCACTCCCTTGGTTGCTTCTTTTGATGTACAGAGCTTTTTAGTTTAATGAGGTCCCATTTGTTGATTCTTGACATTGTTTCCTGGGCAATTGATGTCCGGTTTAGAAAATCCTTTCTTACACCTATATCTTGTAGGTTATTGGCAATGTTTTCTTCTAACAGTTTCAGAGTTTCAGGCTTCACCTTGAGGTCTTTGATCCATCTGGTGCAAGGTGAAAGATAGGGGTTTAGTTTCATTCTTCTATAGGTGGAGATCCAGTTTGCCTGCACCATTTGCTGGACATGCTGTCTTTCCTCCAGTGAATGTTCTTGGCCCCTTTGTCAAATATCAGGTGGCTGAAATTGCATGTACTCATATTTGGGTCTTCAAGCTTGAAATCTGGTATAGTAATCCCCCCCGCATTGCTCTTAGTGCTCAGGGTTGTTTGGGCTATCCGAGGTCTTTTGTTCTTCCATACGAATCTTGGGATAGTTTTTTCCAATTCTCTGAAAAATGTCATGGGGATTTTGATTGGCATTACATTGAATCTATAAATGGTTTTTGTTAGGATGATCATTTTTACAATATAAATTCTTCCAAACCATGAGCATGGGAGGTCCTTCCATCTTCTGATGTCTTCCTCAATACTTTCTTTAAAGATTTAAAATTTTCATTGTAGAGGCCTTTAATGTCTTTGGTCAGGTTTATTCTGATATATTTTATTTTCTTTGCGGCTATTGTGAAGGGGAGTGTTTACATGTGCTCTTTCTCTGATTTCTTGCTATTGGTATATAGAAAGACTACAGAATTTGTAGGTTAATTTTGTAACCTGCCACTTTAGTGAACGTGTTAATAATTTCTAGGGGTTTTATGGTGGAATTTTTGGCGTCTCTTAGATATAATATCATATCATCTGCAAAAGGGATAATTTCATCTCTTCTTTTTCATTTATTACTCCTTTAATTTCCTTCTCCTGTCTTATTGCTCTTGTAAGAGGTTCAAGCACTATGTTAAAGTGGAGTGGCAATAGTGGACAGCCTTGTCTGGTTCCTGATTTCAATGGGAATGCTTCCAGTTTTTCTCCATTTAGAATGATGTTGGCTGTGGGTTTGTTATACACAGCTTTAATTATGTTGAGATGTGTTCCCTCCAGTCCACTTTGCTCTAGTACTTTGAACATATATGCATGTTGAATTTTGTCAAAGACCTTCTCTGCATCTATTGAGATGACCATATGGTTCTTGTCTTTGAGCCCATTTTATATGATTTATGACGCTTATTGACTTACGTATATTGAACCATCCCTGCACCTCTGGAATAAAGCTGCCTTGATCATGGTGAATGATATTTTTGATGTCTGTCTGTATGTGGTTTGCAAGTATTTTGTTGAGAACTTTTCATTGTGTTCATTAAGGATATGGGTCTATAGTTTTGTTTTTTGATTGTATTTTACCTGGCATTGGTATTAGAGTGATGCTGGCTTCCTAGAAGGAATTTGGAAGTTCTCCCTCCATTTCTCTCTTTTTGAATAAATTAAATAGTATTGGATGTAGATCTTCTTTAAATTCCTGGTAGAATTCTAATATAAATGCATCTGGTCCTGGGCTTTATTGTATTTGTGAGGTTTTTTATTATGTTTCAATTTCCTTATGTGTTATGAGGCTGTTTAGCTGTCCATCTCTTCTTGGTTTAGTTTTGGTCATTCCCATGGTTTTAGATAGTCTTCCATTTCTTTTAGGTTTTCAAATTTAGTAGCATATGGTTTTTTAAAGTATTCCTTTATAATATTCTGGATCTTTTTGATGTCTGTTGTGATGTTTTCCCTTTCATCTCTGATTTTGTTGATTTGGATTTGCTGTTTCTTTCTTTTGTTTAACTGGGCTAGTGGTCTATCAATCTTGTTTATCTTTTCAAAAAACCAGGTCTTGGATTCGTTGATTCTTTGTTTTGTTTTCTCTGTTTCTTTCTGCTCTGATTTTTGTTATTTCTTCTTGTCTGCTGGGTTTGGGTTTCATTTGTTTTTGCTTTTCAAGTGTCTTGAGTTGTAATGCTAAGTCATTTGATTGTGTTCTTTCCAATTTTTTGATGTAGGCACTTAGAGGTATAAACTTTCCTCTGAGGACTGCTTTCAAATCTCCCAGAGGTTTTGTTGTGTTGTATTGTCCTTTTCATTTATTTCCAGGAATACTTTTTTTTTCTTTCTTAATTTCTCTTTTGACCCATTCATCATTCAGGAGTATGTTGTTTAATCTCCACATGTTCATGTGGTGACTAGGGCTTCTTCTGGTGTTGATTGTAAGATTTATTGCATTGTGGTCTGATAGAATGCATGGAATGATTTCAGTCTTTTTGTTTTTGTATTGTTTGTTTTCTGCACCACTATATGGTCGATTTTGGAGAAGGTTCCCTGGGGCACTGGATAGAAAGTATATTCTTTGGTGCTTGGGTGGAATATTTGATAGTTGTCTGTTAGTTCCATTTGATATATGGTATTGTTTAATTCAGATGTCTCTCTGTTAATTCTCTGTCCTGTTGTCCTATCTAATGGAGACAATGGGGTATTGAATTCCCCTACTATTAATGAGTTGGGGTTAATTTGGGTCTTAAAGTCCTGTAGTATTGTTTTTATGAAGTTGGGTGCACCAGAGTTTGGTGAATATATGTTCGTGATTGTAATATCTTCTTGATTGATTGTTCCTTTGATCAAAATGAAATAGCCCTCTTTGTCTTTTCTGGTTAGTTTTAGTTTAAAGTCTATTTTATCAGACATTAGAATTGCAATGCCTGCCTTTTTCTTAGTACCATTTGCTTCTTGTATTTTTTTCCATCCTTTCACTTTATGGCCGTGCCTGTCCCTGAAAGTGAGATGGGTTTCTTGAAGACAACAAAAAGATGGGTTTTGTTTCTTAATCCATTCAACTAGTCTGTGTCTTTTGACTTGGGAGTTCAGTCCACTGATATTTAAAGTTATTAATGAAAGATGTGTATTGAATCCTGCCATTTTTATTTCTGTTCACATTCTTGATATAGCTGTGCATTTCCGCAGTTATGCCCTCATTGAATTTCTTTCCATAACCCCTTATGTAAGTCATTCCTTTCTTCAGCTCTTTGTATTGCTTCCAGAACTCTCTGAAGGGCTGGTTTTGTGGACATGAATTCTTTCAGCCTATTTATGTCATGGAAGATTTTTCTTTCCCTTTGACTATAATAGACATTTTGGCTGGGTAAAGTAATCTGGATTAGCATTTGTGGTCATTTAGAACTGGGAATGCTTTGGTCCAGGCTCTCCTGGCTTTCATAGTTTGCACTGAAAAGTCAGCTGTGATCCTGATGGATTTTCCTTCATATGTAACTTGTTTTTCTTTTGCAGCTTTCAGTATTGTCTCTTTGTTCTGTATGTTTAGTGTTTTTACTATGATGCACCATGGAGAATTTCTTTTCTGGTCCTGTCTGTTTGGTGTTCTATGTGCTTCATCTGGGTGGACATCTCGTTCTCTAGGTTTGGGAAATTTTCTTCTATGATTTTACTGAAGATATTTTCTATGCTTTCACTATGGTGTTCTCCTATGCACATGATTTGAAGGCTAGGTCTTTTCATGGTCTTTTCAAACCTCTCCCATGTTCCTTTCAATTTCTCATTAACTTTTCCATTCTTGTTTTTTCTTAAATTTTTCATAATCCTTGCTTGAGTGGTCTAATTTTTCCACTTTATCTTCAGTCTTGATACTCTGTTTTCCATTTCATTCATCCTATTGGAGAGGCTTTCTCCTGTCATTTCTAATTGGCTTACTGAGTGTTTCACTTCCTTCTTCATTTCAGCCTGAGTATTCTTGAATGTTTCTAACTCTTTTCTGAATTCATTCGGAAGTTTATCCACATCTTCCTTCAGTTCTTTGATTTCTTTGTGTGTTCTTTAAATTAACTGAATTCTTTTATCATGTTTATAATTTTTCTTTTGAGTTCCATGTCCTGTGTTATCTCTAGGTGGTTCTCATTGTACTCCTCTAGAGGAGTATTAGTACTTGGTCTGGCTATATTGTTTTGGTTTTTCATGTTATTATTTTTCTCTGTGACTTTGACATTTGAATTTCTTTTGTATTTTCTGATTCTTGTGTGAGACTCAATCCTTCCTTTGATGAATTTAGGTCTTCTTTTTGTAAACTTTTTGTGGTTTACTTGTTAAGTATGAAATTTGGTCGGTCTAGGCTTCAGGTTCTCCCTTTTGTTTGTCTTCAGGAGTTCCCACTGAGGCCCAAGTGGGATGAAGCTCAGCTGCTCTCAGGCTTTCTCCTAAGGTCTGGATCCCTCCAGGAAAGATGCTGCCCTCAGGAATTTGGGGGCTGGGCTGGCCTGGGAGCAGGGCCCAGGAAAGATGCTGGTCTCAGGAAGCTGGTGGCTGTGCCACCCAGATATGCAAAGAGAGGTGGGGGTAGGAAGAGACACTGAGGGCTCCTGGGGACCACAGGGAGGAACTTGGTTGGTCTGGATGCAAAGGATCAGGAAGCAGTGATAGCTCTGGCCGAGAGGTTAGCCCTGCTGTCTGGGTGCCAAGACAAGAAATGGGGCAGTACCCAGGCTAAGAGGAGAGGTGCCATGGGGGAGCTGGGAGGGTGAAAGAGGCTGGGGGAGTCAAGGCATGGTGGGCACCACTGGACTTACCTAGGAAAGGTGTGGGCACCATGATCCTCAGAGGCTGTGCAGACAGAAAAGTCACATGGATTATCTTTTATCTTCTTCAGCATTAACTTCTTTGTGTCAAATATAAAGCATATCTCTTACCAACAGCATAAATTTTGATTCTTTTAATAGTAACCCATTCAGATATTCTGTAGCTATTAATAAAGGAAATTTAAGTTATTCACATTTGAAGTAATTGTTATGTGATTTAATCAATTTTCTGTTCTAACAATAAAATATTTGATATAATTGACTTATAAAGAGTAAAGATTACCAGGCAAGATGTACACACTGGTGCAATAGTGGCATGAAGGTTATGGAGATATTCAGCTGCTTTTGGACTGAATTTGAGGCCTGCTCCTCAGGAAAGAATTTCAGGCCTGGTACTGTAACCTAGTCAACATGTATGGGTCCTGGCCAGGAGCATGCTATTGTTTGTTGTGCTAAATGTCAAAGTACTTTAAAATATTTATGCTTATGCCCACAGATCAGTGCTGTTCTCATGCTAGGCCAGAGAATGTTCTCTCTGCAGTGGTCAGCTATTACTATGGAGACTCATAATTGGCCAACGAGTAGAGAATAGTGTTTTTGTTTTGTTTTATTTTGTTTTGATCTTTTTTGAGACAAGATCTCCCTGTAGCTCAAGCTGGCCTAAAAGTCATTATGTAGACTAGACAGGCTGGACTCAAAGGCCTGTGCCACCATGTCCAACTTAAGTAAGTGTTTATTGAGGGATCATTTGTAAATGGGACATCTATATCACCCCCTATGCTACCAAGGCTCAGGACACATCTCAGGAAAGGAGGAAAGAATGTAAGAGTTGGAGGATGGGGAGGAGTACTGTGAAATGCTGTCTTTGGAATATGACATAGTCATTGTGCCCAGGAACTCACTATAGCCATGATTGCCTGAACAAGATCAAGTCAACAAGGTCAGGCAATGTTCTAAAGGCAACACTAGACTCTGAATTATTAATGAAAAGGAGAAGACACAATGTGGGGAGGGGGACATGTTGACTGTAGAGGGGGAGTGGGAGGGAAGAGTTGGGGATACCTATGCTCAAGATGCATTATTTACATGTATGAAATTGTCAAATAATAAATAAAAGATATTCTATTTTTTGAAAGGAGCAAAGATTTATTTTGGTTTGTAGTTTTGTAATTCCAGGCTGTGATTGGTTGGCTCTGTTGCTTTGAATGTGGTCAGGTACAATACATGGCAGTAGCATGTGGTAGAACAAAATTGCCTAGATCATGAGACAAAGGGCAAAAGAGAAGAAGGAAAGGATGTCAGGCCTAGAAGCTCCTGGGACGGCTTGCCCCCATGTCCTAAAGATTTCCACTTGGCCCCACCTCTTCAAGATTCCAACATCTCTCCAAAGCAACAGCCTGAGGACCAAGCTTTTAATAGATGGATCTTTGAAAACATTAATCATAGCAACATGTGAGGACTTCCCATTGTTATTTTCTTAATGGTGATTTGTTTTTGTAATTTTTTGTTTCTTTGAGTCTCTCTTTCTCTTCCTTTGTAATATGACTTCATATTTTACATTTTGACTCTTTCCTCTTATCTTTAGTGAATCTACTGTTACCATTTCAAACCATCAAAAGTTACATGGCAGAATTATGTCTAGATGTATTAGCAATAATTATGATAGGAATTTATTTCAGCTCATTTTCATAGTTTTTCAGAGTCACTAATGGAAATAAAACTACATATCATGTCTCTCTGATTCATGTAATTATCTGCATGTTTAATGACCGAATTTGCAAGACGCAATGTAACACATGCAGGCAGTGCTTGGTCCCCACAAGGCTGTAATTGTAGCTTACTTAGAATCAAACCTCCCATGTTTAGGTACCATATTAAGATCATTTTAAAGAACCTAAATCTTAGCTGTTTGAAATCTTTCCCTGACATCTTCAGGTAAGAGTTAAAAAATATATTTTGTTATTTTCTTTTTATTTTATGTGTATGAGCGTATTGCCTGAATGCATTTAATTTTCCCTGTGTTGTACAATGCCCGAGGAGATCAGAAGAGGATGTTGGATCCCCTGGAAGTGGAGTTACAGACAGTTGTTAGCGACCATGTAGGTGCTGGGAATTGAACCCGGTTCCTCTATAAGAGCAGCCAGTGTTCTTAACTGTTGAGCCATTTCTCCAGCCCCAAAGGTAGGATTCTTTTTTTAAGTGCCAGCATCAGACCTTGTAAATCAAATGTTAGACTTTGGAAGGGAAGAGTGACAAGCAATGAAACCCTTTGTGAATGCTGTTTCTCTAATCCTGGTGGCAGATAGAAAGTATGGGAAAATAGAAAATACAACAGCTCTAAAAACTGTCGTTCAGAATGGGGAGAAGTTCTGTTTGAGGAAGATCATTACTACCTAATTTTGCTTATAGTATTCTTTTGTTAAGCTATCACACATGGTTCATGTATGCTGCCAACTTCTAAACACATTCTTTATGAAGATTTGTTTCAGTAAGTGTGAAATTATAATTATAGGGACAAAACATTAGTTTTAATGAATTATATTTATAGGTTTACATTTACTTCTATATTTATCATAATTAATACTATATAATTGTAATCACTTCTATGTTTATTGTGATTACTACTACATGTACTTTTACTTAGTACTACATATGTATATTTATACTGTACATTTTCATCAAAAGAAGTTATCTCTTTACTGCCTATGATGTTTAGTGTCAACTCTGGTTAGATCTGTCTGTGGGGGATTATCTTAATTATGTTGATGTGGGTTTCATCATTCCTTAGGCTTGGGGTGCTGGACTGAATAAAATGCAGAAAGCTAGCTGAGCTCTGGTGTCTTAGTTACTTTCTGTTGCTGTGATAAGACATTGACCAAAAGCAAGGTGGGTAGGAAAGGGTTTATTTGACTTAGAAGCCAGATCACAGCTCATCATCAAGGAAGTAAGGGCAGGAACTTGCAGCAGGAACCTAGAGGCAGGAACTAAGCACAGACCATGGAGGAATGCTGTTTAATGGCTTGTTCCCTTAGCCCATTCTCAGCCCACTTTATTATATAACCCAGGACCACTTGTCCAGCAGTTGCCCAGTAGTGATACCATCCAGTATAGGCTGGGCCCTACCACAGTACTCAACCAAGAAAATGTCTCACAGACATGCCCATAGGCCAATCCAATAGAGGAAATTCCCCAGCTAAGGTTCCCTCTTCCTAGGCATGTCAAGTTGACAACTGAAGCTGTCCAGCACAGCCAGCATGCATTAATTCATTGCTCTCTGATCTTGACTGAAGATGTTATCTGGCTAGCTGCTTCACGTTCCTGCCATCTTGACTTTCCCACAGTGATAGACTGTGTCTTAGTTACTTTCTATTGCTGTGATAAAAGCACGGACCAAAACCAATTTGGGGAGGAAGGGGTTTATTTGGCTTATAGCATAGTCCATCATCAAGGCAGGAACTCAGGGCAGAAACCTGGAGCACAGACCATGGAGGAACATTGCTTACTGACTTGCTCCTCTGGCCTATGTGCAGCCTGCTTCTTATACCACAGGCCCAACTACCCAGGGATGCCCCTGCCTGCAGTGGGCTGGGCCCTCCCACATCACTCAACAATCAAGAAAATGGCCCACAGACATGGCCACAGGCCAATCCAATGGAGAAAATTCCTCAATTGATGTTCCCTCTGCCCAGGTAATGTGTTAAGCTGGGAACTAAAGCTATCCAGCATAGACTGTAACCTGGAATTGTGAAACAACTATTCCCTTTCTCCATGAAGTTGATTTTGTCAGGGAATTTTATCACAGTAGAAGGTCAAGAAACTGACAGAAGCTATCCCAAGAGTTATGGCTAACTCTTGAGTAACAGATTAATGAAAGAAGCACATACTTTTGATTATAATATTGTGTGATACAGGAGTCTTTAATAAGTGCTCAGAGACCTGTGGAGGACTATGTTTTTATGTTTAGGTCAGCGCAATGTGGACAGCCATTTAGACTTACCATGGGACAAAACGGTGTGGTATAGGGCAGAGATATAGCTTCATGGTGGAGCACTTGTTTGTTTCTTCCAGGAGGCCCAGGTTTGGGCTCTAGAATCAAAAAAAAAAAAAAAAAGAAAAGTTAAAAGAGAAGTATGAAGTATGGTTTCACTGACTAGACTAAGGGAGAAACTTAGCAAGGTCTCTATACCTGGGTTCCTCTCTGGTGCTCTGTGACACGTCCTTCCTTCTGCTCACAGGGCCTTTTTGGAATGGGAATCTTATGACCTGCAGCGAAACAAGACAGATGTTCAGAGAGATTATGGCCAACCTTACATGGAAAGTTAGAGTAGTATTTGGAGGAACTTGCTTTGGGGGAAAAGAATTGTTTCTATGATGTACCTTAGGAAAGAGAAATTCTACTTCTGTGGCTCACCTCAGAGAAAAGGGTAAGAGAAGAGGCAAGAGAAGGCCACAGAGAAGCTTAGATTGTAAGGCTGCTTTACTGTTCTTTAAAAAATTTTAGTTAACACACAAAGAAATAGGTTTCTCTTTTTTACTTTCTTTCTTTCTCTTTCTTTCTCTCTTTCTTTCTTTCTTTCTTTCTTTCTTTCTTTCTTTCTTTCTTTCTTTCTTTCTCTTTCTCTCTCTCTTTCTTTTGTTCTTTTGTTCTTGGTTAGGTTTTAGTTTCCATTCTTGATTTAGCTTTTTTCCTCCCACCTCTTTCATTGTTTTCTTTGACTTTTCATTGTGTTTCATTATTTTATTTGACTTTTCAATTTTTATGTTTTTACTTTCCTCTATTTCTTCCTCCTCCTTTTTTTAAGAAGCATTGGTAGTAATTGTAGCTACCATGTCTTCAGTGTGGGAGGAGGAATTGGAAGGGCCCAGCATGGTGCCCAGTGTCTTTGAAGAGAAAACCTTCCATTCTCAATATAGAGTGCTGAGGACCATTAGGCAAGGGAGCCAGGGAAAGGTCCTGTTGGCCCAACACTGCCTGTCAGGCACCTCTGTGGCTGTGAAAGTGCTTCTGAAATGGAAGCAGTGGTGCAAGCACAACTTCTCCGAAGTTGATATCATGATGATGACTGAACACCCCAACATCATCGCACTTCTACAAGTGATTGAGTCTGAAAAGTGAATATACCTTGTTATGGAACTGGCACTGGGGCAACAGTTGTTTGAAGTCATCCACAAGACTTGTGGCCTGGGAGAGGATCAGGCCCAGGGACTATTCAGACAAATAGCACAGTGGGCTACTGCTACGACAATGGGATAGTGCATAGGGATCTGAAACCCGACAATATAATGATAACTGAGAGAGAAAAGGTCAAAATACTTGACTTTGGGCTCAGCACCCAAGTCAAGTCAGGGCAAAAACTGAGGTGTCACTCTGGGTCTTACTCACTTGCTGCCCCAGAACTTTTTCTCAGGAAAATTTATGACGGCCCCAATGTTGACATTTGGGCCTTGGGTGTGGTATTATACTACCTGGTAGTAGGTCATCTTCCATTTGACACAGTCCTTGTACACTTGCGTGGGAGGCAGGTTGTCGGAGGGAAGAATCACATCCCCTGCTCACATGTCAAAAGAGCTCCAGGACTTCCTCAGGCTCCTACTGACATTCAGTCCAAGACTTAGACCCACAGTGAATGAAGTCAGATCTCATCCTTGGCTTATGAAAGACAAAGAAGACTTACCAGATGACTGGGAAGAGATGTTCCCAGCCGGCCAGACCCAGCCACAGTGCAAGCCATGGAAGACCTTGAGTTTCATGCCAAGGATATCAAAATTCCTTAATAAACAGAAAATTCAATGAGACCATGGTGACTTACTGTCTACTTCACAGGCAGGCTTGCCAAGAGCATGAGCCCACAAGCCAGGCTCAGCCCATAAATCCAGGGATGACACTGTTCCCCTCCCTTGAAGACCCTGCCACTTCCAACCTGGCACCAAGGAGAAGGGGAAGTGAGCTACTCTGTGCAAACTGCTGTGGTCAACCTCCAATGATGAGATGTCTGACTGGGACCAACAGGCAGGTCAAAGAGGTGGCAGGCTTGCCACTGGACCTGCCATTCCTCTCTATGGCCCTGGAAAGAGGAAGCCTATGGGGAGCCCAGCCCACCAACACACCATAAGTGCTCCCTGCATGTTCTCAGTGAGCAGAAATGAGGGAGGCACCGAAGACACCCACTCCCACAGCTCCTTACCACACAACCAACCAGTCCCCTATAGACCAGACCCCGGTGTGACTGAAGCCTCCAGCCAGGGCCAGCTCAGAGGCTTAAGGCACTGGCCCCAGAGAATTGGAAATTCTCTATTGAGATTCTGTTGCTGCCTACCATCGAGGAGGAAACCTCATCTAGGGCAGGACTGTCTCCACTCAGAAATGAGGGGACAACGCGAAGTCACGAGAACAGGTAGCAGGTGTGGTGCATGTACGTCTCCTCTCCTTCCTTGCCCTGAGCTTGTCACAAGTCCATTGCTTGTAAAAAGACTCTGGTTTTCCCCATCACCATAGCACAGCTCTATTTTCTAAGTACTTTGATTTTTTCCCCATCCCAAGCCTCTTCCCTCCTCCCACTTCTCTCCCTACAGGGACTCAACACCACTGCTGTCCACTCAACTCCAACAGGTTCCTATGCTGATCCCATCCCCTCACCTGGGCTCCATCTCCTCCCTAAGCCAGCAGCTTCCCTGAGGTGGGGACTATAGAGCCATGTGCTCAGGGACCTTCCACCAATGTCAGGCCCCAACACATGTGGCAGTCAATCCCAAGAGCTGTAGAACAGAGTTTTTAAAATTTGTAAATGCAATATAACATTCTTGAGTCTTGAAATTTATAACATGAAACTAGCCAAAAATGACTTATACTGCCCATCAGTAAAATCGAGTTTGCTGGTTACCTAAAGTTCTCCCTCCTCCCATACTCACAGTCTTTCCCAAACTCATTATTATTTTGTTCATAAGATCTAGTGATATTTTTATAGAATTTTAAAAAAGATTTCTGTCTTTAAAAAAATTGTTATTTTTATTTTATGAGTATGAGTGCATGGTCTGCAAGTGTATGTGTACCCTTGTCATGCAATATCCATGGAGGTCAGAAGAGGGTGTCAGATTCCCCTGGAACTGGAACTATGGATGGTTGTTAGCTGCCATGTGGGTGCTGGTAATAGATCTCAGGTCCTCTGTAAGAGCAGCCAGTACTCTTAACTGCTGAATCATTGCTCCTGTCCCTAAAGATTTATTTCAAAGACTTCAAGTTAGAGAAGAAAAACAGTAAAGTGTGAAATAGGCAGGAAAAGCCCCAAAGAGGTCTTCTACAAAGTAATTTATGTATTTCATTATTTGTTTAGCCCAGAACAAAACTAAAATGTCTTCTTCCTTTTATTCTCTCTTCTGGAAATCCTGTCTTGTGCTGAATTGGAAGAGGGGGTGACATCAGACAAATAGCCCAGGAGAAGATTCAACAGCAGGAGCAATAGCAACTTCCTATTCCTGTTCTCCTCAGACTCACCGACTGGCTGGTTAAGCATTAGCAGACTCCTGGAACCAGAAGCCTCACCACCAGAATTAGGGAAATGTTCAGTTTAACTGAGCATCAGTACTAACAGAAGACACAAAATTTTCTGTACAGAACTAAATTCCTCCCTGACAGAATGTGGAGGACACAGGGAAGCAGCCTGCTTGTTCCTCTATGGGGAACAAGTCATCCAAGCTGGAATGTATCTTGTCTAAGTGCAGACACAGATCATGTGTGAACATCATCCACCTTAGTGGAGCTGCTGAGACTGAACCTTCCACCCAGTTGTGGGGATACTGGATAGGACTGTCACAAGAGGGGCCATGAAGTGGGGCCACCCCCAGAGGGAGGGCTTCCCTTGGCCATGTCTTCTCCCAGGCCCTCAGCCTGGAGAGAAAACTGTGCAGTGGACCTGCCCCTCAGGGGCCTATTCCTGTTGGACCTGCTGCTCAAGGTGGTGAAGCCTGACTCCTAAGTCAGGATTGCCTAAGATCTTCACAGAAGGGCTGTTGGGAGCCACAGGAGATTGGACAAGCAGCAGCGCTGCTGGGAAGTTACGGGATTTACCTGTTGATAAGCAGAGACCGTTTTTCGCCAGTGCTGCAAGAGTTTTGAATTTGTCCACGTGGTCCCTTCACTGTGCCTGAGGGGAATCTCACCCAGCACTTGCACACTGGAGGGAAGCAATGCAATAGCCTTGGCCTCACTTCAGTTGATGGACTGAGTGGTCACTGAGTCCCTAGACATGTTGGAGGTGTAGGCAGCCTAGCATGTAGGATTCCTGACAGTGGGACTGACTGCCCAGAGGCACTGCGGTCCACAGGGAAATCCACCCGAAGGCGGGGGAGTCGGGCTCCAGTCTCAGGGTTCTCATCAATCTGCTTAGCTCAACAGCTGGTACTGCATAAATAAAGTTATGTGTCATGTGATTAACGTTAATGTTAGAAAGTTTAGTATTTACAGTTACATGTTTGTGTGAACGTTTCATATTTACACTTAAATATATGGTCAATAATGGATGCCAAGGAGGTGAGGAAATGCATGTTGCTTCATTTGGGGGATTGGTCTAGACATGTGTGTTAAAGCTCCAAAGGCAATTTTGGCCAGGAATTCCATCTCTGGGAATCAAGCTCTAGAAGGTTGAGCACACTGCAGAGAGAGGGACATGGAAGATATTCAAATAGAGTTGGGTGAGAGAGAAAATACCAGAATGTTCCATGGGCAGCAGCTGTTCACTGGACACAGAGTACACCCAAATGGGACCCTGTGCATCACCTTGGATGCAAACATGCTGCATCTGTTAATAGAAGACATGTTAACCGTGTCTTAGTAAGTGGAAATGCAATTTCTACTTGCCTTGTCTAATTCTGATACCCCCCCGCCCCGTGTGTGTGTGTGTGTGTGTGTGTGTGTGTGTGTGTACATGAAAACCATTTGTCTACTGTTTTAAAGTGTCTCTGTAGCCCTCCTGGGTGAAATACATATTCCCCAGGGTTTGTTCCAAGAACCCTTGGTAGGAAGAGAGCTCACCATGTGGCTGTCCTAGATCGTCTGACTGCCAGGAGTGTCACCAAGCACCAACACCCAGAGGAGAGAAAGGCACCCAGAGAACACACTGGACCTACGTGTGACTGTACTGACTCTAAAAGTCCCTCCCCAGGAGAGTAATGGAGGCTTGCTCTAGGAGTGCAAGGACGATCACTGCACACAATACACTAAGAGACCCTGGCACAGGGATGGTAGGGGAAGCACAAGAGAAGGAGGTTCCCTTGCCCAGCCTGTTGCCCCTGCCTGTTCAACACATTAGTACATATATCCTCATGGCCAGGTTTTTGTCATCAACAATAATTGCACCTAGTATGTGGTTTTGTGGGTTTTTTCTTAGTGTCTACAACTTGCTCCACTGCCCAGAGGCCCCAGCTGTGGACTTTCTTAATACCCCTCAGACTGATTCTTTTTGAGACAGGGTAACCCCACTTGACCTGGAACATGCTATATAAACCATTCTTGCCTCAGTGTCACAGAGATCCACTTGCCTCTGACTCTTGAGTGTTGGGATTAAAGCTGTGCACCACCACAGCAGCAGACAGAGAGATTCTTGACTAAGAATCTCTGAAAGGCAAGAAAAATGTGGACTGAGATTGAACACATAGTGCTGGTTGTGGAGGCATGAAGGGTCATGGAGAGCAGCTGAGGTTTGGCACTGCGAGTGACCAGAAGAGCCCATTGATGAAGGTGCAGCTTCGGCTGCAGTAGAAACTTGAGATGTTGGAGATGCCACAATTGTGGGCTAACCATCAAGCATCAGATGTGGAGTGGAGCAGTCCTAAATCTGTGAAGCCACGTGTGTGTTTAGATGGTGGGGCCAGAGAAGTGGAGCTGCCCGAGCCTTTTGGAAAGCAGAAGATTGTGAATCCCAGTTGTTACTGGGATTGAGCTACACCTAGCTACACTGATGAATTTTGATTTTACTTAAGTATGCCTGGTTCTTTTCTTTTGAAAAAGGAAAGTAACTTGTTATTGTGGTTTGTTTTTAGAGAAAGGGTCCCATTATGTAACTCTGGCTAGCCTAGGACTCACTATGTAGAGCAGGCTGGCCTTGAATTCATAGAGATTCACCTGCCTCTGCCTCCTGAGTGCTGGAATTAAAGATGTGAGCCAAGACTCCCAGCTATTTAACATTTTTAAATTTTATTTTACAGGAGCCCACAGTTAAGATATTTTAGACATTCAAGTTTTAAAGTATTTCAGTTTTTAAAGCTTTATAGTGGGACTTTTAAATTTTTATGGTGTGACTGTTAATGTTGTATTATGTTTTAAATTACGATGAGATGGTGTGGATAAAGAAGAAAGGAAAGGTTATGTTTTAATAGTGATGTGTTTGTCAAGGGATCAGTTGTGCAAGTTGGTTTTTGTCGGCTTGACACAACCTGAAGACACCTGGAAAGAGGGATTCTCTCTTGAGAGATTTCCTCTATTGGATTTGCCTGTGTCCATGTTTCTGGAGCACTTTGGGTTGCTGGTTGATCAGGCAGGGACAGTTCAGTGTAGGTGGTACTGTTTGTGGAGCGATGGGCCTGGGCCATGCAGGGCAGAGAGCAGAGCATATCAGTTAGCAGCTTTCTTCTTTGCCTCTGCTCCAGTGTCTGCTCCAGGTTCCTGTCTGGAGTTCTGGCCTTGGCTTCTGTGCTGGATAGCTTTAGTTGTCAACTTGACAGTCCTGGGTAGAGCAAGCCTCAATTGGGGAATTGCCTCCATTGGACTGGGCTGTGGCCATGTCTGTGGCATGGTTTCCTGATTTCTGAGTGGTGTGGGCAGTGCTACCCCTGGGCAAGTTGTTCCATATTGTATGAGAAAGCAGGCTGAGCATGGGCCAGAGGAGCAAGCCAGTAAGCAGCATTCCTCTATGGTCTGTGCTTCAGTTTCTGTATCTAGAGTCCTGCCCTGAGTTCCTATCTTGGGCTCCCTAATGATTCTGTGACCCGGAAGATGTAAGATAAAATAAACCCTTTCCTTCCCAAGCTGTTTTTAGCCATCCTGACAACAGAAAGCACACGAGGACAGGAGGCTTGTGTGGAGGCCAGTGGTTGACGTTGGGATGTCCTCAATCTCAGTTCTCTATCTTGGTTTTGAGACAGGGTCTCTCTCTGAACCTGAACCGTGCTATTCAGAATATACTGGCTGACCAGAGAGTCCCTGGGATCACCTGTCTCTGGCTTTCTGCTCTGAGATCTGGCATTACAGGAGTGCACAGTTACATTCAGGTTTAAAAAAATTTATTGAGAATTTCATACATGCATATAAGGTGTTTTGATCAAATCCATGCCCACTCCCTCCCCTCCAACCCCTCCCATATCTCCCCATCACTTTTTTTCTGATAACTTCATGTACTCTTTCTTCTTCTTTGATTTTTTTTTATGGGGTTTTTGGCTACTCTAACATTCCCCCTTCTGAAGCGGTAACCCAAAAATCTTTTAAGGATTAGATAAAAGCTCCCAAATATTTTCTATATTCAGGTTTTACATGGGTTGCAGGGGATCTGAACTCATGTCCTCATGTTTGTGCAAGTAAGCACTTTACCTACTGAGCCATGTCCCCAGCTCCCGAAGGAAGGATTTTCTGGCTAGAGATTTATGATTGACAAGAGGTGTGTGTGTGTGTGTGTGTGTGTGTGTGTGTGTGTGTTAGTTTCATTCAACACTGACTATATTGACCCACTTCCTTTTGGCCTCCCAGGGTTTTGGTGATGAGAATCTAATGATGTTCTGGGAAATTTTGAGGAAAGTATCTTTCTGCTAGTCTCATAGGTGTAATAAATTACTGAACTATATTTTACAAACAGAATGTTGTCTTATTTGTTAAATTGTGGCATCATTTTGAAGTCAAGCAGTGGGAATGTTAAAAAAAAAAGGTAATATGATGAGCGTACACACAAAGAGGCCTTTAAACAGAAGACACAGCAGACTCCCAGACCAGTAACCCAAGGCCAGGGAAGCTTCCTACACACTTTAGTTACTGAAAGTAATGTCAATCTCCGTAGCCGATCTGAGCCAGAAACCCTGAGTCCTTTCTGTTCCAGTGAGTTATGGCCAGCTATGAGTTGTCCATGTCCTGCGGTGACCTCCTGAGCAGTGATTGTGAGGGGTGCAGCCAGCAGCCATATTGGGGTGGGCAGCCCTGGATTTCCCTGGGTGTACTGAGAGGAACAGAGGAGTAGCACCCAGTGTGATTTGCTGATACCTAGTGTGGTTCTGTGTGGTTGAGTTTGGTTGTTCGTTTGAGTGTGTGTGTAGGTGTAGGTGTGTGTGGTTTTTTGCATATGTGTGTACACATGCCCATGGAGGTCAGAAATCAACCTTGGGCATCGTTCATTAGGTATGTCCTCCACTTTTTTTTTTTTTTTTTTTTTTTTTTAGAGCCAGAGTCACTGACTTGGAGTTTGTCATGTCGCCTCGGCTGGCTGGCCAAAGAGCCCCAGGTGTCCTTTACCTTCACAGTGCTGAGATTAAAACTTGCACTGCTTTGCCCCAGGATGTTTTTTCCAGGCCAGGATCTCACTATTCAGCTCTGGGTGACGTTGACCTCACTATGTAGACCAAGCTGTCCTCGAACTCACAAATATCTGCCTACTTCTGCCTCCAGTGTTTTGGGATTAAAGGTGTGCCCACTATGCCCAGCTTCTATTTAGATTTTGGGTCAGTTATTTATTTTTTTTTTTTTTGAGTTTTGATTTCCTGGTTTTCTTTCATATATTATTTTGGTGTTGTTTGTTTTTATTTCTGTATTTTGATTTGGAGGTTTTTTTCTTAGTAGTAATTTTAAACTTTTTTTTATGTGGTTGGTGTTTTGGTTTATGTTTGGAGGTTTTTTTCTTTGTTTTTTTTTTTTTTTTTTGAGACCCGGTCTCCCTATAGCCCCAGCTGACCTGGAACTCACTATGTAGACCAGGCTGGCCTTGAACTCACAGAGATCCGTCTGTCTCTGCCTCTCTCTGGGATTAAAGGCATGCGCCACCACGCCTGGCCCATGTTTGAGGTTTTTAAGCTTGGCTTATTTTGTATTTTTTATTTGTTTTTCATCCTTTTCTTTTCATATCTTGTTTCTGTCTTTTGAAATTAGCATTCTTAGTATTTCTGAGCTGTGGAGCTCACTAAGCTGTGAGCTGCCCTGTTGGTTTAGATTTTCTGGCATTAAAGGCATGTGCCACCACAACTGGCTTGTTTGGTTTTAATGGTTTTGTGGTTTTTACTTAGGTGCTTGGTTAGTTATTCTTTTTTCTATTTTGGTTCTAAACTTAAAAAAATAATTTATTGAGAATTTCATACATGCATATAAGGTGTTTTGATCAAATCCATGCCCACTCCCTCCCCCCGCAACTCCTCCCATATCTCCCCATCACTTTTTTTCTGATAACTTCATGTACTCTTTCTTCTTCTATTATTTATTTTTTATGGGGCTTTTGGCTACTCTAATAGTCCCCTCTCTGAAGCAGTAACGCAAAACTCTTAAGAATTAGGTAAAAGTTCACAAATATTTTTGATATTTTTGGCCTTTGGAATGGAGTATGTTGCTAAGAGGCCCAAGGACATTGTGAGTTTTAGCCAAGAAACTGGCTACTTTTCTTTGGGGTCTTTTTGCCCTAATTGCCTAGTCAATTCCTACCTCCTATTCTTACCACACCATCCTCTGAAGTAGTTGCCCAACTTGTGGATAGGGAATCAGGGGGAAGACTGCTCTGGCTTCTTAAATGCTGAACAGGGATACAGGGTGAGGCAATTGGAGTACCCCTTCAGTGGGTCTATCTAAAAGACCCCCACATTGCATAACTCTTATCTCTAGGGGGAAAAGAAAGTCCTTGAATCGTGAATAGGAGATGTGAAGGAAGTAAAGGCAAGAGTAATTAGCATTACAATTTCTAGACAGGGAACTAGAAAAAAGTCAGAATAGGGCAGTTTTCAAATGTTCAAGTGAGAGTTCAATGGAATTTCTTGATAAGGCTTCCAAAAGCATCCCTCTATTGGGTTCCTCCTCATTTTTCTTTTGTCTTCCAAGGCTGGACTCTAGAGTGATGGATTCAGGATTTGCTTTCAGGTATTTTGACAGCTGTGGAGTGGTTGGAATCAGTGTGTCAGTTCCCTCTCAAAGGCATCTAGATAGGGGGAGAAAACAAATTTATCCATCATTTTAGAGATCTGAAGTTTTACATCTGAGCAGCACTTTCTGATTAGGAATAAAATCATCAATGAGAAATAATTATTTAAATAACTTTTTGTATGGACTTAAGCCTAATTTCTGGGACGTGTAATCCCATGAACTCTTAAAGAAATACACTGATGAATTACTCTTTGGTTATACTTTCCTTTGGGGTGTTTAAGACCATACAGTTGGCCCAAATAAA
>NW_008357047.1:77010-78086 GCF_000622305.1 Nannospalax galili
ATCTAGTCATCGTATCTAGAGGTCTTTGTTTTAGGAAGATCAGCTGTTCCTTATCTAGAAGCAATCAGTCAATATTCTTTTAGATAAGATTGGGGTCTTCTGTTCATTTTCCCAGTTCTATGCTGGATTACTATCTGGGAATCTCTTTGGCCACCCTGTCGAGCAGGACCTTTGATTTATCTTCATATAGGCAGAACTGGTAAAAGAAAGGAGCCAGGGACTCCTCCCAAGCCCATGTAACACCTGAGGAACAGATCCTCAAATGGCCTTAAGAGTAAAAAATAAATCGGTTTATCTGGGCCAACTGCATGGCCTTAAACACCCAAAAGGAAAGTATAACCAAAGATTAAAGGGGACAATATAATTTCATAAGAGTCCATATGTATAGCTAAAGGCTACATAACAAGCAACAATGCTAGACAGGCGATACTGATAGGTAGAGAATGGGCGGGAGCGAGTGGCTCAGATGGAGAAGGCATGAGCGGATGGATGAGGCATGGAGGCTCAGATGGAATCCTCAGTGGGACACAGATTTATTTCGCACGGGGCACCTTTCCCTTGGGAAGGGAAAGATGTCAGCTCAGGGAAAGATGTCAGGGGAGGGAAGGGAAGGGAAGGGAAGGAAAGGGAAGGGAAGGGAAGGGAAGGGTAGGGAAGGGAAGGGAGAAGGGAGAAGGGAGAAGGGAGAAGGGAGAGGAAAGATGTCCGCCAAGGGAAAGATGTCCAGGAAAGATGTCCGCTCATGGGTTGTGAGCTGCGACTTTACATATGGGGGCTTTAGGGTGTGGAATCAGGGAGGGGGAAGCAGGTAGGATTAGGGTGTGGAAGTGTCTTCTTTTCCTCTTAAGATAAGAGGAACTCTGCTTATCTTTGGAGGTCAGAGGAAAGGCAGGCTGCTTCTCAGCAGAGTTTGTAGGTCCCTGTTGGGGAGGGGGTGGAGCTGCTGTTTGGAACCCTAACATTCCAGCCTTTTGTGTTATAGGACAGGGGGCACCGTTGTCATCTGGCTACTTCCTGCTGGACAGGGTCGACGTGGGGGGTGGGGGAAGGCTGGTTTAGGGGTCCGCTAGGCAACA
>NW_008357047.1:81144-81845 GCF_000622305.1 Nannospalax galili
TCTACCTGGGGAAGGTCCTGTCTGACCTCCTGGTGGGGGTTGGTAATCCCACCCAGGGTCCTGAAGGGGAACTGCCTCACTGCCAATAGGGTGAGCTTGGTTAGTAGAATGAAGCTCATTGGCATATTCCTGTGCTGCTGTCCAGACCCTATGTCTCTCATCAGGGGTGAGGGTAGACTGGAGAATCATAAAGAGATCATGCCAGGTTAGATCATAGCTGTGAGTAATATACTTAAACTCTTGTATGAAGTGAGTAGAATTAGTGGAAAAGAAACCTATTTTACGCTCTAGTTGAGAAAGATCCCCAAGAGAGAAAGGCACATGGACTTTGACAATCCCTTCCATGCCTGCCACCTCCCTGAGGGGAAAAATGCCATGGGAAAGGGGCTGAGACTGGGTGTGGGAACGGGTATAGGTTGACATGGGAGAGGGGTTAGGAGGAGGCAGAAGAGAAGGAGAAGGGAAGTCTTGGGAGGAAGCTGAAGTGGGAGAGATGGGAGGGGTGTCCTGTCCATGAGAGGATGTAGGGGCAGGGGTGTCTGAGGCAGGGTCTGGAATTGAAGTAGAAGCAGATACAGGAGGGGTAAATGGGGTATTTGAAGTAGAAGTCAGACTTAGGGAGACTAGGGAGTATTTGGTAATGAGGTGTTTAAGATTTTGGATTTCCTTGAATAAAGGGGAATTAAGAGAGTGAGTGTCAG
>NW_008357047.1:82947-86468 GCF_000622305.1 Nannospalax galili
GCGCGGATGGAGAGCACGAGCGGATGGATGAAGGCACCGAGGCTCAGATGGAATCCTCAGTGGGACACAGATTTATTTCGCACGGGGCACCTTTCCCTCAGGAAGGGAAAGATGTCCACGGGAAGGGAAAGGGGGAAGGGGGAAGGGGGAAGGGAAGGAAGGGAAGGATGTCAGGGAAGGAAAGATGTCCAGGAAAGATGTCCACGGGTTGTGAGCTGGGACTTTACATATGGGGGCTTTAGGGTGTGGAATCAGGGAGGGGGAAGCAGGTAGGATTAGGGTGTGGAAGTGTCTTCTTTTCATCTTAAGATAAGAGGAACTCTGCTTATCTTTGGAGGTCAGAGGAAAGGCAGGCTGCTTCTCAGCAGAGTTTGTAGGTCCCTGTTGGGGAGGGGGAGGGGGCTGCTATTGGAACCCTAACAGATACCTTTTTTGAGTTGGCCAGGGTGGCTCCTTTCTTTTACCAGTTCCATCTATGTGAAGATAAGACAAAGGTCCTTCTCAACCCTGACTGGCTTCATTTGAATTCATGGATGAGATGTTTCCTCTGAGTTGACCCTCCTCTTTGTAGACTGGACACCAGTTCAAGTCCATCCTGTGGGGTCTCCATGGCCTCTCTGAACAAGAAGACAGGTGACTCACCACAGTTACAGGACATTTTGAGAGATGTTCCATAGTTCCCTGGAACTTAGTCGACCTTGGAGTGCAAGGGGCTAAAACTGTCCTTTAAGTCCCTCTGTACAGATTAGTATAGGCCTCAAAGCATGGCTGTTAAATCCAATAAGGTTAGTTCTACCGGTCTGGTACCTTCAACTACCATATGCTATGTCCATAAAGCTTGGGTGAAAAACCAAATATTCTCAGATAAACCATGACTAAATATATATTTTGTTCCTTAAACTAGTTGACTAAACTATGACCTTAGAAAATTTAAGATTATGTTTATATTATTTTTGTCTCATCCTTTATATATCATAACAAACCTACATACACCTTCATCATATGATTAGGCTTTCTCACTTTTTTTCTGTCTATTTCAGAAAATATCTCCATTCTCATACCCTTTTAACATCTTTTACATTCTCATTTTCATTTTTATTTTCTTTCTTTTTTTAAAAAAATAATTATGAGACATAATAGCATTAACAAATAAATTTTCCATCTGTTTTGAGAATTCTTTTCCTGGGGATACTAAACAATACTTATTCCTTTTAAGGTTCTAGTGTCAAGCCAGTGTTTGATTAAAGTTTTACTGGGGAACCAATGAATGTATTGAGCTTACTTATGGAAATAATTCAGGGGTTGCTGAGGTGTATGTATGACCCGAGGGTATGCATACTGGAAAGGCTTTACCCAGCAGGGGTCATGCCTTTTCTTCCTAGCCATCCCAGATTGTATATTTTGGCCCTCCCCAAATCCAGTGATTAGGGCCATATTACATATAATTGGCTGGGAAGAGTGGCTGGATACTCTGGTGAGAGCCCAAAGACCCTACTTGGCCCTCATTTAATGAATGAGCACAACCGTCAACAAGCCCAATTGTGACGATGTTTAGTGATCAGGCTCAACTGAAGTCATGAGGATGCTAATTATTTTATGCAGGAGAGACTGCTGTGCAACATCATCTTATTAAAAGGACATGGAATTTAAAAGGATTTGTTGCTGGGATCCACATATGAAGGAGATCATAGGTTGTTTGTTTTTCTGAGTCTGTATTACTTCACTTAGTATAACAGTTTCTAGATCCATCCATTTACCTGCAAATGTCGTCATTTCATCTTTCTTTACTGCTGGCTAAAACTCCACTGTGTAAGTATACCACATTTTTGTTAACCACTAGTCAGTTGAGGGGCACTTAGGTTGCTTCCATCTCTTAGCTATTGTGAAAAGAGCAGCAACAAACATGGTTGTACAAGTGTCTCTACAATAGGATGAGTCTTTGGGTATATGCCAAGGAGTGGTATAACTGGGTCATATGGTAGGTTCATTTTTAGTTTTTTAAGTGTTCTCTACACTGTTTTCCATGGAGGTTGCACGAGTTTGCAATCCCACCAGCAGTGAATGAGCATTCCTGTTTCTTGACATCCTCACCAACATTTGGTATCATTTGTTCTCTTGATCCTAGCCAGTCTGATTGGGGTAAGGTGATACCTTAAGTGTGGACTTAATTTGCATTTCCCTAATTATTAACGACGTTGAACACTTTTTGACATGTTTCTTAGCCATCTTTTTTCTTTCTTTGAGAACTCTCTGTTTAGATCTTTAGTCCATCTTTTAAATTGGGTCATTTGGTTTCTTGATTCTTTGTTTTTTGAGTACTTTATATATTTTGGATGTTAAACCTCTGTCAGATGTGTCACTGGTGAAGATTTTTTCCCATTCTGTGGGTTTTCTCTTCACTTTTGGATTGTTTCTTTTGCCGTACAGAAGCTTTTTAGTTTAATGAAGTCCCACTTGTTGATTGCTGACCTTAATTCCTGAGCAACTTCTGTCTGCTTTAGAAAATCCTTTCCTATACCTATATCTTGTAAGTTACTGCCAATATTTCTTCTAATAGTTTCAGGGGCTCCAGTTTCATGTTGAGGTCTTTGATGCATTTGTAGTTGACTTTTGTGCAAGGTGAAAGATAAGGATCTAGTTTCATTCTTCTACAGGTGGAGATCCAGTTTTGCCAGCACCATTTGTTGAAGATGCTGTCTTTCCTCCATTGTGTCTTCTTGGCACCATTTTCAAATATTAAGTGGCTGAAATTGCATATACTCTGGTTTGGGTCTTCAGTGATGTTCCGTTCATCTATGTATCTATTTGTGACAGTACCATGCTGTTTTTATGACTATAGCTGTTTCATATACTTTGAGATCTGGTATAGTAATTCCCCCAGTGTTGCTCTTTGTGCTCAGGGTTGCTTTGGCTATCTGGGGTGTTTTGTGCTTCCATATGAATTTATGGATGGTTTTTCCTAATTCTGTGAAGTATATCATGGGGATTTTTATTGTGATTGCATTGAATCTATATATTGCTTTTGGTAGGATGGTCATTCTCACATTATTAATTCTTCTAATCCATGAGCATGGGAGATCCTTTCATCTCCACGTGTCTTTCTCAATCCCTTTCTTCAATGATTTAAAAATTTCATTGTAGAGATCTTTGGTGTCTTTGGTCAGATTCATTCTAAGACATTTAATTTTTTTTGCAGCAATTGTGAATGGGAGCATTTCCCTGTACTCTTTCTCCAATTGCTTGTTATTGGTATATAGAAAGGCTACTGATTTGGGTGCATTGATTTTATAACCTGCCATTATACTGAAAGTATTGATCAGTTCTAGGAGTTTTGTGGTAGAATTTTTGGGATTTCTTAGGTATTGTATCATATCATCTGCAAAAAGTGATAGTTTGACCTCTTCTTTTCCAATTAGTACTCCTTTAATTTCCTTCTCCTGTCTTACTGCGCTAGCAAGAGGTTCAAGCACTATGTTGAAAAGTAGTGGAGATAGTGGACATCCTTGTCTGGTTCCTGATTA
>NW_008357047.1:86535-91569 GCF_000622305.1 Nannospalax galili
AGTCTTTTCTGCATTTATTGAGTTGATGATGTGGTTTTTGTCTTTGAGTCCATTTATATGATTAATGATATTTATTGACTTGCAAAAATTAAAACATCCCTGCATCTCTGGGATAAAGCCTACTTGGTCATGGTGAATGATCTTTCTGATGTGTGTCTGTATGCAGTTTGCAAGTATTTTGTTGAGAATTTTTGCATCTATGTCCATAATACCCAGTTTGGGTATTAGAGTGATGCTGGCTTCATAGAAGGAATTTGGGAGTTCTCCCTCTGTTTCTATCATTTTGAATAATTTAAGTAGTATTGGCTGAATGTCTTCCTTAAATGTCTGATAGAATTCTGCTGTAAATCCATCTGGGCCTGGGCTTTTTGTAGTTGGGGGACTGTATTACTGTTTTGGTTTCCTTATATGTTATGGGTCTGTTTAAACTGTTGATCTCTTCTTAGTTTAACTTTGGTGATTTCTGTGATTTTAGATAGCCATCCATTTCTTTTAGATTTCCAAGTTTAGTAGAGTATAGGTTTTTAAAATATTCCCTTTTAATGGTCTGGATCATTGGGGTGTCTGTTGTGATGTTTCCCCTTTCATCTCTGATTTTCTTCCTTTTGGCTAACTAGGCTAAGGATGTGTCTATCTTGTTTAGCTTTTCAAAGAACCAGCTCTTAGATTCATTGATTTATTTTTATATTTTTTTTTGTTTTTATTTCATTAATTTCTGCTCTTTTTTATTTTTTCTCTTCTGCTGGGTTTGTTTTTCATATTTTCTTGCCTTTCCACAATCTTGAGTTGCAGTGTTAGGTCATTTATTTGGGATCTGTCTAATATTTTAATGTGGGCACTTAGAGCTATAAACTTCCCTCTTAGGACTGCTTTTAAAGTGTGCCAGATGTTGTGTTGTGTTTTGTTGTATTGTCCTTTTCGTTGAATTCCAGGAATTCTTTCATTTCTTTCTTAATTCCTCCTTTGATCCACTCATTATTTAGGAATTTATTGTTCAACTGTCATGAGTTCATGTAGTGACTAGGGATTTGTCCAGTGTTGATTTTGAGCTTTCTTGCATTGTGGTCCATACAATGCATGATATTATTTCATTTTTTTTTGTATTTGTTGAGGTTTGTTTTGTGGCCTAGTATGTGGTCAATTTTTGAAAAAGTTCCATGGAGTGCTGAGTACAAAGTATATTCTTTGGTGCTTGTGTGGAATATTCAAAATGTCTGTTAGATCCATTTGATGTATGGTATCATTTAATTCAGACATCTCTCTGTTTATTCTTTGTCCAATTGACCTGCTAATGGGGACAGTAGGGTATTGAAGTTCCCTACTATTACTGAGTTGGGGTTAATCTGTGTCTTAAAGTCCTATAGTATTGTTTTCATGAATTTGGGTGGGTGCATATGTGTTAAGGATTGTAATATCTTCTTGCTTAATTGTTCCTTTGGTCAGAACGAAGTGACCCTCATCTCTTCTGACTAGTTTTAGTTTGAGGTCTATTTTGTCAGATATTAGAATTGCAGCCCTTGCTTATTTTTTAGTGCCACTTGCTTGCAGTATTCTTTTCCATCATTTCCCCTTAAGGTAGTGCCTGTCCTTTAAGGTGAGATGGGGTTTCTTGCAGACAACAAAAGGATGGATTTTGTTTCTTAATCCATTCAACTACCTAGTGTCTTTTGACTGGGGAGTTCAGTCCATTGATATTTAAAATTATTATTGAAAGCTGTGTGTCAGTTGCCATCATTTTGATTTCTATTTGCATTCTTCATCTAATTTCGTGTTTCCACAATTATACATTCATTAATTTCTTTCTGTTGCCCCTGGGATATAGCCATTCCTTTCTCCATTCTTTGTATTGCTCCCAGTGTTCTCTGAAGGGCTAGTTTTGTGGGCATGTATTCTTTCAAGCTATTCGTGTCATGGAAGATTTTTCTTTCCCCTTCAACTATAATAGACATTTTTGCTGGGTAAAGTATTCTGGGTTGGTATGTATGGTCATTTAGAACTGGGAATACCTTAGTCCAGACTGTTCTGGCTTCTATAGTTTGCCTTGATAAGTCAGCTGTAAATCTAATGGACTTTCCTTTCTATGTGGCTTACTGTTTTTCTTTTTACTTCTTTCAGTATTCTCTCTTTGTTCTGTGCATTCTGTGTTCTTTTTAATGATATTCTTTGGGGAGTTTTTTTATGATTCTGTTCTATGTACATCTTGTATTTGTGTAGGGATGTCATTCCATAATTTGGAGAAATTCTCTTTTACAATTGTATTTACGATCTGGTCAATACCATTCACCTGAAATTCTTCTCCTTCCTCTATTCCTATGATAAGTAAATTTGGTTTTTTCATGGTGTCCCATATTTCCTCCATATTCCTGTGTTTTTTAAATTTTTCATAATCTTTGCTTGAGTTGTCCAATTCTTCAACTTTATTTTCCAATTGTGATATTCTGTTTTCCATGTTATTCATTCTATTGATAAGCTTTTCTCCTGTTGTTACAAATTGGCTTATTGAGTGTCCCACTTCCTTCTTCATTGTAGCCTGAGTTTTCTTCATTCTATCTCTTTTGTGAATTCAGTGAGAAATTTATTTCTATCTTCTTTTGAGTTTTTGATTTGTGTATGTGTTCTTTAAATTTGTTGAAATCTTTGATCATGTTTATGATTGTTCTTTTAAATTCAGTGTCCTAGGTTATCTCTAGGGGGTTCTCCTTGTAGAACTCTTCTTTAGGACTTGAGGTGTTTGGTGGGAACATGTTATTTTGGTTTTCCATATTATTATTTTTCCATTATGATTTTGGAATGTGGGTTTCTTTTGTTGTTTGTGATTCTGGTATGAATATCAAGCCTTCCTTTCTTGGGTCAAAGTTTGCTTCTGTTTTATTATTGGTTTGTCTTCATTGTTTTCTTATTGGTTTTGCAAAGCTGGTCAGTCTAAGCTTTGGTTTCTCTCAGATTTTATATTACAGGGAACAGATAGCTTCAGTCCAACTATTTAGGAGCTCTGGCAGAGGCCCATGTCAGGTGCCAGTGAGGTACTCTCAGGCTTCCTTCCAAGGTCTGGAAACTACTAGCAAGCAGTCACAGCACAATTTTGGAAATTTGCTTAGGGGGGTCCAATTTAGGCCCTCTCAAGCAGTCTGCAAAAGTGTGGACCCCTACTAGAGGGCAGAGAAGCCTAGTTCTGGTGAATGGGGTGGGGAGCACACATGGTCCCAGTGCAGTGGGTGGGCACAGCATGATTTGAGGAAGCATAACACTAAAGTGAGGACAGATCCAGGCACTCTCAGGCAGTCTTCTAAGGTCTGGCCAACAGATAATTATAAAACATTTTTTTCACTTCATGTTTATGAGTATGTGCTGCAAGCCACGACTCTGTCCAGCAGAGCTGAGGAAAGATGACAGAGACACCAAGGTGAGGTTCAGGCTTCTTCTTTATTACGCATTTCAGTCCTTATATAGTTTGTTCCCAACAGCCCTCCTCCCAGCCAGGACCAATCAGGGCACACATACACACACACACACACACACACACACACACACACACACACACACACACGCAGCAGGCAGGCAGAGTGGCAGCTCATTGGGCCATGTAGCAGGGTCATGCTTGATGATGTCTCTGATCAGGTAGGTAGCACATGATCGGGCTCCTCCGGCTTGCGGGAGTTGGAGTAAACAAGCGAGGGTCAGGAGGCTTAGCAGCCAGCCAAGAGTTGGAGTAAACAAGCGAGGGTCACGAGGCTTGGCCGCCAGCCAAGGGTTGGAGTCACGAGGCTTGGCAGCCAGCCAAGGCGCCATCTTTGGCTGACTCGGCCGGCTTGTTTCCCACAAGTATGCATTGTTTTTCTTCTCAAAACATTACCTGTAGTATTTATTTCTTCCCCCCAAGGTTCAAGCAGTATGAATGGGCATCTTTTGGTTGCTAGATGCTAGCTTTGAGAGTTCAGATGAAGTTATTCCAACCTCAGAAAGCATCTCCCTATAATGGGGAGACTTCTCATTTTGTTCCAAATCCCTCTCTATTTTGTCTATGTAGTTCTCAATTACTATCAAATCAATGATCATAATGCAACATAAAAACAAATTGTGGATACCATAATTTTGAACACATCAACCAACAACGGAAATGGCCACCTTTCTTCATGGCATCTCATTTCAGCACTCATGGGTGGACAGTTCCCTGAATAAGGCGGTCTTGTGTGGCAGACATCTTTGTTCTTTCTTGACACCTGGAAAGGGTTTAGCTGTGGGCAGATGCAGACTTGGAGATCATGGAACTGTTACATGATGGGAAAAGGTGGTATCCACAAGGTGTATACAATCCCTTTGCAGGGATTGTATTGAACAAGGGGTATACAATCCCTTTGCAGGGATTTCTTCTCCACAGTTCCTCAGAGGACTCCAATATCAACAGCTTCTGGAAAGACCTTTAGCTAGTGTTCCTCTTGTTACCATTCTATTTTCTTTAGATTTTTAAAATTTAATTTCACAGTATCATGTTTCAAGTAAATCACACAGCGCTGTCACCTTGCTCCAGGCTCTGCTTTTAGGAGCAATTTAAAGTAATCCAGTCAATGTGTTATGGTTGCTCATGAAAGGGCATATTCATAGATAATTTTTTTATTAATGTTAAAACTATCTTGTTTTATTTTTTATCTTTTTTTTAGTGACAGAGTTTTGCTATGCAGCTCCTGCTGGCAGGATTTGCATCCCCCTGCCTCAGCCTCCCAAGTCCTGGGTTTATCGGCATTAACCACCATGCCAGCTTATTTTGTAATTTTGAAGTGAATTTCATGATGATAGCATTGACATATTCAATAACAATTTCCAGAGCTAAAATGAATCTGTCTCAAAATTGGCTGTAAATTTTAGGTTTACAGTTGAATTAATACAGTTATACAATATTATACTCAGTATAATACTCATTATTAAAATACAGTTTCATACAGAAAAATTCATTTTTAATGCAATCGACACTAAGATGTTTGCACATGCATTTCTAATCTCTATATATCTGATTATTACTAGTCACAGTTGGTTACT
>NW_008357047.1:91864-93936 GCF_000622305.1 Nannospalax galili
AATCCCTGTAAGATATAAAATTGGATGAGTTTTTACCCTTTAAAGAAGATTTCCATTTCAAGATATGCTGTTTCCTACATTTTTTAAAATATTATTTTTATTTTTTTTAAAAAGAAGCTTATCATTACAAAGCTTTAACATGCCCAATAACAGTTTCCAGAGCAAAGACACACGTCCTTCAAAAGTGGCTATAAAATTTCTAGGTTCGCTGTTGAATCAATGAAGTTATACAATATTGAACTCAGTATAAGCACTGTAAGACCTAAAATTGAGTGAGTTTTTAAACCCTCAAAAAGATCTCCATTTCATTCTAAAATATACTGTTTCTTACAGAAAGACTCATTGTTTTTGCTATTAACACTGAAGATGTTGGTGCATATGTCTCTAATCTGTATGTATCTGATTACTACTAGTCATAATCGGTTGCACTCGGATCCTTGGCGCCTGTGTATGTCTATAAAGTCATTGGGTAGGTTTCAATGGTAATGTTCATCACCTCTACTAATTAACATGATGTAAACTTTTAGGCTTCCTCCTCAAATATAATATATTTTTTAAAATTTGTTGATTTTTTTCTATGTGTGTATATCACACAGAACCCAAACCGTCTTATTCAACTATACACCCACTTCCCAGATGGCACCCTCCCATAGCCTCCTTCCTCCCACTAAAGCCCTTATACTCAGTTATCTCTGCTACTGTCCAATGTGTTGTCGTCACCCCCAGCCATTCCCCACTACTTGTCCATTGGGTGAATCTAGTCAGCTTATCTAGAGGTCTTTGTTTTAGGAAGGTCAGCTGTTTAGGATTCCCTTGGGCTACCTCAGCCAACAACTCAAAAGAAGATATCTCCTGTCTGGCACTGTTGCATGTTATGTAGCCTTTAGCTATACATATGGACACTTAAAAATTATATTGGCCCCTTTAATCTTTGGTTATACTTTCCTTTTGGGTGTTTAAGGTCATAGAGTTGGCCCAGATAAACCAATTTATTTTTACCCTTAAAGTCGTTTGAGGATCTGTTCCTCAGGGGTCATATGGGCTTGGGAGGAGCCTCTGGCTCCTTTATTTTACCAGTTCCACTTATGTGAAGATAAGTCTAAGGTCCTGCTCTACCATGGTTAGCTTTGCTTGGAAGCATGGAGGAAATGTTTCCTCTGTGTTGACCCTCCCCTTTTCAGACTGGACACTGGATCATGTCCATCTTGTGGGGTCTCCTTGGCCTGCTTGATCAAGAGAACATGTGACCCACCACAATTACAGGACATTTTGGGAGATGCTCATAGTCCCCTGGAACTAGTCGACCTAGGAGGGCAAGGAGCAAACACTGTCCTTTAGGTCCCTCTGACCAAATTATTATAAGCCTCAAAGTATGTCTGTTAAACATCCAAGAAGGTTAGTTCCACCAGTCTGGTACTTTTAATTACTGTGTGTCATGTACATAAATCCTTGGCAAAGACCAATTGTTCTCAGATAAACCTTACCTAGACATTTATTTCTTGATCTGCCATGTATAATTTGTCAGTAGGTTGTAGGAGTAATATGATTTTCTCTGGTTTTCAAAACTAGCTAGGCATTGTTTATCTCTCACATTGTCTCACCCCTCCATCATGGTTTTTTTCCCCAATCAAGGTGCCCCCTTTTCCCCTTTCTCCCTTAATAATACCCTTCTCCTATGGTCCTACCTCTCTTGAGCTCTTTCTTTCCCTTTATCCCCTAGGTTCCTTGTATACCTTCCCACCACCTCCATTAAACTAAGCCAATTTTTATCCATATCTCCCTTATTAACGCCTGTTTCATACTTGTCCTGGTTTGTTTCTCCATTGCTGTGACAAAGTAATCTGACCAATACCAACTTGGGGAGGAAAAGGTTTATTCAGCTTATATCTCCCAGGTCACAGTTCATCAGGGAGCCCAAGGTAGGAACTCAGGGCAGGAACCTGGAAGCAGGAGCTGGAGCACAGGCCATGGAGGAATGCTGCTTACTGCCTTGCTCCCCTGGCCCCTGCTCAGCTGCTTTGTTATGCAACACAGGCCCACCTGCCCAGGGGTGGAACCACCCACAGTGGGCT
>NW_008357047.1:94435-149467 GCF_000622305.1 Nannospalax galili
CATATAAATGAACCACATTTTCATTATCCACTTGTCAATTGAAGGACACTTATGTTGCTTCCATCTCTTAGCTATTGTGAAAAAAGTAGCAACAAACATGGTTGTACAAGTCTCTACAATGAGATGAATCTTTTGGGTATATGCCAAAGAGTACTATAACCAGATCATATGGTAGGTTCCTAGGATGCCTCTTAAGAGTTCTCCACACTACTTTCCATAGGGGTTGAACAAGTTTGCAGCCCCACCAGCAGTGGATGAATGCTCCCCTTTCCCCACATCCTCTCCAACATTTGGTATCGTTTGTTCTCTTGATCTTAGCCAGACAGACTGGGATAAGATGAAATCTTCAGTGGTTTTATTTGCATTTCCCTAATTATTAGTGATGGTGAACATCCTTTAAAATCCCTTCATAGCCATCTTTACTTCTTCTTTTGAGAACTCTCTGTTCAGCTCCTTAGCCCCTCTTTTAAAAAAAAATTTTTTTTGGTCTTTTTATGACAGGGTCTCCTTGTAGCACCAGCTTTCCTGGAACTCACTATATAGTCCAGGCTGGGATTAAAGGCATAGCCCATCTTTTAATTGGGTTACTTCTTGTCTTAATTCCCTGTTTTTTGAGTTTGTTATATATTCTGGATATCAAAAGTCTGTCAGATGTGTTGCTGGTGACAATTTTCTCCCATTCTGTGTGTTTTCTCCTCACTTCCCTGGTTGCCTGCTTTGATGTACAGAAGCTTTTTAGTTTTAAGAGGACCCATTTGTTGATTCCTGACCTTGCTTTCTGAACAATTGATGTCCAGTTTAGAAAATTCTTTGCTACACCTATATCTTTTAGGTTTTTGTCAATGCTTTCTTCTAACAGTTTCAGAGTTTCAGGCTTTACATTGAGGTCTTTGATCCATTTGGAATTGACTTTTGAATAAGTGAAAGATAGAGGTTTAGGTTCATTCTTCTACAGGTGGAGATCCAGTTTTGCCAGCACCATTTGCTGAACATGCTGTCTTTCCTCCAGTGAATGCTTTTGGCCCCTTTATCAAATATCAGGTGGCTGAAATTTCATGTACTCATATTTGGGCCTTCAATTTTGTTCCATTGATCTATGGGTCTATTTTTGTGCCAGTACTGTGTTGTTTTTATGACTATAGCTCTGTAATACATCTTAAAATCTGGTACAGTAATCCCCCCGGCATTGCTCTTAGTGCTCAGGGTTGTTTTGGCTATCCAAGGTCTTTTGTGCTTCCGCATGAATCTTATGATGGTTTTTCCAGTTCTGTGGAAAATGTCATGGGGAGTTTGATTGGCATTGCATTGAATCTATAAATGGCTTTTGGTTGGTTGGTCATTTTCACAATACTAATTTTTCCAATCCATGAGCATGGGAGGCCCTTCCATCTTCCGGTGTCTTCCTCAATCTCTTTAAAGATTTAAAACTTTCATTGTAGAGGTCTCTATTGTCCTTCGACAGGTTTAATCTGATATATTTTATTTATTTATTTATTTATTTATTTATTTATTGATTGATTGATTGATTGATTGCAGCTTTTGTTCAGGGGAGTGTTTCCATGTGCTCTTTCTCCGATTGTTATTGGTATATCGAAATGCTACAGACTTTTGTAGGTTATTTTTGTAATCTGCCACTTTACTTTACTGAATGTGTTAATAATTTCTAGGAGTTTTCTGGTGGAATATTGGCATCTCTTAGATATAATCTGCAAAAGGGATAATTTTATCTCTTCTTTTCCAATTATTACTCCTTTAATTTCCTGCTCTTGTCTTACTGCTCTTGCAAGAGTTTCAAGCACTGTTAAAGAGAAGTGAAGATAGTGGACAGCTTTGTCTGGTTCCTGATTTCCATGGGAATGCTTCCAGTTTTTCTCCATTTAGAATGATGTTGGTGTGGATTTGTTATATTTGGCTTCAATTATGTTGAGGTATGTTCCCTCCAGTCCAATTCCCTCTGGGACTTTGAATACATGTTGAATTTTGTCAAAGGCCTTCTCTGCATCTATCAAGATGATCATGTCATTCATGTTTTTGAGCCTATTTATATGATTTATGACTTTTATTGACTTACATATATTTAGCTATCCCTGCATCTCTGGGATAAAGCTGATTTGATCATGGTGGATAATTTTATTGATATGTGTCTGTATGTGGTTTGCAAGTATCTTGTTGAGAATTTTTGCATCTATGTTCATTAAGGATATGGGTCTATAGTCTTCTTTTTTGGTTGTATCTTTACTTGGCTTTGGTATTAGAATGATGCTGGCTTCACAGAAGGAATTTGGAAGTTCTCCCTCCATTTCTATCTTTTTGAATAAATTAAGTAGTATTGGATGTAGATCTTCTTTATATATCTGATAGAATTCTGCTGTAAATCCATCTGGTCCTGGGCTGTTTTTAGTCAGGAGGTTTTGTATTACTGTTTCAATTTCTTTTTGTGTTATGAGTCTGCTTAAGCTGTTAATCTCTTCTCGGTTTAATTTTGGTAGTTCCCATGTCTTTAGATATAGTACATTTCTTTTAGATTTTCATATTTAGTAGATTATAGGTTTTAAATTATTCCTTTATAATATTCTGTATCTTTCTGGTGTCTGTTGTGATGTTTCCCCTTTCATCTCTGATTTTGTTGATTTGGAGGTGCTCTTTCTTTCTTTTGGTTAACTGGGCTAGCAGTCTGTCAATCTTGTTTATCTTTTCAAAGAACCAGCTCTTGGATTTGTTGATTCTTTGTATTGTTTTCTTTGTTTTGATTTCATTAATTTCTGCCCTGATTTTTGTTATTTCTTCTTTTCTGCTGGATTGGGGTTTCATTTGTTGTTGCTTTTCAAGTGTCTTGAGCTGCAATGTTAAGTCATTTATTTGTGTTCTTTCTGATTTTTTGATGTAGGCATATAGCACTATAAACTTCCCACTAAGTACAGCTTTCAGTGTGTCCCAGAGGTTTTGTTGTGTTGTACTGTCATATTCATTTAGTTCCAGGAATACTTTTATTTCTTTCTTAATTTATCTTTTTACCCATTCATCCATCATTCAGGAGTGTGTTGTTTAATCTCCATGTGTTCATGTGGTGACTAGGGCTTCTTCCGGTGTTGATTGTAAGCTTTATTGCATTGTGGTCTGATAGAATGCATGGAATTATTTCAGTCTTTTTTTATTTGTTAAGGTTTGTTTTGTGCCCCAGTATAGGGTCGATTTTGGAGAAGGTCGATTTTGGAGAAGTATGTCCTTTGGTGCTTGGGTGGAATACTCGGTAGATGTCTGTTTAGCCCATTTGATATATGGTATTGTTTAATTCAGATGTCTCTCTGTTAGCTCTCTTCCCTGTTGACCTATCTAATGGAGACAGTAGGGTATTGACGTCCACTATTATGAATGAGTTGGGATTAATCTGGGTCTTAATGTCCTGTAGTATTGTTTTTATGAAGTTGGGTGCATCAGAGTTTGGTGAATATATGTTCACGACTGTAATATCTTCTTGGTTTATTGTTTCTTTGATCAGAATGTAGTGGCCCTCTTTATCTCTTATGGTTAGTTTTAAAGTCAATTTTTTCTGATATTAGAATTTCAATGCCTGCTTTTTTCTTAGTACCTTTTGCTTGGTATATTTTTTTCTATCCTTTCACCTTAAGATAGTGCCTGTCCTTGAAAGTGAGTTGAGTTTCTTGCAGACAACAAAAAGATGGGTTTTGTTTCTTAATCCATTCACCTAGTATGTGTCTTTTGACCAGGGAGTTCAGTCTGTTAATATGAAAGTTATTAATGAAAGATGTGTATTGAATCCTGTCATTTTTATTTCTGTTACATTCTTGATATAGCTGTACTTTTCCACAGTTATACCTTCATTGGATTTCTTTCTGCAAACCCTTGGGCATAGTCATTCCTTTCTTCAGCTCTTTGTTTTGCTTCCAGAACTCTCTGAAGGGCTGGTTTTGTGGACATGAATTCCTTCAGCCTATTTATGTCATGGACAATTTTCTTTCCCCTTCGACTAAAATAGACATTTTGGCTGGGTATAGTAATCTAGTTTGGCTTCTGTGGTAATTTAAAACTGGGAATACTTTGGTCCAAGCTCTTCTGGCTTTCATAGTTTGCACTGAAAAGTCAGCTGTAATCCTAATGGGTTTTCCTTTGTATGTGACTCATTGTTTCTCCTTTGCAGCTTTCAGTATTGTCTCTTTGTTCTGTACATTTAGTGTTTTTCCTATGATGTGCAGTGGAGAGTTTCTTTTCTGGTCATGTCTGTTTGTAGCTCTATTTATTTTTTGTATTTGTATGGGCATGCCTTTCTTTAATTTTTGGAAATTTTCTTCTACGATTCTGTTGAAGATCTGGTCCATGTCATTATCTTTGGATTGTTCTCCTTCCTCTATTCCTACGATTTGTTAAGTTTGGTCTTTTTATGTTGTCACACAATTCCTGAATATTCCATTATTGTGCTTTCTTAAACTTTTCATAATCTTTGCTTGAGTGGTCTAGTTTGTCCACTTTATCTTCCAGTCTTGATACTCTGTTTTCCATTTTATTCATCCTATTGTTGAGGCTTTCTCCTGTCATTTCTAATGGGCTTACTGAGTGTTTCACTTCCTTCTTCATTTCAGCCTGAGTAGTCGTATTTCTTGCTCTTTTCTGAATTTATTCAGAAGTTTATCCCTATCTTCCTTCAGTTCTTTGATTTCTTTGTTTGTGTGTTGTTTAAATTCACTGAGTTCTTTTATCACGTTTATAATTGTTCTTTTGAGTTCCATGTCCTGCATTATCTCTAGGGGATTTTCATTTTACTCCTCTAGCGGACTACTGGTATTTGGTGGGGATATATTATTTTGTTTTTTCATGTTATTATTTTTTTTCTGTGATTTTGACATGTGAATTTCTTTTGTAGTTTCTTATTCTTGTGTGATACTCAAGTCTTTAAGTTTAGGACTGCTTCTTTTTAGAAACTTTATATGCCTTTGTGGTTTGCTTTTTGGGCATGAAAAGCTGCTTCATCTAAGCTTCTGGTTTTCTCTTTTGATTTTATATTGGAATGGCCAGATTGCTTTTGTTTTCAAGAGTTCCCACAGAAGCCCAAGTCAGATGAGGATCAGATGCTCTCAGACTTTCCCCTAAGGTCTGGATCCCTCCAGGAAAGATTTTGGCCTCAGGAATTTGGGGGTTGGTATGGCCTGGGAGCAGGAAAGATGTGGGTCTTGGGTGGCTGGTAGTCATAACACTCAGAAATGCAAAGGGAGATGGGGGTGGGAAGAGGCCCCAAGGGCTCCTGGGGACTGCACTGAGGAACTGGGTTGGTCTGGATGCAAAGGATCAGGAAGCCAAAAGGTCAGCCCTGGTGTCCAGGAAAGAGGCTGGTGGTTGTGCAGACCAGGGAAACAAAGGGAGGTGAGGGCTGGACCAGGCCCATATGGCTCCTGGGGACCTCGAGAAGGAACTGGGTTGGTCTGGATGCAAAGGATCAGGAAGCAGTGGTGGTTCCCCAGGTGTCTGGGGTGCCAAGACAGGGAATGGGACAGGACCCAGGCTAGGAGGAGAGACTGGCAGGGAGATGGGAGGGTGAATGAGGCTGGGGGAGTCAAGTCTCTGGGCCTGATTTACTTACCCCGGAAAGAGTCCTGCCAGTCGTGCAGGCCCAGGGAAGCAAAGGTAGGTGGGGGTGAGACCAGGTCCAGAAGCAGTGCTCCTGGGGACCTTGAGGAGGAACTGGGTTGTTCTGGATGCTAGAGATCAGGAACCAGTGGTGTCCCTGGGCTGAGATCTCAGCCCGGGCATCCAGGAAACAGGCTGGTAGGTCATGCAGACTCAAGGAAACAGAGGGAGGTGAGGGAGGGGTCAGGCCCAGTGGCCTCCTAGGGACCATGAGAAAGAACTTGGTTGATCTGGATGCAAAGGATTAGGAAGCAGTGGTGGTTTCCCCGGTGTCTGGGGAGCAAGACAAGGAATGGGACAAGACCCAGGCTAGGAGGAGAGATGGGCCTATTCATAGATAATTTTATTCTTAGAAATATTAATGTACCAGAAGATTGGCAGTCCAGTCTCTCTTACAGAGGAGGGTTCAAGAAAGTGAACATTGCTATTTATTATTATTATTATTATTATTACTATTATTTTGGTCTTTTTGAAACAGGGTCTCCCTGTATCCCCAGCTGGCCTGAAACTATGTAGACCAGGCTGGCCTTGAACTCACAGAGATAGGCCTGCCTCTGCCTCCCGAGTGCTGGGACTACAGGCAAGCACCACCATGCCCGGCTCTATTCACAAGACTGCTAAATACATTATTTTTTTGCATCTGGGCACAGAAAATTATAACAAATATCTATTTCTGTATAGAATAAAATTCTCTTCTTTTGGACCTACAAACTCCCAGCCAATTAACACATTTAAAAATGTGATAAGATTTTGTCTAAACCTTCCAAGAAATAATATGTTGTTGCCATACATGCTAATACTTTTTTTACACAGTTTTATTCACAATTACAAACCTCAAGAGTGTGAAAATTATAACAAATATCTATTTCTGTTATAGATAGGGCTGATTAAAGGCAAATGTAGTGAAGGTGTAAACAATGGTTTATTTAAATATTGGTGGGGAATTTATGATGAAAACAATTTATCGGGACATATGTGATGCTATATAATTAATCCCAAGACTTTGATTTTATACATTAACAAGAAATTAATGTAAGCCACTCTGAGATCCTTATGAAGCTATCTCTACATTATTCACTTTTAACTTGACATTTTCATGTCAAGAAACACAAACCACAGTGTAATTTAATGTGATATAATTCATGTGTGATTTATCCATGTGTGATTTTGGTAGTACCAAAATAATATAAAATGCAGTACAGTTGTGAAAGTCAGAGGACATACAGACATTGCCTATGGAAATACTTATAAATGAGAAACTGATTATTTATAGGCCAGTCAGTTACTTCAAGAAGATTTAAAGTAAGATAATTTTCATGGAAAATAGTCACCTTTAATTACAGATAAAAAAGGGAAGAGCAATAGTCTCTCTTTAGGTCATTGGAGGATTGCCCTCAAAAGGGATTGCAGGACCTCAGCCTTTCCCCTTCCTTTTTTGCATTCTGGCCATGAGGTGAATGGTTTTCTCTCTGACAAACTCCTGTGATGATGTGTTGTTTCACCACAGGCCAAAACAGCAGGGCCAACTGACTGTGAACCAGAACCCCCAAAACCATAAGTGAAAGGAAAAGGTTTTTCTTCATAACCTACTTACATCAGATAGGCTACACTCATATCTAGCAACACTAGAAGCTAGCAACACTAGCGTTTATTATTGAAAAAATGAATAAATAGCAATTTATATTTCAATATAAGAATATCTGTGAATTTATCAACTTTTTGTGTGTGGTGTATGTATGTGTCCAGTTCATGTGGGTGTGTGCTTGTGTGTATACACATGTATGTGAGTGCTTTGCAGGACAGAGTTCAATGTTGAGTGTCTTCCTCATCATTCTCTAGCTCATTTTTTGAGACAGGTTCTTTCACCAAACCCAAAGTTCAGGAATTTGGCTAGGCTGACTTGCCAGTAAACTCCAGGGAGCCACCAGTTTCTGACTCCCAGTGCTGATGTTTTAGATCCATGCCTCTGTACCTGAAATGTTATGTGGGAGCTAGGGCTCCTACTCAGGTCCTCTTGCTTGTGAGGCAGGCAGTTTACTAACCAAGGGACTTCCCTAACCCTGGACTGATTGTCTTTTTAATGTAGTTTAATAGTAATTAAGGTCTTTAATGGTATTATAATTGTTTATGGAGTAAGTATAGTTTTATTTAGTCTTTTAGTTGATTTCAACCTTTGCTTATGATGTTGGAATGAGTGAGTTTTAAGTTCTAATGGTCTTGATTTTTCTGCTTTCAGTCTTACAGAGTTCTTTAATTAAAAATAGCTGTTGCTGTTTGAATATTTTGCTCTTGTATTTTCTACTTAAGGTCAATTTTCTCTCAAACATCTAACAGCTTCCCAACATTTACTTTTCTTTCTTTTCTCTTTAGGTAAAAACCTACACATCAAATTCTCAATGAGCAACCTGAAGAGCTGGCTCAGCAGTTAAGGGACCTGGCTACTCTTGCAGAGGTCCCAGGTTTGACTCCCAGCACCTACATGGAGACTTACAACAGTACATAACTCCAGTTCCAGGAGATTTGATGCCCTCTTCTGGCCTCAGCAGGCATTTCATAACACAGGTGCACTTACATACATCCTGACAAAACACTCATATATATAAATTAAAAATCAATCAATAAAAAAGGGAAAGAAGGAACATGAGAGAAAAGGACAATAAGAAAAAGGTGTTACTAAGGGAGAAATGGGATATTTAAATGAGAGGGGAGGGAGGGTTATATAAAGACCTATGGGGATAAAGGGGAAGAAGGAGCTCAAGAGAGGTGGAACTATAGGAGACTGGTATTATCATGGAAGAGATGAGGAAAGTGGGGATAGTTTAAATGGGGATGATGTGGAAGGAAGGTTAGACAGGGAGAGAGTTAGAGAGGAGAGATAAATAATACTTAACTAGAATAAAAGACCAGAGGGAATCATATTAGTCCAAAAATCTACTGATAAATTAAATTACACATACAATATCTCTACATGAGTTCAGGTGTATAGCTGAAGGTTAAGGTTACATAACAAGAAGCAGTGCAGACAGGAGTTGTTGGCCAGGGTATCCAAGAGACTCCTCAAATTACACAGCCCTTGATTGCCTCCCAGAACTTGATGGTAAGACCCTACTGCTGAAGACAGGGCATTCTTCAGGCACAGGATTTGGAGCAATGGAGCTGGAACTGACCTGGAAGCCAGTTACCCTGAAGACTAGCTCTCATAGCTTTGGAGAGCACTACACAAGCTGCTAAGTAAGAACATCAATTGATGGTCCAATCCCAGCTTCAAGGCCTAATAACCACATCAGTGATTGGCCCAGCAAACAATACTGGTGCAATAGTGGCACTTTTATTTTTGGGGTAATCAGCAGCTACCTAATTGAACTTAAAGCCCAGTCAGTGGGAGGAAGTTAATGTCTGGTACTGTAAACCTAGCCAAATACATATGGCTGGAGAGGTCATAGATCTTAGAGAAAACACCAAGGTTATTACATCCCTAGACAAATGTAATTTCTTACTATGTGCAAAATATGGATTCTTAAATTTACAGACAAGTATCCCAGTCACCACCCATCAAAAAAGCTTCTTTATCAGGGATTATTACAGAGTTTCATAACTGGTCACACACAGAGACTGCCTGTGAATTGCCTAAGTGGCACATCTACAATGCAACCTCTATACCTAAGGCTCATGGAACTTAGGACAAGGGGTAAAGAGGACACTAATGCATCTTTCAGTTCTCATCAATGATGCATCTTTATGCAACAGAGGGCCAGGAACACAAAAGGTCACAAATGGTCAAAATGCAGACAATAAAAGTCTGCAGAATGTCGGTCCTTGGGCAGGACTCCTATAGTAAACTCCACCCAGGTCCTTGGGCAGGACACCTATAGTAAACTCCACCCACCCAGGGCTCAGCGACCATTGTGGAAGAGGGGGCTGAAAGGTTGTAAGAGTCAGAGAGAAGGTGTATGACCATATGGCAATAGAGTCCTACAAGCTCCTGGGACCCTGCTCAAATGAACCTATAGCAATGGTTTTAGGACACACAAAACCTATACAAACTCAAGCAGAGAAAATCGCAGCACAGAACTATGGAAATGGGCAAGAAGCCCCATTCTTAGTCAAAGAATTATTGGCAGCTGATTACTGCTAGGTGAGGAAGAGTTGATCTTCTTAAAGGGAGGGACTCTAGATAGGCTTCATAGACTCAAGTGAACGAACTTGCACTGAGGGACATCTGGGGACACTAACTTGACATGATAGGCCTCAACACAGATGACAGAATGTATGAACTCCAGTCAGGGGGCTATGGGAGGGGCCAATGGGGAAGGGGTACAAAGATGATTAAGATTAATTAAGATGTTCTGTATGAAATACACAAAAACTCAATAAAAATTCAAAAAAAATTTTCATTGCGCATGAAAGTAAAACCATGGGCTCACTTTTGACCCAGTAATGGAATAATGTAGTTGTACACATCTCCATCAATACCAAACTGGAATCACTACAACTTTATTGTAAGTTTTGAAAATTCTCACTTTTCATATATCAAAATGTGCAGGCTACCTTTGAGTAGTATTTTCTCATATAAACATTAAAATTAGTGTGCTATTCCTCTATCATAAGATAAATGTGTGAGTTAAATTATATAGGCATTTAAATAACATAAATGTGTTTGGGAAATTTGATTAAGATTGGAGTTCCTGTAACGAGTTGGAGGATTGTCCTAGTGAGTTTCAGATTGATATTATAACCAGAGCCTTCAAAATACATTGAAATAATTGTTCAAATAAGTAAATATGTAAAGCTAGAGTGTTATGATTTAAGGAAACCTTATAACTATGCAATAACATAAAAGTAAAATAACGGTTCTTTAAAACAGGCTAGCTCTTACTTTTCCACACAACATTAATTTTGAACCCAAATAGCATAGAAATGAAGAAGATAATTTTTAGTTCAGTTTCATTTTGAATTTGTTTTTAAAAATATTTGCTTTTATTTTTTTAATTGTTCTCTCTCTCTCTCTCTCTCTCTCATGATTTGCCCACAGAGGCCAGAGGGTATTGAATCCCCTGGAGTTAGGTTTATGGGAAGTTGTGAGTCTCTTGATGTGGGTGCTGGGAACTGAACTCTGGTCGTCTGCAAGAACAGAAGGCATTCTTAACTGCCAAGCCATCTTTCCAGTCCCTCATTTTGAATCTGTTAATGGCAATTCATTCATCTGGAAATAACTATCAAAGGTATGTTTCTGCAGGACCAATGTTTAAATGGAAACTCAGAGAACGCTGTTTCATGGATTATATTTTTATATGCACATAATCATATTATCTTTCATCCACGTTAATAAAAATGAACAGGGTCAGTTGCACCTATTATGATTCAAACAATAATTTTATCGACAGTCTGATGTGTTAAGTACATAATGCAGTACTCTAACATAGGTTAGCCATAGCTTTCCACCTTTTAGTCTGTGATAGTTTAAAGTGGCTTTAATCATGTCATTCTCTAAGATTAACACTGCTACTATTTGATGTCCTGTGTTCAGAAAGCTTTCCATTAAGCTACATATGTATGCAAGTTCTGGAGTATATTTTAATAACAAGGGGCTTTTAAAACCTCTAAAATTGAAGGTCTAGCATTTCACTTTCCTGCCGTCAGATATCCTGTGTGCTATAACCTACACTGCTCAACACCATTTCCTTTTGACTGTACCTTCCTCATGTGTCGTGTCTTGTCTGATGATTGGCATTCTTCTTGGTATGGATCTTCCGTCTCTCAAATTTCCTCTATCCTCTGGGAAAGAGAAATTCATCTTATGAACTACAAAAATTTCATTGTTTGTAGAAGCGTTTTACTTCTTGGAATGCTTTATTGTAACTCCTTAATGAGACATAAGAAACTCTGACTCATAGAACCAGAGTTCTTTCATGTCTTTGATAGCATCCCTTCTCAAACGTTTCACTACGAATGCATGCTTCTGGCACAACAGATTCCACAGCTGTTTGCCTCATGAAAAAGAAGTAATCTCAGTTTTTCATACATTATATATTTTATCAATAAACTTTATTGGTGATAGTGTTTCTCAAATCCTGGGCACAGTTATTCAAAGTAGCATTTTGATATTTCAAATGTATCACAAAATCACATTGAACACCCCATGACTAAATAGTGCAAGTAAAATTGGTGCCAGTGTCTCTTAATTTGGCCTTTATTCTTTTCAAATTTAGTGTTACATGGGCTGCTATAGGCAGTCTGTACTTAAAAGTGTAGTAATGGGAGTAAAATGTTTCTAGAACACTTAATAAATTTGAAGTACATTTATTCCTATTAACAACACCATATTCTGATGCGCTAAGAACAGTACAATATAGAAATTTTAAAAGCATGCATAATGCATTTCCATTTTCAGTCATTAAGAAACATCCATAAAGAAAGGGTAATTATTTTCTTCTCATATTGAAACCTTAGAGTGTGATAGTATATACAGAAATTTTGTCTAATTATTAACAGAACAGCCTGTAATTTGACATAGTGAGAATGACTAGAGGAGTAAGGTTTAAGTGCCTCTCAAGCTGTGTCTGTTTTGTCAACAGGAAGCTGTTGTCTTTGCTGCTTATGGTTTCCTGCCTTAGGAAATGACAAAGAAAAGTGTCCATGTCTAAATTCTAACACTGGTGATAGTGCAATCATTGTCTAATTTCCTATGGAACAAAAGCAAAGTCATTAACCATGTCTGCAATGTTTTTTACAGGCAGAATATTAGACATTTTGAAAGTTATATAGCAGCTAAATTTTTCTCATTGATCACTATTACAGTTCTCATTTGTTGGGCATAGTTCGTCCAGATCTACAACTTTGGAAGCTGTAGTCTAAGACAATGTGGTCACCCCACATTTTAAAGATGACTATTACTTATAGTGGTTGTATGTGAACACTAGAGTAATCTTGAGGCTGAGGGTGATGTGATGTTATCACATAGAGAATTTACCTTTGTGTCTTGTGCGAATAGTTTAGAGGAAGAATGTCTCCACATCCCCCCTGGGATTGGGTTGCCTTGAAGGTGTTGTGCAGTGTTCGTGGGGACAGGTTTAGTTCTAACTGTCCTCATTCTTATATTTCTTCTACTTTATTTATTATTTATTTATTTACTGTTTATTTATTTGTATGTTCACTGTGAGGCCAGAGGAAAACTTGTAGGAGTTGGCTCTTTCCTACTATGTGATTCTGGGGTTCAAACTTAGGTCATCAGACTGGACAGCAAAAGTCTTTATTGGCTGAGCCATCTGTCTGGACCCCAACCAACCTTACTCTTTTAATTAATTTGTTTAAAATTTTTTATTTATGCGGTGTGTGTGTGTGTGTGTGTGTGTGTGTGTGCGTGCGTGCGTGCATGCGTGTGTGTGTGTGTGTGTGTGTGTGCGTGTGTGTGTGTGTGTGTGTGTGTGTGTGTGTGTAGGTGGGAAGACGGTGCAGGGTATGAGCTGCCCCATATACGTACTGGGAATCAAACTCAGGTTTACTGCAAACCAATGATTCTGGGAAATTATGATGGCAGATTTGGACCTTACCTCTTTACAATATCTGCCCTTCAAGTCCTTAGTGCTTGGAAGCCTCTTCCTTCAAGTTTATGTTTTTCTGCTCAGGTTTTCTAGTTGTTTTTCAGCAGCACAATGAGTCGGTTAGTCCTCCATAGCAATAAGTGAAAGTTTTTTGTGAAAGTTTTGTTCTGGAAATAAATTCAAGCCTTATTTTGGAATTACATAGATTTGATTGTTAGTTTACCAATAAGAGTTCACATTTCATGAAAACTCAAAGAATATAGTGTTTCCCACAATATTAAGAGGAAAATCGTTCATGTGATGGTTGACAGATACCATTTCCAAATGGTGTTGTTGCTATTTTAATTAGAAGAGAGATACACGCTAAGATTAAGTGATGATATTTCATATATCCTTTGACCCATATTATGGCTATTACTTACAATATATTAAACAGTATTATTGCTAAAACTCCTTTCCTAGGAAGGATATAAACAATGTCCATCTGCTCCTCCCAAGGTACCAATGACAAACTAAGGTATAATTCTACCAGGTTCACTCTGAGGAATCAATAAAGTTATTGGGCTTACTTATAGAGCAATGGGTGAGGGATTACTTACAGGAATGTGGGTGCTCCCTCTTAACACTGCACCAGAAAGTCTTCACCCACGAAGCAGGAGTGGATGATGGCTCCCTTTAGCCTATACACTCCAGTCCTTTCCTGATGCTGTATGAGCGCCATGAGTTGTGAGGTATGGCTAGATGCTCAGGAGAAGATCCAATGACCCTCCTCCACTGCTCCATCAATGTTGGATGGTCAATAGTCAACAATTCCAGCTGTGATGGTCTTTTGCAAGTGGGCACAGCTGAACTTAGGAAGGTGGTATTTGCCTGGCTTGTAGAACAGTCCTATGCAATAAAGATATACAATAAAGCACATAAAATACAATAATTCAAGCCAATTATGAGTATAACGTAAAGGCCATTTTGAAATTTTGAGAATTTTTTTTCATGTTGGAGAATTCCATGTGTTAATTTCATTAGTTGGTTTGATAACTGGTTGATATTTAGCAATCATGAGGCAATTGAGCATTGATCAACTCTGGCTCCATCTTGGAATCACTTGGAGACTTTTAGCCATGTTTCAAGCCTTGTCCATGGAGAGTGTGATTGCACTGATCTGGAGTAGGGCACGGCTGTCTTCCCACTTCACATATGACCATCTGAGTCTTACTCAAGTGTTTTCTTTGTAATATTGTTCTCTGCATCTTTGGACTCTATTTTCTCTTTTCTGAAATGTTCAAATTGACTATACCCCAGAGCATGTATGTATACATGAATTCTTATCAAATCATCTTAATTCCTTAAGTCATACATGTAACTTGCCTCACTAGCTCAACTGTCCACCTTTTCACTGGGGAAATAGTTCATGTTATATTTTATGTAACAGTGGACACATCCTGGTTCTTGGTAAAGAGAAAATATGTAAGGGTGAAAACCAAAGAAAGATTACTACTGGGGAAAATGCGACTTTTGCTTAAGGAAATATAAGCACTAGAGGAAAGGGTATTGGGGAAAAAAAAACACATTTGGGGCAATGATTGAACTTGCTAAATGCTTGTGCTCTACAAATGCAGAGGGGGAGGGGAAAGCAAAGAACGGGGAAGAGAGAAGAAAGGGAAGTGGAGAGAGAAAGTGAGCTGGCCGCCAGGGATGGCTTGGGGCCTCCAGAGTCAAGTGGCTGGGAAATTTTAATGAAAGGATGTCATTACTGACTTTGAAGTTGTTTATTTTGCTATGGTTAAGAGAAGCCAGGCATGGTGCTCTAATCCCAGCACTCTGGAGGCAGAGACAGGCAGAGCTCTGTGAGATCGAGGCTAGCCTGGTCTATACAGTGAGTTGCGGGCTGACTGTGGCTACAGGGAGACCCTGTCTTAGTAAACAAAACAACAAATGAACAAACAAACAAACAAACACAAAAAGTATTAACTCTTTTGCCTGGTCCAGAAGATAAGTAATTTGTTGCAAACTCTGCTATGAAACCTACTACAACTTATCTAGATTTCTCCCTTTTGTGAAGGTTTAAATGGTGGCAAAGGACTGGTTTCCTCATATGGTTTTCTTTTAGATTCATGTACAGGGTACTGCTTGAGTTGAGCTAATTCGGTGAAAGTCAGACTGTGGAGGAAGGAATGACCACTCACAGGGTCTGTATACATCCCCGGGGAAGCCAATACATTTTTCAATGCAGTGAAACCTGGCTCATTTAGATTTTAAATTCTTTCAGCTTTAAGAATCAAAATTTAAATGGAAAGAAATTATTATTTGGTATAAAGGGTGGGGGGAGAGAGAGAGAGAGAGAGAGAGAGAGAGAGAGAGAGAGAGAACAAGGCTCATACTGCCCTTTAAGAAGAGGCTTGGTTTAAATCCTGGCTGTACATTCATTTCCGAGTTGACTGAGAAAATTCCATCTTAACTGTATTTCATATTTCTTAACTAAAAAGTGTAACTAATAATAGTGTTAATAAAATCTTGTGATGAAGATCAAATAGCTTAGCACATGTGAACCCTTCAGCTAAGCAGCTGGCACAGGGCAAGGACGCAGAAAGATTTTCCTTCATGGTTTTCACTGCAGTGCGTTACCTCTCCATTCTGTTTTGCATTGGAGTCACCTGTGGAGTTTGAAAACAATGTACATGTTCTACCTCAAGCCCAAATCAATCAAAATTTCTGGAATTGGAACCTGGGCATGTGTACAAGCAAGCCACAGGAAGTCTGCTGTATACTCTGCTCAGAAAAGCAATCGGTAATATATTCTCAAATTGAATAATATGAAGGTAACTGAGGATAATGATCACATTTGGAAATTATATCACCACAGATCCTTAGCTCCAGCTACTGAATTAAATTCTAAACTCCTTAGTACCGGTACTAAAGTAAGTAATGGCCAAATATCTTTGGCTTTCAAATGCAGATCTAGAAAGGCAGCTGCTGAACACATTTCTGTCTCCAGCTGGGACATGCCCTTGACAGAACACCTGCCTTTATTTTTCCAGGTGGGTCTTACTGATAGGCAATAGGATTTCTCAGTTTGATTTGTTTTGTGAATTCAAAGGCCGAGGGAATGCAATTGGTATTTGTGATTACGAATGCTAACATTGAAACTCCAAACTGCCTCTTTCCTGTAGTGGGAATCCACCTGTTAGTGGATCAGGGGATTTTGCATTTTAGAAGTCTGGATTGATGATTATGTTCTGACTCTTGGGACAAGGTGGATATTTTCACCTGGCCACTGACTGCTATGTATCCAGTTATGTATGTATCAATTACTTGAGCTCTGAACATAAAGCCTGGCTGTGGCTGAGTCCAAATTCTCACTTGCATTAGGAGAAAAGCATATATAAATATAATTGGGAAAAATTATTTACTGTTTTGGTATTATTACTGTTTGGGGAGAGAGAAATACAGTCTGACTATACCTTCCTCACAGAAGTTTTACAACTCATATAAGCAATGAAACAAGTCATATATATGTGTGTGTGCATGTGTGTGTGTGTGTGTGTGTGTGTGTGTGTGTATGTGCGTGCATGTTTGTGTGTGAGTGCATGTATGTGAGTGCATGTGTGTGTGAGTATATACTGTGTGTGTGTGTGTATATTCAGCCAGGGGCCAGTCACTAGTCTTGCTCCTGGTAGATAAATCTTTCTCCTGCCGTCAGGAGCTAGAGTTCTCATTCTAGGTACACTTTCTTTTTAAAAAATTTTGAAAAGATTTAAATTGTTAAAAAATTTAAATTGTGTGTGTGTGTGTACATGAATGTAGGTGCCCAAGGAGACCAGAGGGCTTAGATCCCCGTGGAACCAGAGTTACAGGTAGTTGTAAGGTGCCCAGTGTGCATACTGGAAACCAAACTCAGATCCTCCGCAAGAGCAGCATATGCTCTGAAGCGCTGAGCCATCTCTCTAGTCCCAGGCATGCTTTCTTTCAGGCATGTTGTTTCCGGTAGGGGTCATAATTCCCAATTCCTAGGGTGCCTGCTACAAGACTGACCCCGACCACCCGTGCATGCTCGTGGATTCTTTGATAATCCTTTATTGCTGTCATCATAGATAATGGAGGCCAAACTTATCTAGCATTGAAGACTGTAATGGGATTCTCAATTACTTTACCCTGGCTTTAGGTAGTTAGTCAACTGAGCATTTCCAGTACAGCAAGCACTGCAAAGACAAAAGCAATTTCTGATGGAGTTGTTGCCCTTAACCTAGCAGACTCAGCTCTTTCCCCTACAACATGAACTAAGCTAATGATATAAGGAGTCAAAAGCTGGGAGATTCTAGGCACTACCGTATACATCCAACACTTATCAGATTCTCGTTTAGAGACTGGAGAAACACTGCAATGTTCAAAACAATATACTTGATAATTTTACTTAACATCTGTGATGGCTAATACTGCTTGTCAAGTCGAGTGGATCTGGAACCAACTAAAACATTAAGCTGTTGGGAACTCCTGTGAAGGATTTTCTTGGTCAAATGATTTGCAGTTGGATGACCCACCCTACATGTGGGCAGCACCGTCTAGTGGCAGCCGAGGTAAAAGCACATTGAAGAAGGAAGCTTGCTTTTTGCCTGCCTGTCTTCACTCTGAGTGCCAAGTTCCTCCTTTTGCTAATGCACTTCCTTGTTGATATTACAACCGCTTTCCCTGGGCTTCCCACGTACACTGAAGACTAACAGGTCTCCAGAATCCTCCAGGACTTTAGTGTCAGATTGGAACTTCTGAGACATCCAATCTTGTGGACTGAGCAACTATCAGATTCTCAAACTCTCTAGTGTGAGATAGCCATTGTTGGACTGCTCCAAGTAAACCATGTCCTGTAGGTCAATTTAATAATTACACACACACACACATATACACACACACATATAAAATCACATATATTCATACTATCAGTTTTGCTCCTTTAGAGACCCCTGACTTATTAGCATATAACATCTGTATGATTCTGTCTATAAAATGGGGATGTTGCCTACCCACTAGCCACCCTAGTCACCGTGTTGCCTGAGGACTGCATCCTATGACCCCAACCCAGCTAGCGACTGCCAGAGTCAGTTCTCCTCCTGCAAAGAACCCCACCTACCATTCCTCCAAGGGATTACTACTGAATGAAAATTGGGCCAAAAAAAAAAAATCCAGAAGGAAAAATTTAAATTCCTAGAATTGAATAAAAGTGCAAACATAACACCAAAAGCTATGGGACACAGAGAATGCAGTCCTAAGAGGAAAGTTCATAGTACTAGTGCCTTCGTCAGAAAATCTGAGAAACCCCAGTTTCAGCTGAGGAACTGTGTTGGCAACTGGTGGCTCCTGGGAGAGGACAGTCAGTTTTCTGTATATGACATCTGGCAGGCTGACCAGGCTCCAGGGATGGACCTACACCCAAGAGCATTTGGGGGGCACAAATTAGACTCAATACACACAATAGAGGACAGGAAGTTAGGGGTGGATCTGAGAGGAAAGAGGTCTGAATATGATCAAAATACATTCATGAAACACTTAAAGAATTAATAAAATACTAGTTTAAAAAGATAAAACTAAATAAAATCATGTTTTTCCTTTACTAAAAGTAATTGAGAGATCTTAAATATTAATGACTTAATGATTCACCTGAAAGCTTTGTCAAAAACAAGAACAAACAACACCCAAAAACTGTAGTCAAGAAGAGATATTCAAAGTCAGGGCTGAAATTAATGAAATATAAATGAAAAAATACAATACAAATAATGAATGAAAGGAAGAGTTGGCTCTTTGAAAAGATTGGCAAACCTTCAACCAAATTCATCAAAAGAAAGAGAGGACCCAAATTATTAAAATCAGTGAAGAAAAGCATTACAACAGGCAGATACTGAGGAAATTTAGAAAACCATAAGGACATACTTTAAAAATCTGTATTAACAAATCAGTTTATCTGGTCCAATTGTATGTCCTTAAACACCCAAAAGGGAAGTATAACCAAAGATTAAAGGGGCCAACATAATATCATAAGAGCATACATATACATAACTAAAAGTTACTCGACAAACAACAAAGCTAGACAGGCGATACCTTCAGTAGAGTTGTTGGCCAGGATAGATAAAGGCTCTTCCAGACAGTAACCCAACATACTACTGGAAAAATGAACAGCAGACCCCAATTCTATCCAAAGGAATACTGACAATGGATTGCCGTAGATGAGGAACAGCTGATCCTCCTGGAACAGGGACCTCTGACTGACTAGATCTACCAGAAGGGCAGACAGGGGGGAATGGATGAGGGTGCTGACAACACAGTGGACAGTGACAGGAATGGCAGAGAATAGAGCCTCTAGTGGGAGAGGAAGGCTTTCTATCTGACGAGTTTGTATTCATGCTCAGATGCCGAGGAGCTCAGAAGGAGGGCGACTGTGACCAGTGATAGTCATGTATATAGAGATTAGAAATGCATGTGAAAACGTCTCAATGTCAATTGCCTTGGAATGAATTCTTCTGTATGAAAAAAAAAAAGTATCTTCTTGAAGTCCCTCAAATTAAGGTAAAGAATAAGAACAAATCATTCTGGAAGAATGCAAAGGAAAATAGCTTTAGATACTTAAGTGACAATAGAATTTATTTTCATAATTGCTTTAATAGCTTTTGTATAATCCTAATTGCTATTATGAGATATAAAATGTATTTATCAAATCTGTAATCATTATGCCAAAAAATCTGAATTACTGTAATATTTTGCATATTGTTAAAACTGTAACTTTAACTGTAAAAAAAAAAATTAAAAAAAAATCTGTATTATACTAAACTGGAAAACCTAATAGAAATGGATGAATTTCTAGATATATAATGGCCTCCCAGAGTTAAATCAAGAGTAAATAAATAATTTAAATAGACTCATAACAACCAATGAGATAGAAGCCGTGTTCTAGTTTGTTTCTCTGTTGCTATGACAAAACACTGACCAATAGCAATCTGGGGAGGGTTTATTTGGCTTACACCTCAGGGCAGGAACCTGGAGGCAGGAGCTGGAGCATAGTCCATGGAGGAATGCTGCTTACTGACTTGCTCCTCTGGCCCTTGCTCAGTCTGCTTTCTTATATGACACAGGACAACCTGCCCAGTGGTGGCATCACCCACAGTGGGCTGGGCCCTCCCACATAACTCAACAATCAAGAAAATATCCCACAGACATGGCCACAGGCCAGCTCAATGGAGGCAATTCCCCAACTGAAGCTCCCTCAACCCAGATCTGTCATGTTTACACTAAAGCTATCCAGCACAAGCTGTATTTTATGATCTCTCAACTAAAGAAAGCTCAGAGACAGGTGAATACAGCCCAGAATTCTACTGGAACTTCTAAGAACTAACATCAATGATCCTCAAAGTATTCCATAATACATAAAAGGAAGGAACTTATTCAAATTCTGCATACAAAGCCAATATTACCATGATACCCAAACCAGACAATGCTCAACAAAAAAGACAATTATAGACCAGTCTCTCTGATGAACATAGATGTAAAATTTGTCAATTAAATACTTGTAATCCGAATGCAAGAGCACATAAAAAGATCATTCAGGACTGGAGATATGGCTCAGAAGTCAAGAACACTGTTTTTGCAGAAGACCTGGGTTCAAATCCCAGCACCCACATGGAGGCTAACAACTGTCTGTAATGCCAGTTCCAGGGGATCTGATGTCCTTTTCTGTCCTCTAAGGGCATTGCATGACATGGGTGCACTTGCATACATGCCCACAATACATGCATACACATAAAATTAAAAAATAAAGCAAAAAAAAGGGTCATTCACCACCATCAGGATTTACATATGGTTCACCATATGTAAATCAATAAATGTAGTGCATTGCATACACAGACTCAAGGACAGAAACCACATGATCATCTCATTAGATACAGAAAAGGAAACTATTAAGGGTCAATGGCAGGGGGCTTCATGGGAGAGGAGATAGAATTCAGTGTTAGAAAGAGGGAAAGGAAAAAATGGAAGAGGAGAGGTTTAATTTGGTGGGAAATGATAGGGAAGGACAGAGGAGGGAGTTTGTGAGACATAACTAACACTAAAGTCCTTTTGAAAAAGTTAGATGAAAAGCTACTACTGTAGAAGCTTCTTAAAGTACATTCAATATAAAAAGTGTGTAAATGAAGTTACCCTATAATGGGGGGATAATGCCCCTACTAGACAGCACAGACTAGCAAATAAAATCTCCAGTGCCAGGAATGACAGAGAAGGGGTTCTCCGAGACCCTCAAACAATACTGGATATTGCCATTGCTCTTGGCTACCTGCCAGAACTTGATGGTAAGACCCTATTGATGGTATGTGACTTATAGAACAGAGAAGAAGAAATCAAGCTGGTACTGATCTGGAAACTTCATCTCTACTGGATAGCTTTCATAGTGCTGGAAGGTGCTCCATATCCCACTGGAAGAGAACACTAATCATCAACCAAACATAGATGTGAACTCTGTGAGCTGTAATAATGACTGGCCTCGCAAGATATGCCCACTGGCACAATGGTGATATGAATGTTATGAGAGTAACCAACCAACTTCTGATTGGATTTGAGGCTTGCTTCACCAAGTGAAGCCCATTATTTGGCACTGTTTTCAGGGTCAAGAACCTGTGGCTAAACAGATCACAGGCCATAGGGGAGAGCTACTACTATTATTTTTCTAAATGAATGTAAACTGTTTCCTAATAACTTGTTATACCCATAGATGAGTGTGTCTCTTAACTCTCAACATTGAAGCTTCTTCTTGTGGCAAACTGCAATTTAAACAGAGACTTACAATTGATCAATGTGCAAAGAATAAGAGATTGCAGAGTTCTCAGCCATAGCTAGGATACCTCTATCACAAAAGTTCAGGGATCATCGAGGAAGAGGGAGCAGGAAGAGTATAGGAGCTACAGTTGGTAGATGAATACAAGGAAACCCTGTTGTCTGCACTCTATGGGGCAGTTGTGCACATGAACCACAGCACTTGTGACAGCATGCATAAGACCTGCTCAAGCTCAAACCAGACAAAAACTCAGCAAGGATAGGGGAAGTAGACAAGAAGCCCCAGTTCTAGCTGAGGAACTGCCAGGTATGAATATCTGTCAGTTTTCTTTAAGGGTGTGATGCCAGGTAGGTTGAGCGTGCTTCAGGTGATAAACCCATACCCAAGAACATTTGGGGAACACAAAGTAGATGCCATAAGCCTTTAAAAACATAACAGTAATAGGGAATTTGAAGTTGGTGGGTATGTAGTTAGGTGGAGTAGGGGATGGAGAAGGGTCTGAATATGATCAAAATACATTGTATTAAATTCTTCAAAGAATGAAAATATATTAAAAATAAATCTTTCTGTTTATAGATCTTAAAAATCTTTCTGTGAAGTTTAGTGGTTTTGTCAATTGTTTCAAGATGTTTCAAAGCAGGCTGTTAAACACCTACACAATGATAAAATAAAACCTATTAGCTATGCTTATCTATTGAGAGTTTACTTTCAATATATATTTAACATACAGTTTCACAAAGCTGCGTATGCAAACCTGGTATAATCCAAAAAGTGAAAAAATAAAATATTGATAAATTTTTGCTTTGCTGAGCAAGTTGTGATAGTTACATAATTTGCTACTAGTTTTTTTCTCTCCTTGTCCCATTAGAGTGCCATAAATTCAGTTAAAAACATCCTGAAACGATACAAAAACAAGCAAACAAACAAAACAACAAATAAAATGAAATGGGGATAAATCACAGTAAATATTTTATAGACCTAAGAGAAAACACTGATTCTTATTTTATTCTACTTTTACATTGCTGTGACAAAATAACATATAAAAACCACTTAAGGGAAGTAAGATTTAGTTTGGCCCACAGTTTCTCAGGTTTCAGTCCATAGCAGGCCAGCCATTTGGTTTTGTGCCTTAATGAGTCAGAGCATCAGGGCAGAGAATGGAGTGGTGTTCACTCCGTGGTGGTCAGGAAGCAAAGAGGAGACAGGACAGGGCTGGGACAAGATATGTCTTTCCAGGACACATTCTCAATTACATTCTTCCTCCAATTAGGCTGTACCTCCTACTTTCCACCACATCATGTAACCAAGGAATGAATACACAAATTAGATCACAGTCCTCGTGATCCAATTACCTGTCAGCGATTGGTCTAACCATCTGAAAACCAAGCTGTTACAGTTTGAATCTGAAATGTCCTCAAGGGCTCTTGTTTTGGATGCTTGGTCCCCTGCTGATGACACTGTTTTGGGAAGCTTTAGAAACTTTGGGATGTGGGGCCTAACTATATGAGGTAGGTCCCTGTTATCCCCACTTCCTCTTTCTCTCTCTCTGCTTCCTGGTCCTTCATAATGTGAACAGCCTCCACTATATGTTTTCATTTGAGCTTCACTACCATGCCTTCCTTGTAATGAAGACTGAAGCCTTCTGAAACCATGAACTAAAATAAATGTTTTCTGTCTTAAGTTTTTTCTATAAGGTGCTGTTGCAGGAATGTAAAAGTAACTAATGGGGAAAATTGGTACCAGAGAAGTTGGGTCACTGCTGTGATTCAACTAGACCATATAGTTCTTGGGCCTTTGGAACCGATGTTCAAGGGGAATTAGGACAGATTTAGAGATGCAAGCTGGAGGGACCCTAGAATACTGAAAGTAGAGTCTAATGGGTCAGGCCTATGGGAAGTTAAAAGACCAGAACACCAATACAAGTACAGATAGTGAAGGACAGGCCCAGGAGGCTTCATATGGAAACAAGGGCTTTATTGGGCATTGGACCAGAGGCTGTTTCTGTTATATTCTGGCAAATAATTTGCCTGCATTTTACACTATAACTTGATTTCCCGTGGAAACAAGGATGATAAGCATATTTTAGTGCAATATTTTTATTTAAGGGTGTAACATGTGTTGGAAAATGGAAAACTCAGTAAGTAAGGGGAGGCATTCACTAAGGAGGGCACCTGGACCTTCATCCCATTGGAAAAGACCTGAATTTAATCTGTGGTGAAGGGGTCTGCTGTGTTTACACACCAACTCCCCTTAATTACTTGCTGGGAGCAACACCTGGGCAATGTCATGCTCCTGTGCTGTAGGCCAGCCTGGGTACACAGGGCATTGCATTCTTCAGCTGCAGATGATTTATTCCAGAAGTCGTCTGGCAACACAGAATCAGGGAATCTGACAGTGCGAACAGTGGGAAGAGACCCAACAGCAGCTGTGATAGCATGCCAAGTTCACCAGCAGCTGAGTCTAGTCAACAAGGTCCCAGTCTGCAGAAACTATAAAACTAACCCAAACTCAGGAAGTGATCACAGGCACAAGATTAAGGACTCAGTAACAACAGAATATGACTCGGCTTTTCCCCCTTCCTTTGCTGTACTCTGCAAACCAGGCATGGATCCAAAATAATTCTTTTTTTTTGACAATATTTGATTTATTATTTTTTACTTTATGTATATGAGTATATTGCCTGCATGTGTGTAAGTTCACCCATGCTATGCAATGCCCATGGAGGTCAGAAGAAGGCATTGGAACTGGAGTTATGGATGGCTGTTAGCTTCCATGTGGGTGCTGGGATTCAAACCCTGCTCTTCTGCACAAACAATCAGTGCTCTTAACCAGTGAGCTATCTCTCCAGCCCCGAGATCCGAAACAATTCTAAGACGTAACAGAGATGAATACTCAAGGAGGCAGGATCTTAATCCATAACGTCTATGTCACAAGTGCTAAACAAGATAAAAGGAAATTGGTTCTAATGAAAATAACAAAGGTTCAGTTTATTCCTTTTACTTTAGACAAATGCAGGAACAGCAGTCAAACTATGAAATCCATATGGTAAAGAAAATGTTAAAATTAAGATCAGGGCTGGTGAGATGGCTCAGTGGGTGAAGATACTTGCTTCAAGGCCTCACAACATGAGTTTGATGCCCAGGACCCACATGATAGAAGGAGCGAACTGACTCCCACATGTCCTCTGTCTTCAAAATGCATGTGTGTGGCATGTGTGGCAGCCTACATCGTACACACACACACACACACACACACACACACACACACCCCACATAAATAAATGTAATACAAAATTTAAGTAAAATAAAAACCAGGAAGATCTGCCCTAAATGTGGGGCTGATATTCTGAAGTGAATAAAAAAGGTAATTGTGGGAAGAACAGCCAAACACTAGCATCCATCCTTCTCTGCTCCGAGTCTGTGTTCAGCAGGAACAGATCTTTAATGTTCCCACTGCCCTGCTTTCCCCCACTGTGACGGACTGTGTTCCTTAAAACTGTGGGCCAAAGTGAACATTTCTCCCTTAAAAAAATAAATAAAGCCTACCCAGAGACGTCTATTGATATTTTCCTGCCCGGGAGTGTGTTGTACAGATAGACAGAGATGTGGGGGATTCAGGAAGGTCTCCCAATGCTCCAGTGTCTGTTTTAGAGGGAGGTGAAGGGAAATAATGTTGTGAATGATTTTTTGTGTGGCTGTTCCACAGCATCTAAACATTTGCCTTTCAGCTTTCTTAAGGTCCGGAAACATTTATTTATGGCAACAATTATATTGTATGTAGCTTTATGACATCAGAGTTAGAAAAATATTATAGTCTAGCATGTTCACTGGATTTGATAAAACTGAATTTCATTTTGCCATGTTTTAACTAGCATTAACTTGATTTTTTTAATCATTGAGAAACACCAAGGATGAAGTAAATTAAGAGAAGCTGCTGCAAACAAGACTCATAAATCCCATAATAGTTTCATGGGCTCTTCCTCCTTTCTGTCAATGCAAGACAGTTCACAGACTTCAAAGATGGCATCAAAGCCAAGTTTTCAAGCTGAGGAGGAGTGGTAGATAAAATGCTTATGGGAAGGTGGGCATGTGTGACGCTACTATGTCAAAATTATAATTACCTGAACAAATAAAAGCCTGGCTCTTAAATTTAGTTGTAAGAGTGAGCCTGAACTGGGAGGACACCCACCCCCTGGACGTATCTTGGAACTGTCTATTTGCTGAAACTGTGGTGATGTCTTATTGGAACTCTGCCCCCAGAGCTGTGTCTTGCGTCTGGTCCCACACATAATTTTATTCAAAATGGTTTCTCCAGCTTCAAATATAAGCTTGGCTCCACTGTAACCTTAACAGACGATCAGGCCTTTTCATCCCTAGTTCTAGAATATCTTACTCCTCCAAGGTCAATGGTCCTTTCCAACCTCCCTGTGTGCAATGGAGTGCAGTCTTCCAGCACTTTGGTGTGTTCATTCTCCATCATGCCCTCATTCATTCATTCATTCATTCACTCATTCATTATCTTTTGAGGTGGAGTACCAAATTGAGGTTTCCTAGGAAATGAGATGAGGTGCTCAGATCACAAATCACAAGAGCTCATGGTTTTGCTGTGGTTAATTAAAACTTATTAGTCCAGATTATACCCATTTATAAAAAGTCATTCCCATAGGTTTGACTACAAACTACTTGAGGAAATGAAACAGTGTTATTTTAAATCTGTATAAAGAAATATTTCCTAAAATCCTTATTAGGTAGTGTATTCATTAATTTTTTCCCCTGTGACAAATACCTGACATAATTTAAAAGGAACAAAGATTTGTCTTGGCTCATGGTTTCAGAGGTTTTAGTCTTTGGTTTTTGGGCACCATTGCTTTGGATCTGAGGCAAGGCTGAGTGACATGGTAGTGAACATGTGGTGGAACAAAACAGCTCCCCTCCTAGAAGACGGAGGGGGGGAGGGGGGCAAGCTGTGACACAGGACACAGGTATACCTATCTTATAGCAACAGGCCACCTTCCTACAATTCCCTGCCTTTCAATAATGCTATCAGTTTGTGAATCTGTCAGTGGATTAACCCATCCATGAAGTCAAAGCCCTCCTGATTCAATTACCTCCTTAAAATCCCCATCATCTGATTCCCTACCCTTTAATATCCAAGCCTTTGAGGGCAGACATTTCAGAGTCTATAACTGGAACATAAAACAGTGACATTAATCTGTTAGAGGAGATTCAAAGAAGTTAAACAACTTGTATTGGACAATATGACAGACAGTGAAGGAGGGAGAAGCAGACAGGCCTGGCTCCAAAGTGAAGTTCTTTCTGCTGGTGTAGGATAAAAGACTAAGGAAAATTACATGGATCAAAGCTCACCATGAACAGTGCAATGTTCTCTAAAAACCTGCTGAGAGAGTCACTTCAGAGTTCATCAGTGGTAGCCCCTTGTGAGGATGTTCTAAGTGTCTTGGCTAGTACTCAAAATGAAAATAAACTGCAGACTCGAAACTGTTTCATTTCATGGTAGTACTAGATACTTTCACATGTCTTTTCAGAACCATTTTGAGCCAATAAAATGAAAGACTGGGAAAATACAGATTGATAAATAACAAAAGTCTTGTTGCTAATTATTGAACAGTGTTGGAGCGTCTTTGGTGATGTTAATTAAAAAGTAGCTCTTGGATTCTATCTTGCTTAAAACAGCTCTGCCTCGGTAAATGGATGGATCTAGAAACTGTTATGCTAAGTGAAGTAACACAGACTCAGAAAAACGAACGACATATGTTCTCCCTCATATGTGGATCCTAGCACCAAATCCTTTTAAATTCCATGTCCTTTTAATAAGATGATGCTGTACAGCAGTCCCTTCTGCATGAAATAACTACCATCATCACGACCTCATCTGTGCCTGATTGCTAAACATTGTCACAATTGGTCTTGTTGATGATTGTGCTCATTCATTAAAGGAGGGGCCAGGCAGGATCATTGGACCCTCATGGGAGTATCCAGCCACTCTTCCCAGCCAACTATATGTAATTTGGCCTTAATCACACATGGTCATCTGGATTTGGGAGGGCTAAAGTATACAATCTGGGGAAGGCTAGGAAGAGAAGACATGACCCATGCTGGGTAAAGGCTTTCCAGTGTGCACGTGCATACCCTCATGTCATACGTATACCTCAGCAACCCCTCAGTTATCTTGGTAAGTAAGCTCAGTAAATTCATTGATTCCCCAGTAAAACTTTAATCAAACATTGGCTTGACACTAGAACCTTAAAAGGGAATAAGCATTGCTTCATAGCCCCAGGAAAATAATTCTCACAACAGATGGAAAATTTATTTGTTAATGCTATTATGTCTCATAATTATTAAAAAAAAAAGAAAATGAGAATGTAAAAGATGTTAAAAGGATGTGGGAATGGAGATATTTAGACAGAAAAAAATGAGAAAGTCTAAGCAAGCGATGAAGGTCTGTGTAGGTTTGTTATGATACATAAAGGATGAGACAAAAATAATATACACACAATCTTAAAAGTTCTAAGGTCATAGTTTAGTCAACCAGGTTAAGGAACAAAATATGTATCTAGTCAAGGTTTAGCTGAGAATATTTTGTTTTTTACCCAAGTTTTATCTACATAGCACATGGTAATCAAAAGTACCAGACTGCTGGAATTAACCTTATTGGATGTTTAACAGCCATAGTTTGAGGCCTATACTAATCTGGTCAGAGAGACTTAAAGGAAAGTTTTTGCTCCTTGCCCTCCAAGGTCGACTAAGTTTCAGGGGACTATGGAACATCTCTCAAAATGTCCTGTAACTTGTGGTAACTTGTTCAGGGAGGCCAAGGAGACCCCATGAGATGGGCTTGAACCAGTGTACAGATTACAAAGAGGAAAATCAACTCAGAGGAAATATTTCCTCCATGTTTCCAAGTGAAGCCAGCCATGGCTGAGCAGGACCATTGACATATCTTCACATAGATGGAACTGGTAAAAGAAAGGAGCCATGGGCTCCTCCCAAGCCCATATGACCCCCTGAGGAACAGATCCTCAAACGACCTTAAGTGTAAAAGTAAATTGATTTATTTGGGTCAACTGTATGGTCTTAAACACCCAAAGGAAAGTATAACCAAAGAGTAAATTCATTGGTATGTTTCTTTAAGAGTTCAAGGGATTAAACTTCCCAGACATTAGGCTTAGGTCCATATAAAAATTATTTAGACAATTATTTCTCATTGATGATTTTATTCCTAATCAAAAAGTGCTGCTCAGATGAAAGATTTCAAATCTTGGTCTGCAATACTGTAGTGCCCACCTGTAGCTAAGGGAGACAACAAGCTATTATTCTAAAATGATGGATAAATTTGTTTTCTCCCCCTATCTAGAAGCCTTTCAGGGGGAACTGACACTGATTCTAACCACTCCAACAGCTATCAAAATACCTGAAGGCAAATCCTGAATCCATCACTCTAGAGTCCAGCCTTGATAGACAAAAGAAAAATGAGGAGGAACCCAATAGAGGGATGCTTTTGGAGGCCCTTGTCAAGAAACTCCAATGAACTCTCATATGAACATTTGTAAACTGCCCTGTTCTTTTTTCTAGTTCCCTGTCTAGAACTTGTAATGCTAATTACTCTTGCCTTTACATTTCCTTCACATCTCCTATTCAAGATTCAAGGACTTTCTTTTCCCCCTAGAGATAAGAGTTATGCAATTTGGGAGTCTTTTAGATAGACCCACTGAAGGTGTACTCCAGTTGCCTCACCCTGCATCCCTGTTCAGCATGGAAGAAGCCAGAGCAGTTTGCATCCAGATTCCCTATCTGCAACTTGGGTAACTTCTTCAGAGGATGGTGTGATAAGAATAGGAGGTAGGAATTGGCTAGGCAGTTAGGGTTAAAAAGACCCAAGAGAAAAAGAGCCAGTTTCTTGGCTAAAACTCACAGTGTCCTTGGGCCTCTTAGTAAAGTACTCTATTCCAAAGTCCAAAAATGTCAAAAGTATTTGGGAGCTTTCATCTAATCCTTAAAAGATTTTAGGGTTACCTCTTCAGAGGAGGGGGGATGTTAGAGTAGCCAAAAGCTCCATAAAAAAGTAAAATCAAAGAAGAAAGATTTTGTACATGAAGTTATCAGCAAAAAGTGATGGGGAGATATGGAAGGAGTTGGAAGAGAGGGAGTGGGCATGGATTTGATCAAAACACCTTATATGAACATGTGAAATTCTCAATAAGTTATTAAAAAGAAACAGCTGTACCTTGCTTTTATGTTGCTAAACTCTTTGGGAAACACATGCTAATTGCTGGGAGGAGACATCACACTTCATTTCCATTCAGGCTTTTCCTACAAGTTCTTAGTACCAAGAGCCAAGAGCTGTAACAATTTACCCTAGGAGGGAACATAGAAAAGTATCCAAAACCTTTGTGTAGGACAGTATTAGAGTTATTTTGTGTTGGTTTTTAAAGTTCATGCATTGACATATTGGTGTATGTGGTAAAGCATTATATTTTAGAGACTACTTTCTTTTTGTTTGTGGACTTTTTGGTACAATATTATAATATTACAACTTGCATAGATAATCTGGCAGATGGTATTGCACTGGGGATTCCCAGACAAGCAAGCTTTAAAATAAATGCCTTTCCACTGGTGCAGGTTAAAATGCCAAGGAAATAACTGCAGAGAAGTTATTAAACACCACTTTTATTAGTAAACACCACTAGGAGATGGGGAGGTAGGGCGGATGGAAATATACTCAAGGATTAGTGTAGTGGTCCCCAAGTTTTCCAACTATCAAAAATTCTTCTTGTTTTTGTCTTTTTGAGACAGAGTCTTCCTGTCCCAGTCCTAGTCCCCAGCTGGCCTAGTACTCGATATATAGACCAGACCGATCTCAATTGCAGAGATCTGCCTGCCTCTGCCTCTGCCTCCTGAGTGCTGGGATTAAAGAAATATTTGAAATATTGAGAGAAATATTTGCCTGAAATTACTTTGTGTGTGTACAGGTACCTGTGCAGGTACATGTGATTGTGCATGGGCCTGTGGAGGACAGAGGTTGATAGGTGGGTGTCTGTCTGTCTCCATCTTAATTTTTGAGACAGAGTCTCACCAATTTCCTGGACTGGTTGACCAGCAGGCCCCAGCGAGCTTCCTGTCTCTGCCCCCAGCACTGGGATTACAGGTGCATTTCCGTGTCTGGATTTTTTTTTTTTTTTTTTTTTGGTCTTTTTGAGGCAGGGTCTCCCTGTAGTCCTAGCTGTCCTGGAACTCACTATGTAGACCAGGCTGGCCTTGAACTCACAGAAATATGCCTGCCTCTGCCTCCCAAGGGCTGGGATTAAAGACATGTGCCACCATGCCTGGCTTCACATCTGGATTTTTATACATATGATAGGGATCTGAACTCAGATCTTCATGCTTTTACAGCAAACACTTTACATATGAGCCATTTCTCAAGTCCCTTTTGCTTGTACTGTTTAAAAAAGATTTACTATATTTTAAAATTATGTATATATGTGTATGTCTGTATGTGGCTTTGTACACACGAGTGCAGTTGCCTGCAGAGCCAGAAGAGTGTGTCATGTGCCCTGGAGCTGAAGCTGCAAGTGGTTGTGAGCTGCCCAGTATGTGTGCTAGGAACCCAACTTGAGTCTTCTGCAAGGGCAGCATGAGCTCTTAACCGCTGAGCCATCTCTCCATCCCAAGTTATAATTTTAAACATTAAAACAAGGTGGAAGGTGAAGACCAGCCTCCAGTCCTCTGACCCCCACATTGTGGCATATGTGCATCTCTTCCCACCTACACTGCACAGATACAAGAAAATTTTTAAAAAACATTTATATCACATATAGGAAACTAAGTTAGGGATGTCCACAGTGGATTTGAGCTCCACTGAAGCCAAACTTGTCATCTGAATTTCCTAAACCACCAACGTTATTTTGAATTATAGTGACTGCAATGGGTTACCCTGGGACATTTAACCTATTCATAGAAGAAGTGTTAATTCCAGGAAAGAATCACATTTGAGCTACTTTGGTGTTAACATAGAAACAACTAAAACTCTAAAACTAAATATAGCTTGTGAGAGACTGTGTTATCTAGTGGTTGGCTTGGGACTTGGAGCCTGGAAAGTATTTGAAATCAGTGGTAATTTATGTCTTTGAGAATTCTGTATAATCTCTCTGATTGTCAATATCTTCCTATATGAAGGACCAGCTACTAGAATGTTTAGAGATAAATAGGCATCTAATGTACCTATGAGAAGTTTGATGCATTTTAGTGCTTATTAAATATTGTAGTTGTTGATATTGAACTTCATCCTTTCTAGATATAATAATTTTTGAAATAAATTATGATTCCAGAGCTGCATAGGTAAATCCTGCTTGAGATATAAAGGTTTATATTTTCCTTTATGGACATGCTTTGCTAGTATTTCCAATAGAACTTTTTGGTCAAGTCTTTTGTAATATGAATCCTATGTGAGTAGATTGGTTGTGGACTAAAAAAGTGCCAGTCTGGGGCAATAGTGTCAAAGCCATTTATGTGAGATGACTTGATGTCTTTGAAGTGTCACTACTCAAAGGTACACATTTCAGTACTCATGACTGACTGGTTGATTGATTGATTGATTGACTGACAGAAGTATCATTCTGTAGCCCAGGCTGGCCTTAAACTCATGGCAATCCTCCTGCCTTACTCTCCTGAGTCCTGGTATCATAAGTGGGAGCCACCACAACCAGCCACTCTTATTATAAATAGTTAACATTGTGATTTCTTTGCTATGAACAACATCAAAAAAAGATTTTATATATAAAATGTGAAGAGAAAGCACCCCAGGCTAGCCCAAAACTCACTATGTAGCTGAGGATGACCTTGAATTTATGATTCTTCAGACATCACCTCTCATATGTTGGGATTGCGGGTGTGTGCCATGATGCCCAGTTTATGGGGTGCTGGGGATCCAAACTCCAGGGCTTTGTACATGCCAAACACCCTACTAACAGAGTTATGCCCTCAAACCTGATTTGTCTGCTATTGTTCTAAAGATGTTATCTTTAGCCAGCTAGGTAAAATAAAAACACATTTAAACCAGATATGTCATATGGAAACTTACTACTATAGTAGCTTCTTAAAATATATTCGTATATAATATAAAAATACTTTAAATGTAGGTAGGTACTCTTTAATGGAGCAACAAGTCCCCTATCAGACACCTTAGGCTAGCAAATGAAAAACATAGTGTTGGGAATGGACTCCCTCTTTTGGACTTGTTGACCAGAGGGTTCCCATAGACCTTCAAACAATACTGGCTATTGCCATTGCCCTTTGTTACCTGCCAGTGCTTGATTATTAGACCCTATTGATGAAGACAATACATATGTTACACATGTGAGTCATAGAACAAACAAGGAGAAATCAAGGAAATCAAGCTGTTGCTGACCTCAAAGTGATGGAAGGTGCTGTGCATGCTACCAGAAGAGAAAAGTAGTTGTCAGCCTTACCCAGCTGTGAATGCTGCAAGCTGCAATAATGGCCTGTCCTGGCAAGGGAGGCCCTCTAGTGCAATAGTGGCACAAATGTTATGGGAACAACCAACCACTTTCTGCTTCTATTTAAGGCCCCCTTCACAAGACAGAGCCCATACCTGGCACTGTTAATCAGGGCCAAGAACCTGTAACTGAACAGGTCACAGGCTATATGGGAGAACCTGCTGCTACTATTTTGCTAAATGAGCACAATATGAAACTGACTTCTATTGATTTAGTGTTGTTCCCACAGATTAATGCATCTCTCAACTCTCACCAGAGAAGCTTCTTCTTGCAACTGAAGGTGATTAACACAGAGACCCACAATTTGTCAGTGTACAGACAATAAGAGACCATGGAGCATTCAGCCCTAAACGAGCATCTATATCACACCCTCTCCTCACAAGACTCAGGAATCATTTGAGAAGAAATGGTAGAAAAATTACAAAAACCGGAGATGGTGAATGACCATAAGGCAACATTTTTCTGGACACAACTGGGCAGTTGCACATATGAACCCACAACACCACTATGTGAGCATGGACAAGACCTGCTCCAGCTCAAACCAGACAAAAACTCAGTATGGGAAAGTGGACAAGAACCTGCAGCCATAGCTGAGACAATTGATAGCTGCTGGGAGAGGGAGAGTCAGTTTTCTTTAATGTGAATAATTCTGAATAGGTTGGCCAGGCTCCAGAGGATGGCCCTACACCTGTGAGCATTTGGGGAACACAAATCAACAGGCCTTTAAAAATAATAATAAAGGACATGCAGTTGATGGCTGGGTAGTAAGGTGGGAGTAGAAATGGGGATGGGGTTTAAATAAGATAAAAATGCATTGTATTAAATTCTCAAAGAATCAATGACATAGTTTTAAAAGAAACAAAAAACTAGGTATCTTTACCCAGTGACCTGTGATTTTTTTTATATGTATGAATGTATTGCTTGCATGTGTGTACATGTACCAATGTCGTGAGATGCCTGTGGAGGTCAGAAGACGGCATTGGAGCCCCTGGAACTGGAGATACAGATGGTTGTCAGTCGCTGTGTGGATGCTGGCAATCAAACTTGAGTCTTCTGTAAGTGCAGCCAGTGCTCGTAAGTACTGTGCCATCTCTCCAGACCTGATGTGTGATTTTTTAAAACAACAAATTTAGAAATATGAGAAACCAGTGGATTTGTACAGATATGATGGTGCTTAAAATAAAAAAATGGTGTTTACTTTTTAAAGTGGGACATTAAAAGAGACACAGTAACAGAAAGTAAACTCAGTGATAAAATAAGCAGAATATATTTTATATATAAAACCATGGAGGGGCTAATTTTTAAAAATGAAAATAAAGATAGCATATAATATCTTTTTATCATTGTGTATTATTATACACAATGTTTGTTAATGTTGCTGTGTGAAAATATAAAATTAATAAAACAACTAATTGGACTGTATTATACTACATAGTCTTGAAATAAATAATTGGAAGATAATTATGAACTACTTGTTAACTAAAAAACTAGGTGTTAACTGCTTATTAACTAGAAACTAGTTATTAAATAAACTGGCAAAATAGCTCTGCCATTTTATTTTGGAAACATAAGGGTTTTTAGTGTGTGTGTGTGTGTGTGTGTGTGTGTGTGTGTGTACCATGGAAGGCATGTGGAGGTCAGAGGAGAACTTACCGGGGTTAGTTCTCTTTTTCTGCCATGTGATCAGGTCATGGGGCTTGGTGGCAAGCACCTTTCCTTGATGAGCCAAAGTTACGTAAATAAATAATTTAGTAAATAGAGCATAGCATGGTTAAAAACCTCTGATGGGCAGTAGGACAGAAACAGCTGCATAAGCTCCAGACAGTTGGTGCAGGTGTTTAATGTCCATGACTATGTTGTAAGAGGGCAGTGGTTCAATCTGGAAGCAAAGTCGCTGTGCTTTGTTCCCTTCCTCACTGAGGGACCCAGATTTATAGATTGAAGCTGGTCCTTTTTCCATCTGTCTCCCTGCGTCATTGAGGATGCTTTGGGCAATGTCATTTCTGAAAATGGGCTGTGAGACTGGTTTGAGGAGGGACTAGTTTAATCAAAATAGATAAAAAGCCAACTTACACATATGGAGTTTGTAAGGATGGAATTTCCTATTTAAATGCATCTCCATCTAAGCAGCTAATTACTACCAAATGGAATCTATATAAACAGGAATATAGACAAATATTTTCTCCTCTCCACTTTTTAGAGACATATATTAACATTAAAGACTTAAAATATTTAAGGAAATATAATATAATTATAGTTCCACACTAATATGGTCACATTTCCCTGAGATTCTCTGTATTTTCAGCTATATCTTGTCACACTGCCTAATGTATATTTAAGAGTGTTTAATAACATTCTAATGCGGCTGTACCTGCTGAGATCAATTTTGACTCAAATGCCATTAAAACCTTTGCTGTTCTTCAGCAATTTCCTCTAAGTTAAAACATTCCCTACACGAAGGGTCATGGGGCTCAGGAATGATACAAACTTCCTGTCTGGGAAAGCTGAAACAAGACTCGTGAAGCCTCTCCCCAAGGTAATAGAAACCCTGAACTGCTGCCAGGGGAGGAGGCTCTGATTAGCAGAGCTGCCTGGAGGAGATTCTTGGACCTGCTCTTGTGTCAGAGAGCTCCAAGGTTTCAGCTTTGGGGGGTTATCACCTGTGTTGCGATGGGCTCTTTGGTGGTGCAGGTACGTTTGAGTCATCCCATGCTCCTGTAGGTAACCCCTTACCCATACTGCTGTAAGTAACCCTAATAAAATCTTATTGGTTCACCAAGTTGAACTTTGGTAGAATTGTTAGTTCGGTCTGTTGTAGGATCTCTATAGATATGTGTATGTTATGTCTCCTTAGGAATGTTGTCACACAACATATCTGCCATGGCCAAATTGTTATGTAGCATTCTTGTGAACAGTGGAACGCTTATGGTGTTGGGCAAAGGTGAAGTTAGAGAGACAGAATGGGAGAAACTGATTTTTAGGTAATGTTTTCCTTTTGACTGTGAACTGAAACGCACCTGTGATGAAGATTCTGCAAGGCTGATTGATTGAAACATCTGTACCTGTTGAGTGCTGGAAGGTTGTGGGTCTTTGGCCAAATTATCTTGGAATATCTTTAACTCTCTTAATAGCCACTTTTTGCTCACACTGTGATTGATCTAGCATTCTTGTGGCTATTAGGTAAGATCATTTTGGAGTGTACCAGAAGACCCTCCTCCTCAGTTTCCACCAACTCAAACACTGATAATGTTGTCTGATAGCATCTGAGGACTTCAGCAGGGAATTCCCCCTCTTTGCCTATTTGATGTTCCTACCAACGTATTTTAAAAATACCTTGATTTTAGACAATGAGAGAGATAAATAATGCCTAGCTAGTTTGAAAAACCAGAGGGAACCATATTAGTCCAACAACCTACTGACAAATTATACATACCAGATCAAGAAATATATGTCTAGGCAAGGTTTATTTGAGAACAATTGGTCTTTGCCCAAGCTTCATCTACATGGCACATGGTAATTAAAAGTACCAGACTGGTAGAAATAACCTTCTTGGATGTTTAACAGAGATACTTTGAGGCCTATACTAATTTGGTCAGAGGGACATAAAGAACAGTTTTGCTCCTTGCCCTCCTAGGTTGACTAGTTCCAGGGAATTATGAGCATCTCTCAAAATTTCCTGTAACTGTGCTGAACCACCTGTCCTCTTGATCAAGGAGGCCATGGAGACCCCACAAGATGAACTTGAACCAGTGTCAAGTCTACAAAAAGGAGGGTCAACACAGAGGAAACATTTCCTCCATGCTTCCAAGCGAAGCCAGCCATGGTCGAGCAGGACCTTTGACTTACCTTCACATAGGCGGAACTGGTAAAAGAAAAGAACCAGGGGCTCCTCCCAAGCCCATGTGACCCCTGAGGAACAGATTCTCAAATGGACTTAAGAGTAAAAATGAATTGGTTGATCTAGGCCAACTGTATGGCCTTAAACACCCAAAAGGAAAGTATAACCAAAGATTAAAGGGGCCAATATAATTTTTTAAGAGTCCATATGTACAGCCAAAGGCTACATAACAAGAAACAAAGCCAGACAGGGATACTTTCTTTTGAGTTGTTGACCAGGGTGGCCCAAGAGACTCCCAGATAGTAACCCAGCATAAAACTTGGGAAATGAACAGCAGACCCCAATCCTATCTAAAGGAATATTGACAACTGATTGCTGCTAGATGAGGAACAGCTGACCCTCCTAAAACAAAGACCTCTAGATAGGCTGGAAAAGTACTGGGGAATGGCTGGGGGTGCTGACAACACAGCAGACAGTAGCAGGGAAGCAGATATAAGGGCTCTAGTGGGGGGTGTTGGGAGGGTGCCATCTGGGAAGTGGGTATATAGATGAATAAGATGGTTTGGGATGTTCTGTGTGATATACAAACAAAAAAAAATCAACAAATTAAAAAAGTGAGTTATATTTGAAGAGGAAGCATAGAATTTATGTCATGTTAATTAATAGAGGTGATAAACATTACCATTGAAATCTACCATATGACTTTATATCCATATAAAGGTGCCAAAGATCTGAGCGCGACTGACCATGACTAGTAACAATCGGATACATACAGATTAGAGACACATATGCCAACATCCAAGTGTTATTAGCAAAAACAATGAGTCTTTCTGTAAGAAACAGTATATTTTAAAATGATATGGAGATCTTTTTCAAAGGTTAAAAACTCAATCAATTTTATGTCCTACAGGGTTTATACTGAGTTCAATATTGTATAACCGTATTAATTCAACTGTGAACCTAAAAATTTACAGCCACTTTTGAAAGAGATTTAGCTTTGCTGTGGAAAATTGTTGTTGAATATGTTAAAGCTATAATGAAATCCTTCTAAAAAATAAATACATAGATATTTATTTGAAAACAAAACAAACAAAAAGCCACCTTGATTTATGACTTTCTTTGTTCTGTTACTACAAAATCTTCATGAAACAGTTATCATGTTGGAACATGGTATTTGGGGTAACTTGACTATGTGCTAATGGACCATGATCACTCACATAAGTTTTCAAAATAAACTTTTCCTTATTGCCTTTGGGACATGAGCTGCATTTTTGCATTGGCATGACCAGAGAATTTCAAGAAAATCTTTCTAGAAAACAATACTAGTGATAGTTGATACTTTATTTACCAAATCAGAGCACTGCAAAGGAAGATTTGCTAAGAATTCTTTACTGGAGCTACTGTGGGTTTCCACAGTGGTTGGTGCTAGAGTCAAAGGTCTAACCATGCTGTCAGCATTGCGATGACTCTAAGGCTGCAAAGCTTTTGTATTTTTTGAGAAAAGTAGTGGCATATTTACAAAGTATGGAGGACCATAATGAAGAGTTTACTGGTGAGGGGTTTTCTCTGTCCACTGTGGGTAGAGAAAAGCAATGGATATTACACACACAAACATAAGGGACATACTTGAAAGCTTATGGCCGGGCAGGTAGTGGGCTCTAGGGAGAATCTACTACTGATGCTTTGCTAAGTGAATACTGCATTCTAAATACTTATCTTTTTGTGCATAGGTGGATGCAGTTCTCAAAATTAGTCAGACAAGCCTCTTTTAGCAGTGAGTGATAGTCAACTCAGAGACTCACTATTCATCAAAGGGCTGAGAATAAGGAGTGCTGAGTGCTGAGCCCTAAATGGACACCTCTCAGGGGCTCACACAGCACCATGGAGGAGGGAATAGGAAACTGAAGGAGCTGGAGGTTGGGAAGGAAAACTATAAAGTGCTGTTTTCAATGGTACGACATGGCTGTTGCAATCATAAATGCTCAGCAGCTGTGACCACCTGTGCAAAACACGAAAGCACACACACACACACACACACACACACACACACACACACAGAGGCAAGAGAGTAGGAGGAGGGCTGCTTGGGTAGAAGGGGGTCAGGAGAAGTGAGGGGTGATCCCAATATGTTGTGTATAGGTAGGAAACTGTCACAAACCAAAGACACATGGTGTATGAATAAAGACAGCTATTGTCAAGCTGTTGGACGAGCATTTATTGCAGCTTCAAAGCAGTTGATATTTGATCTTGGCTGAGATAGATCTTTTTGTTTAGATGCAAGTTTAGAAGTCACTCATCTGATGCATAGCTCAGCAACCTTTTTCCGTAAAGGGCAGCTGAAGATACCCGCTCAACTTGAGGACCATGCGACTCCTGTGAAGATCCTCAGCTCTGCTGTAGTGAGATGAAAACAGCTGCATGCAATGTGTAAATGATCATGGCTGTGTTGCAATAAGTCTTTATAAACACAGTAGGCAGGAGGGATTTGGACCTCGGGTCATAGTTTAGAAACCTCTGGTCCGTTCTCGTTTGCCCTTAGAAGATATGAGAAGTCCTTAATAGAGTTTAAGGAGAATAAACAATGGATGAGTTCTATTCCATCACAGTATAACCTTTGATGGAAACAACATTAATCCTTGTAATCATTGCTTTATTAGACTGTATAACTCCAGCCCCCAAGCACTGAAAAAGTGGCCTTGATATGTTTCATTTCTGTGTTCCCCATGAATGGCATAGGGCTCATCACTTAATATGTTTGTAGTAGGTACTTTATGTGAAGCATTAGGTATTTAAACACTTCTAGGGTGCTTTAAGTACAACTCAAATTCTGAAGAACATCTCTGCACACAGTGATCATTCTGTCCACAAATGTTCTACTTTCCTTTGGAAACATTCGCATTGTTGTAATAGAAGAAAATCTTTCACAGAAACCTTTTGTTTAGAGGTTCTGTGTAGTCAAAGACACAGACTAGATAGGTTTATGTCAAAGGACTCCTCAAAACAGCATCTTGAGAGCTAAAATCCAATTTGGAAGTGCTGTAAAGATTCTGCCGTCTGTGACCCTACAGAGACAGCCTGCGGGACAATGCCATAATGCATTCTACAAGTTTTTTGTGAGGGCAGTAAACATGGCTGAGGTTTCAAGTCTCCTTGAGGCTCCAATGACAACTGAGGGTGGGGGGACATGTTGACTGAAAACTTTTCAAAGAGAAAATGTCTCATTTCCTGGAAAATTTCTGTAGCCTTTGCTGAATAAAGAGAGGATACAGTTTCAGTGACAGCTGTCAGGGACAGTAAGCATGTTCCCTTCCGGGGATTCTCAGAGGTTTCCTACTAGTTTAATAAATTGGGACAATAAACAAGTACTTGTGAAATGTCATCATTCGTTTCTGCATCCATGTTTAGTGGATGGGTCCCGTTTGTCTTCTACGCCTCCACTTGGGAGCTTCCGTCTGTCTCAGAAAGGAGGAAATGCTACCAGCACTTGTCATGAGCAAACTTCATTTCAGAAATTTAAAATGTCCTCTCATTCCCTGAAAGAACAAGTGAACTGTGTGAAGCAACAACTGTAGAGGTATCAGACTCAGGACACAGAGGACAATGAAGCAGCAGAAATGGAAACACAGGTGAGGCCTGAGCATCTCATGTAGCCCAAGAAGTTCTAGGCTGCAGTTGGGCCTCGTTTCCTTCTGAGACTGAAACAGGAGGATTTAAGTCCAAGGCCTGCTTGAGCTACCTAGCAACATAGTCTGAAAAAACAACAAACCTTCAACGGACCAAAACCAAAGCCAAGACAAACAAACCTACAAACAAACAAAGGGAACTGAGTGTCTCAGGCAACAAAATCATCTAGAGCCCACAGGTGAGAACCTTGGGAGAAAACATTTGCTGCTTAAAGAAAGAGGCCTTGAGATCTTCCAGAAAACCCCAGAGAGACAGTGGAGTAGGGATTGCTGTGCAAAGACTGAGTAAGCAGCAGATCTGGGGCCAGGGAAGGAAAGACCTGAAGGGATTAGAAGGATTTATACAGGGTGATTAAACAACGCCAGAAGAGCTGCTATCCCTTAGGCTGGGAAATTTCACAGTTAATGGGCACTGCTTCTTGTCTCAGAAAAGTGGACTATGAGACACTTTTAAATATTTGAATATTTATGTAGAGATATAAAGACATTAAAGTCTACTAAAATAATGTGTAAGACGAAGCATATAGGGGTTTGGATTAATGTAACATTTGACATGACAGAAGAAATAATTGGCCAAGTTGAAGGTGTAATAACAGACTACCTAAAGTGAAAACCAGAGAAGGAAAAAGAGAGCAAGCAGTGAGCTACTGGATGACTTAAGACAGCTTGACATATGTGTCCTGAAATGTAGACGGACAGGAAAATCCCTCTGACAACACTGCGGCTGAAGAGCTGTCAAATTCGATGATGCAGTTCCATTAAGACAATAAAGTCAGCACACAATGAATAAAGAGCACTAGAGGCAATAATACAGAAGTTAGCACACACTTTTTTCCCCTTATTTAAATCTCTTAAGCATATGAGTAGCTTGGTGTGGTAGTGCATATCTGTAATCCTAGCACTTGGGAGGTAGAAATGGAGGATCAGGACTTCAAGGCCAGCCTCAACTTCATAGCAAATTCAACGTCAGCTTGAGATACCTAAGACCTGACTCAAAAAAACCAACCAAACAAACAAACAAAAAAACCCAACAAGACAAAACAATAACAAATGTGCTTAAAGGAAAATAAAAATCCCAGCACTCAGGAGGCAGAGGCAGGCAGATCTCTGTGAGTTCAAGGCCAGCCTGGTCTTCAGAATGAGTTCCAGGACAGCTGGGGCTACACGGAGATCCTGTCTCAGAAAGACTAAAAAACAAAGCAAAAAATATTTAAAAGAGTTTAGAGACCAGGAGGGGAGAAACTGAAGTACTTGATAAGTTCTATTGTATGTTATCATTACAAGGTACGCTGTTCTACCCTATAGTGCCAAATTATATCATACTATGTTAAATGTATCATACTGTTGAAAGTAGGCAGTGATAATTAAAAATGTAACAATAAAGCCTAAAACATTGAAATATGGAAACAAAAGTAGCTACTGTGATAGCACATAAGATGAATTCACAATAACTCTCAATAGAAAGTAGAAAAAGGAAGCAGAAGTCGATAAAGCAGATGGAAAGCATCATTCTGAAATAATCATGCTGTGGCCTCATTAATGTACATGGCATTTATGCCCCAACAAAACACAAGGAGAAGTTGGATCAAAATATGAGACCCCAAAGGACTACTGCCTTCAAAAATCCAATTTAAAATCAAATACAAAAATAGAATAAAAGAATAAGAAAGTCTGTAATTCTAAGATTAGTCAAAACAGTATTACTATCAAATAAACGAAAATTTGGAGGAAAGAATGTTACCGATGAAGGAATGAGCATTGTATAAAAATGTCATGCAAACTTGAAGTCTATTTACGAAGTTCAGAGCATTAAAATATATGAAACAAAAGCTGAGAGAGATGCAAGATGAAACAGACAAACCCATCAGTGAAATGAAGAGATTCTAGTGCCTTTCTCTGAGTAGGTGAAAGAATAATCACACAGAAAGTCAGGAAGCTTATGGAAGACTCAATAAGCATGCTAGGCGAACTCCATGGAACTGTTACTTCAGACACAAGAGCTGAATACACACATTTTCAAGTCAAAAGGATGATCTGCCAAGATATATTCTAGGTCACAATGAAAGTTGAACTGATTTTATAAGGATTTAAACTGTGCAAACTGTTTTGTGTAACCATAAAAAATTTAACTAGACATCTCAAAAAATCTCTGGAACAGCCTCAAATGTTTAGAAACTAAGACAATTCCATATAAATGCTGATTCAAGGAACCAGCTAAAAAGAAAATTAGGGAATATTTTGAATTAAATAATTGTGAAAGCAAAACATAAAGTGATTTTATTAGGAGAAAGTTCTCAAATCGGTGAGCTCAATTACTTTCTAAGAAACTAAAAAAGAAAAAAAGGAGAAGAAAACAATGAGACAAAATGAACAGAAGGAAGTACACACATTTCAGAACACAAACCAGTGGTTCTTTGATAAAGCAGAGTAAGAAACTTCTAGATGGACCAACCAGGAAAAAAGAAAAGAGATAAATTAATTACCAAATATATCAATGAAATGAAGGAATCGCTATTCATTCCAGAGCTACTACAAGGAAAACTTAGGAATATTTGTGAATAATTTCCTGTTCAAATAGTCACCGATTTAGAAGAAATGAACAAAATATATAATTACAAATCTCATTTTGCGAGAAATACAAAACCAGAACAGCCCTATATTTGTTCAAAATATTGAATTTGGAATAAAAAATATACTCATAAAGAAACTTAGATCCAGATGGCTTCACCGGTGAATTAGCCTAAATATTTAAAGAAATAAATTCTATAGAAGTATCTCTAGAAAAACCAAAGAAAGTGGAATCATTCCCAACTCTTTCCATGAGGTCAACAAAATTCTTATTCCCACCCCAGGTTTTCAGAGAACTTACAAACATTGCTCATAAGCATATATAAAAACTATAAAACAAACTATTAGCAAACCCAAATCAACAATAAATGATCACGGTAATGTGGTATGGGTAAGAGGGTAATATTTGAGTAATACAAGTCTGGTTTACTCTAAAAAACTAGACAATGTAATTCACAATACTAACAAACAATAAAAGAAAATAAAACATAGGGCTATCTCAGTATACACAGAAAAGGCATTAAACCAAATCCAACATCCTTCCAGAAAAATACTCTTAGTAAGGAGGTCTTTGTAAGAAAAAGAACATCTTGAAGCTGATGGAGGCAGTTAGGAAAGTCCGAAGTAAACTTAGGAAAAGGCTGAATGATACCACTTGAGGTCAGGAACCAAATAACCATGTTTATACTCATATTTCTTTCGCATTGTATAGGAGCTTCTCACCAGGGCAGGAAGACATGGACATGAAAGAAAAGCTAATGTTGGAAGGAAGGATGAAAGGAAGGAGAGAGGGAGGAAGGAAGGGAGGGAGGGATGACACAAAGATGAGGAAAAGAGGGAAGGGAAGAAGGAATTTCAGGCAGAAATTCTTCATAAATATTCTCAATTAAAATTTCTGTGTGTGTCTGTGTATGTACATGTATATGCAGGTGTCCATACTCTCAAGCCTCTTCATAAATGTCTTTAGAAAATTAAAGAACAAGGAATATTACTTGTTTCTATTAAGCCAATAATATTATTTCACACATGACATGCTCATGTTTTAAGAAATCTCATGGAATTTACAAAAATAAGACCAAAGTAAAAATCAAACAAGCAAACAAAACAAAAGCATAAACAAAACCCCACTAACCCTAATAGAACCAGTAAATGAATTCGGTAAGGTTGCAAGTCACTGCACCACCACTGCTCAGACTTCTACACATTAGCCATAAACAGGTGGGAATTTAAGTGAAGAAATACCTTTAAAAAGCATCAAATATTAAAAATAGAAAACCATCAAATTTTAGCTGAATGCTTAGAAACCGGAACTCTCACATCATCTTGATAGAAACATAAAAATTTAGAAATACTTTGGAAACTTTCAGTTTCTTAAAATGTTGGCACATACTTGACATGTAACCAAAGAACATAGGACATGCATCCATAGGAAGATTTCTGAGTCAGTGTTCATGAGAGCATAATTTTAACAGTAAGACATTGGAAACCACCTTAGTAATTATTGGCACATGAATGGATAAACAAATTATTGTTTAACCATACAGCAGAATACTAATCAGCAATAAATCAGAACTCTTGCTCCACACATAACATAAATTCATCACACATATGCTGAGTGAAACAAGCCCATTAAAAAATTATGTGTAGGAATGTCTTTTATAAACTGGATAGAATCAGGACTAACGTCTTTTAATTAGCCTTGACATTAAAAAGCTAATGCAAACATTCTGAGCCACACTGTGCTTTTGTGACCCTGATCTTCATCCCTTGGAACATCAATTTGCTGCTCCACCCCAGATAGTGAATGAATGTGGGTGTGCTTGAGGATGAACAAAACAGAGGGTGGAAAGGCACCACATTTTCAGCGAAAACAGTGAAGATTGAGAAGAATGCTTCACATTCTATGTATGAGCTGTTGTAGGCCTAGGGGTAGATAACAGGACAAGATTGTCTGATAAGATGAGGTTGAAACCTCTGCAATTGAACCTGGAGAAATAGTTTTGAATAAAATTGTGGGTTCTCTACATCACAGTACCGGAGACATCTAGGGGAACAGATTCCCTCCGAGTTCAGGCCACTCTTGTAACTAAAGAATCTAGGTGCAGCTGTAATGTTGCATGGTAATGCTGCAATTATGCCCTATATGATTTCATTTATGTAGAATTTAAAAAAAAAAACATTTTTAAGGGCTAGGAGAGATGGCTCAGTGGTTAAGCACACTGGCTGCTTTTGCAGAGGACGAGGGTTTGATTCTCAGCACTCACATGGTGGCTAACAACCATCTGTAACACCAGTTCCAGGGGAATCCAAGGCCCCCTTCTGACCTCCATGGGCATTGCACAACATGGGTGCATTTACACACATGCAGGTAATACACTCATACACATAAAATCAAAATAATGAAATGTTTAAAAAATTAAAAATTACTTTTAAAAACATACTTTATGTATAGCAATATAATCTATGTACTAAATTATACATAATAATCTAATATATTGTTTTAATATATTTTTATTAACTCTGAGAGTTATACATCTGTAAAATATATTTTCATCACCCACTCTTCCCCCTAACTCCTCCAAGATCCAACCCCTTCCCCATTTCCTCCCAACTTCATACCTTCCATTTTTTCACTGAAATTGAGTTTTTATACAAAATGTCTGTAATGTCTAGAAATACAACAGCTAAAACTTAATGTGCTCAATAGGCAAGTAGACAGTGACCTGCAGGAGCAAGAGCAGTGAGCTACCAGTCTGGTACTCAGACTATGTCAGCAGCGCAAAATCACCTGTGTGCCTCTTATGTATAGTCTCTATGTGCAGATTTACAGTGACTAACATAAAAGCCAGAACAACAGGAAAGGGAAGGAAAAGAGACAAAAACACCATCCCAAACCTCAGAAATGAACATACACTTAAGAACACAGTGATGAAGACTTTTGGAGGCAAAATTTTCACAGTTCTTAAAATGGGAAGTCTTCAGAAGTTCTTTAAATTCAAAAGCTAAAAAAACACTGAAGAGGCAATGGTCACACTGGCTTGGAAGAGCTGCTGCCCATCACGAAGATGACAATCAGTCCTACTGTCAAAACACAATGAAGCCCGGAGCCTGGAGAACTGGAGAGGCGGCTAGCGGGGGCTGTTGTCACAGATTTTACAAACTCATGCTGGGTTGCCATCCTGAACCAGCAGGCCCAGCTACTGCTCCTCCTGGCTGATGCTGAGGTTGCCTTTCTGCCCCTCCAGTTCATCTGCATTGACCATTGATGGGCCAATGGCAACATATTTGGTTCCATGGAATTGCAGCAAATGTATCTGCACATGAATCTATATTCACCTCTGCACTTCTGCACAGGTAAGGGAAATTGCCTCCTGTTTTAAGGTGAGCTCTCCGAGCATTGGGATATAGTTTGTACATTTCTTCCTTGGCTTCAGTTGAAAGTGCACTCTCATCAAACACATCCATGATGGTTACAGGGATGTTCCGAATTTTATGAGGTTCCACATAAGAATTCTGACAGTTGAGGGTTAGTCTTGAAGCCAGTTCACTCTGACCCAAACACTCCAACCTGTCCACCAAAAAATAAATGGCATCAGATATCATAGGGTCCACTGGGCCATGTGGAGAGCCACAGCCTCCGCCGCCATTACAAGATGGCGCCGGTATCCGGACCTTCTTAAAAGTAAACATCCTGCCACACCCATAAGGGGCGTGCACAAGAGCCTGCTTTCCCCCGCCTCCTCCCGTGGCGTGATCTCCAGCAACCAATCCGCTTCTTATGATCTCCAGCAACCAATCTGCTTCTTATACGTCATAAATGGGACCTTTGGGGCATATATAAGCAACAGCTCTCCCACTTCTCGGCGTCTTTGGTCTTCAGTCTTCAAATAAACTGCTGCAGAAGGATCCTGACTTGTCCTCCCGCGTCGTTCTTGCCGGCGAGACGGAAAGCGGTCGGGGACAGCTGGTGCCGAGACCCGGGACTTAACATCGCTGGCGCCGCCCAAAGACCCCTCCAATACAGGAGGAGGATTCAGAACTGCAGGTAGGTTCGGAGAGGTATGGATGTTGTGGAGATTGCTGGAATTGTTTTTGCCTTGATTATGGGAGCCTTTGTAATTCTGCTTCTTACCCTATGCCTCCACGTGGGTTACTGTCAGGAAGTTATGGAGGAAGGGCAAATGGTTCTAGAGGATCTCCAGGACAGCCTATCAGAAACCGAACGAAGTGAAAGGATGGGAGCACGTGCAAAAGAAAATAGGGCCCAAAGTGAAAATGGACCTATGATGCACAGGTTTTTCCCAGGTTATTTACTACCACCCTTAAAGACGATCTAGATGCAAATACAACGGGGCCATGCATTGAATTATATAATCAATCTTCTGCAGGCAAATGGTCGGGTACCTATGATGGATTTGGAAGAAAAGAATATAGACAGGGAACAAAGTACATAGCTAATGTTACAGCTATAATAGGGTGGAGGCCATATTGGGATAAAGAATCAAATAAAACTAAGCAACCTAAAATATTCCCCTCATGCGAAGGAGAAATAGGGGCTGACACTATTCCCTCCTGGACAGGATGCCAGGCCAGAATAACAGCTTTCTTAAAAGATAAAAAATTCACATGGTCACCCCCAATGGGAGATAATTTCACTCAAGACTCCTTATAAGAATTTAATATTCATCCCTTTGATGCATGGTTGCTTTGTGGAATAAATGGGAGTTGTATAGACCTCCTCCCCATGCTATATATCAAAGAAGGCAAATATTTGATAACAACATTGATTTATGATTGGGTCGGGGACGTGCACAAAGGATCCATGAAGTGGGGGATAAAGACGGAGAAGATAAATATCCTGAAGGAAGAGGAGTTTCCTCCTACTCCAGTCTGCCTTTGGCCCCCATTTATTTGGATTGTCAGCAAGACATATAATCAATCCATAGAGATGTTAAATTGTTCTTTAGATGAATGTGCTTATACCCCCTGCTGGAATGCTTCTATTTACCCTGTTGCCATTGCTACCCGCATGCCTCGATATATACCTGTGCCTGTAGCCATGCCAGGTACCCTATCTTTATTTAGGCATAAAAGAGATTTTGGCATATCTGCCGCCATTGCAGTCATCATTGCAGGAGCAGCAATTACAGGGGCTACCGTGGCATCCGCCATGACATTATCCGCATTGGTGCAGACAGCCACTTCAGTGTCTGCTGCTCTAGATTATCAAGCCTCTGCTAATATGCAGCTCCAAGGAGGTTTAATGCTAGTCAATCAAAGAATTGACCTCTTGCAAGAACAAGTGGACATATTATGGCAATTAGCACAATTGGGATGTGAACAGAAACTCCCAGGCCTTTGTATCACTTCTATCCAATATGGTAATTTCACCCTTGCTGCTAACCTCTCTAGAAGTCTTTCACAGCATTTGAAGCTCAACTGGAGTGCAGATTTCGAAGATACCTTAGCAAAATTAAGGGTAGCCATCATCCAGATCAATTCTACGCGAATCGATCTCTCGCTAACAGAAGGATTGGGCTCCTGGATCCAGTCTGCTATCTCCTACTTCAAGGAATGGGTGGGGATGGGAATGTTTGGATTCTTTATAATTTGTGGGATGCTCTTTGTGTTATGGTTGGTCTGCAAAATGAAAATAAGATCTAATAAGCAAAAGGCAGTTGTTGCACAGGCCCTCGCAGCGCTAGAGGCCGGATCACCCATAGATATTTGGCTTGAGATACTTAGATAATCAATATATATATACAGGTCGCTGCATTCTGTTGCTTTGCACCATTTGGGGTGAAGACCCATTGCACAAATGAAGAACAGGATTCTAGCAGTTCAAAGGGAATGTCGAGCAAAGCATCGCAGTAGATGATACATAGATGTTATCATCTATGAGAATATGCCTAATTGCACAGAGGTCGGGATGCATGAACCTCTCTCTCGTAAAAGCTCCCTTCAGTGTTTAGGGGCCACTCTGCACCCTACAGAGAGATTAGGCCTCTATTCTCTTCCCTAAGAAATGGCGTGTTTTTAAATAAAAAAAAGGGGGAACTTGGGGAGACCCACAGCCCCCGCCGCCATTACAAGATGGCGCTGGTATCCGGACCTTCTTAAAAGTAAACATCCTGCCACACCCATAAGGGGCATGCACAAGAGCCTGCTTTCCCCCGCCTCCTCCCGTGGCGTGATCTCCAGCAACCAATCCGCTTCTTATGATCTCCAGCAACCAATCCGCTTCTTATACATCATAATGGGACCTTTGGGGAATATATAAGCAACAGCTCTCCCACTTCTCGGCGTCTTCGGTCTTCAGTCTTCAAATAAACTGCTGCAGAAGGATCCTGACTTGTCCTCCCGCGTCGTTCTTGCTGGTGAGACGGAAAGCGGTCGGGGACAGGGCCAGAGGAAAATTTTCCAAGAACTATTTTCTTGAGCATAAATGCTGGCATTAGTCAAAAGCTGTTTGCAGTCCAAGTTTGGTTGAAGATAGAGGTGTCACTGAAGGCATTGCAAAGGATGAGGGAATGGACTCTAGGAGACTTGTGGGTGTATTCAGAAAATTGCCTCCCAAAGAAGCCCCAAACAGATAAATTTTATCCAACTCTAAGTGGTCTAAAAGTTTTCTGAATCCATCACAGAATTCAAGATGGTCCCAATAAACTGGATACTGCAAAGCTATAACCTGGTAACCCCATCCAGTCAAGGCCAAAATACATCTGCAGTTCCACTGACAGGGGAAGAAATATGAGAGGACACAGGATGCTTCCGGGACAGGCATCGTAGAGTGACCATATCTTACTGTCATGATCATCTACAATAATCTTTTTAAGAGGTACTGTACTCCTAAACCAGTTATAATCAGGAGAGACTTTGATCTCTCCTATGGTTAGCTGAAATGGAAGTTAACCCTGCTGTAGCTGCCCCCCTCCCCCTGCCAGTCCCTTTCTCTCCAGCTGAGGCAGCTCTCTGTTGCAGTTCGGCGCGCAGGTGCAGGAGGAGGGGCGCACACATAGGGCGGGCGGGCACGGTGGGAAGAGGGGTGTGGGGCAGGGCGCGCTGTCGAGCAGCCTTGGCCGCCGCCTCCCAGCTCAGGAACCCTGGGAGCCGCCCTCCATTTTTTTTATAACTCACCAAGTCCAATTTGTACTAGCCATATACATATAGGTGTGGGAATGTGGTTGACTTATCAGGGGCCAAATGTCAAAGAAAACCAACCCTCCTCCAGAAACCATCAGCTGTCACCATGAGTGTGGCAGTGCTGGCACGTCCAGAGGACACTCTCATTTTAGTCCTCCCCAACCTCTGGGCCCTACAATCTTTATTCCCCTGCTTCTGAAATGGTCCCTGAGCCTTGCCTGAGGATATGTGTTATGGACGTCCCATTTGTGGCTGAGCACTCCACAGACACTTCTGCAATTTAACAAAATTTGAGTTTCTTTCTTAACTGCCATCCACTTTGCAAAGTAGCATCTCTCATGAGGCCAGAGAGCTGCATACAAATAGTAGGTTCTTTTAAATCATTAAACAGATTGAGGAAGACACCAAGAGATGGAAGGACCTCCCATGCTCATGGATTGGAAGAATTAATATTGTGAAAATGACCATCCTACCAAAAGCAATATATAGATTCAATGCAGTCCCAACCAAAATCCCCATGACATACTTCACAGAATTAGAAAAAAAAATCCTTAAATTTATATGAAAGCACAAAAGATACTGAATAGCCAAAGCAACCCTGAACACAAAGAGCAACACTGGGGGGATTACTATAGCAGGTCTCAAAGTCTACTGCAGAACTATATTCATAGAAACAGCATGGTACTGGCACAAAAATAGAGACATAGATCAATGTAACATCATTGAAGGCCCAAACCCAAGTACACTCAATTTCAGCCACCTGATATTTGACAAAGGTACCAAGAACACACAATAGAGGAAAGACAGCATCTTCAACAAACGGTGTTGGCAAAACTGGATCTCCACTTGTAGAAGAATGAAACTAGATCCTTATCTTTCACCTTGCACAAAAACCAACTTCAAATGGATCAAAGACCTCAATGCAAAATGGGAAACCCTGAAAATATTAGGAGAAAATATTGGCAGTAACCTGCAAGATATAGGTGTAGGAAAGGATTTTCTAAGTCGGATACCAGTTGCTCAGGAATTAAGGTCAATTAATTAATTAACAATCAACAAGTGGGACCTCATTAAACTAAAAAACTTCTGTACAGCAAAATACACAAAGAAACGAAAAGAAAAGCCACAGAGTGGGAAAAAAAATCTTCACCAGTGATATATCTGACAGAGGTTTAACATCCAGAATATATAAAGAACTTAAAAAACAAAGAAACAGGAAAGCAAATGACCCAATTAAAAGATGGGCTAAAGATCTAAAGAGAATTCTCAAAAGAAGAAATAAAGATGGCTAAGGAACATCTTAAAGTGTTCAACATCATTAGTAACTAGGGAAATGCTTTATCCCAACTAGACTGGCTAGAATCAAGAGAACAAATGATACCAAATGCTGGTGAGAATGTGGAGAAAGGGGAACTCTCATTTACTGCTGATGGGATTGCAAACTCGTGCAACCCCTATGGAAAGTAGTGTGGAGAACTCTTAAAAATTCTAAAAATCAACCTACCATATGACCCATTATACCACTCCTTGGCATATACCCAAAGGACTCATCCTATTGTAGAGACACTTGTACAACCATGTTTACTGCTGCTCTTTTCACAATAGCTAAGAGATGGAAGCAACCTAAGTGTCCCTCAGTTGATAAGTGGTTAACAAAACTGTGGTATATTTACACAATGGAGTTCTATTCAGCAGTAAAGAAAGATGAAATCATGAAATTTGCAGGTAAGTGGATTATACTCAGCAGTACAGAAAGATGAAATCGTGAAATTTGCAGGTAAATGGATGGAACTAGAAACTGTTATACAAAGTGAAGTAACACATACTCAGAAAAAAAAACAACAACGTATGTTCTCCCTCAAATGTGGATTCTAGCACCAAATCCTTTTAAATGATGCTGTAGAGCAGTCTCTTCTTGCGTCAAATAACTGCCATCATCATGACTTCAGCTTTGCCTGATTACTAAACATCATCACATTTGGGCTTGTTGATGGTTGTGCTCATTCATTAAAGGAGGGGTAAGCAGGGTCAATGGACCCTCACCAGAGTTTATAGCTACTCTTCCCAGCCAACTGTATGTAATTTGGCTCAAATCACACGTGATCGCCTGGATTTGAAGAGAGCTAAAGTATAGAATCTGGGGAAGGCTAGGAAGAGAAGGCATGACACATGCTTGGTAAAGGCTTTCCAGTGTGCGTACCCTCACAACTCAGCAAGTCCTCAGTCATCTCTGTAAGTAAGCTCAGTGAATTCATTGGTTCCTCAGGAAAACTTTAATCAAACATTGGTTTGATACTGGAACCTTAGAAGAGGATAAGCATTGCTTAGCATTCCCGGGGAAAACAATTCTCACAACAGATGGAAATTTTATTTGTTCATTTTATTATGTCCATAATTATTAAAAAAAAAAAAAAAAGAAAATGAGAATGTAAAAGATGTTAAAAAGATGTGGGAATGGAGACATTTTCTGTTGCAGGTTCTCCTCAGGCCAGCTGTGAAGACCCTAACCTGGATCGGGTCCCCTGCTGATTGGGGGGGTAAGAGGCGTGGGGTCATGACACACAGACCCCAGGAGTCAGGTAGAAGCAAGCACTAGGCGAGGTGCTGCAGACTCATTTAATGCAGGAGGAGGCACACCTTATATCTCCCTTTTCTCCGCCCCCAAGTCCCTTTAGTCAGCGTATCGTTTTCTGATTGGTCCACGCCATGCAGTCTGTCAGCAGTCACTGGGCTCGCGAGCAGGGTATGGAGGCATGGGCTCCTTTTGGTGGGCTATTTGTGGACCAAGAAGTGAAACCAGGGCTCTGGGTCCACGGCATCTTTGGAGGCCTCCTGCTACATTTCAACCCTTTTTCTTTAAAAATGACTATCCAGTGAGAGCCTGTAGCCAGCTCTGCCTTGGGATGACCCCAGGATCATGGACTGTGCCTGTCTTAGGTTGTCCTATTCGGGCATGAACCTTACCCATCATTGGAGCATGGACATACATGGCTATGTCCTGGCTTAGGTTGATTCAGCCCAACAGGATCTTACCTGTCTTTGGCTACCAGCCCTCCAAGGGGTATCATCCCACGGGATCAGTTGAGGTGGGGAATTATCTGCAGTAGGCCTTGTACATTTGTGCAAGCCAAGTCTGTCAGGGTGCATAGGGCAGGTTGGAATCATCTTCGTGTAGTGCTCTGAGGGCCTGATACACAGAGTGATTGAAATTTTTCTAACTGCGGGAATGAAGAACAAGGCATTTAAGAAACAGAAAGAGAATAATTATGCCTGTCAGGAGTAGGTAAGTGACGATACATCCATTTGCCAGAGGGCATTGGGTAAGAGACCACGCGGGTTAACTCCATATTGATTGAGGGGGCCTAAGGGAGCAAGGGGTGCACATGTAATGCAGGATCTGCTCAGATGTTTGCATTGAGAAATGGGTAGGTTGGGTAGAAGGCGGTGAAGACTGCAAGGAGAAACGTGAAATTGTTGGTGTAAGGCTCTGGCTTGTTCTAGTAGAGGAATCTCTACAGACATAATAAGTTTATCTACTTTGTCATTTCCCTTTGCCAAGATCCCAGGGAGCTTGGTGTGTGATCTTATGTGGGAGATGTGCCAGGGCCATTGTCTGTTATCTTAGATAATCTGGAGAGCTCTCATCATTCTAGGGATGGGATCCTTGGTGGCCTTTTACCTGAGCAAAGCGAAGACATCTGAGGGCCTGAACCACATGCTAACTGTCGGAGAATATATTGAGCAGCTCAGTCTGGCAGACTTGGAAGATTTTTAACAAGGCCAGGACCACCACCAACTGGACAGAACCGGGATTGGCTTGTAGCCTTAATATTTAATAGTAGAATACAACCTTAGTATTTTTAATAAAGGCTTTTAAATTTCATGATCTGGTATATGATTTCTTCTCCTTGAAACTTTCAAGAAGTATGCAAAAGCACACTTCAAGGTCTGTCGATATAATGACCTGTAAGTAAAAGAGTTACCCATATACCAAACAGGTTTCCAAGGTAATAATCAACAAATTGAACTTAGATACAGAACACTTTCCTATTTCAAAAAACAGGTAGGTATGTCATGGTAACACAAACAAACTTGAGAACTCAGAACAGACATTTAAGGTTTTAAACAAACTCCATGGATATTTAGACTTAACTAAAAATAAAAGACATTAAACAAAAGAAGTTTTGTTGCCAAGGCAGCATAAACAAAGTTAGAACAATAGACCTGGAATAAGTATCTATGGAAATATGGACAAACTTAACAATTGAAATTGAGCAAAC
>NW_008357047.1:149809-150658 GCF_000622305.1 Nannospalax galili
CTCTTATCTATATAACTAGTAGCAAATTTTAAAAGTGTGCGCAGTTTTTTTGATGTCATTAGAATATTTTATTTATTTTTTAACAAGGCCTTTTATATGTAATATTAATGGGTCCAAAAGATGTAGAAAGATATTAACAACAGCCGGTCTGCCACACCGGGGGTCGAAAAAGAAACAGACATTACCATTATTTATTCTCTGGCCCTCTATACCAGAGAATGCCCATCGACCTGCCATATCAGGACACTGAAACAGAAATACATCACCAGCTCTTATCCAAGATAATAACATTATCCAATATAACAACCCACGGCCTCGCAAGGCAATTCATGCTAAGGTAGCCTTTGGCAATACATAGCTCACCAGGGCACCTTCAAAGAGGTGATTGTAAATTTAATAATTGGTACCAATAGACCTAATTGATAAATTTAAAGGACCATGTACATGTGATGTTTATAATGGAATGTCGACATGATCAGCAGGAATTCGCGTCTCAAACCCACACAGGGCGGATGGACCCTGGAACCAGTTTTCAGTAATGGCCCTCCATTACTGTTTCATTCTCCCTGATTGACCTCCTCTCACCAAGTTGACCCGGTTGGTTAACAACCTGGTTACCAGCCTAAGTTATCAACCCAGAAAACTGATGATAGAGGTGAATTCTTTTGGTAGATCAATCCTACATGCCAAAGTATCCAACATGTAGGGTGTTTGTTCTCACATCCTTTCACAGGGTCAGGGGGTTGACCTGAACCTGGAAAATTTTTGAGAACACTTTTGAGAATAACTAGCTTAAGTCTGAAGAGAAAGGACCAATTTCCCTCCAGAGTTAGCTTCTCAAAATCACAT
>NW_008357047.1:151089-154952 GCF_000622305.1 Nannospalax galili
GAAGATTTTTAACAAGGCCAGGAGCTCCCCCAACTGGACAGAGCTGGGATTGGCTTGGACGTAACAGGTGTCATACTTTCCCATGCGCTGAATGACAGTGCCGTAACGGGACTTATTGGCATCTGAGAAGGCTAGCGTGGCTAAAGGTAGGGGGTTTTTGCAGGGGGAAGTGTGTGGCTGAGTGGTGATTTCCAAACAGGCCAGGCTGGCCCGTTGCTTATCTGGGGATGTGTAGGTTATCCAACTCCCCCGTGAACCCGGACATCATTAGTTGGAAAGCCAGAGAGTCTGCCCATAATGTTTGGGAATGCTTAAGAGGAAAGGGCATTATAATTTTGTCAGGTTCCATTCCGAATATGCGCCTGGCTGTTTGTTGGGCCTTAACTGCTAACTTGAAGGCAATATTATACTTAGAGCTAAGCCTATTTAGGTCTGAGGTAGCCAGGTGGATCCACACCAGGGGGTCTTGCTGCCATAGCACCCCCAAGACACCATTTTTAGTCCAGAGGATCAAGGCCAGTAATGGCTCTGCTGGGTCATGACGTTGGAGTGATGCAGACCAGAGTATATGATCTATCTTATTAAGAAGATCCTTAGCTGACTGGGTGAGAGGGATCCTTGAAGTTGGTGAATTATGGCCTTCCAGCATGGAGAACAAGGCCGGGAATTCCAAGTCAGGGACTGGTATAAATTGTTTGAGCCAGTTTATAGGGCCTGGCCGGTATTTCCAATGACAGAATTTAAGGGATTCAGTTTCTGAAGTAATGGTGACTTCAGCCCCTGTGTCTACTAGGCCCTTTATGGCAGTTCCATCTAGGAACAGGGTCATTAGTGGGGAGTGGTTGAGGATTGGGAGAGTCCATAATATCTGTCTCATTTCCCCTCTTGTGGGTGGGCCGAGGGGTGCCCCAGGTGGAGTTTAAAGGACCCGAGTCTGGTTGAGGCTGTGACCTACAGTCTTTAGCCCAATGGAACCCTCTTTTGTACTTGGGGCAGTGAGTCTTGGGTCTGACTGTACCTCTTGGGTAGTAGCTATGAAAGTGGCCAAGTCCCCCAGTTCCAGCAGCCTTCCCGAGTGCCAAAGTGGGCGGGTTTTCCTGGAGACAAAAGGGTCTCCAAGGAGGCGGTCAAAGCCTCAATAGGGCCGGCCCCAGGGTCTAAGTCTCTAGTAGCAAGTACCCATTTGTGAATGTTATCATTGCGGACAGGCGCAATAGCATTACGAGTAGGAATGTTTAGTCCCTCCCAAGTTAATTGTTTGATAAGAACCTCTCGGGTGGGTCCAGACTCCACCTTCCACTCTACTACCTCGATGACATGGCTAAGGAAGTCCATGAAGGACTCCCCCTGACTGTTGAATCAAATTACAGAAAAAGACTTGTGGGTCACAGGGGGAGCAACATTTAAGGGCCTTAAAGGCCAAGTCAGAAACTTGTTGAAAATACACATGGAGGCCAATAGTAGACTGGGAGAAGGGGTCAGTATATTGTCCGCATCCCATAAGCATGTCCAACGTAATGTTGAGGCCATATTGGAGATTTAGGCATGCCTGGTTTTCAGCCTGATAGTAAGCTATACCAATCATAGTGGGTTTGTAACTGTAAGGACCACTGGCGAAGAACCTGTTTGAAATATGGGGAGTCAGGGCCTGATTGCTCAGCTGCCTTGCAGATAAAAACGAGGTCAGTAAGTGGGGTGGTCAGCCAAGGATGCTGTGCTGCATCGGGCCAACGTTAACTGGAAATGGAGACAAAGGCGTGTGAGGCTTTTAGGAGGGTGGCCTAGGAGGGAGGGGCACTGTAGCAGGGGAAGAGGTGGGATGGTTACTAGGGGGGGAGAGAGTAACTCTTTCCATGGGTAATGGGGTGGGGAATTTTGGGGCATGGTAGCTCTAGGAGAGTATCCTGAGATATAGGCAAAGGAGCTCCTTCCTTATTGGAAGTGGGCACAGAGGTGGCATCCACCTCTGGGTCCGGGGTTCCGGGGGGTCCGGTGTTGAGGTAATAGCCAGATCTACACTAGATTGCTCCCAGCAGTGTTTGTTGTGGGCTGAGATGACTTCCTCAGGGGAGGAGGATTTAAGGCTGGCAATGATGGCTAGGAGGATTGGTACAAATGATGTGGGGGGAGTGATCCCTGAACCGACCTCCATTTTTCGGGCCAGGAAGAGGACTCGCATCCACATGTCAGGGTCCCACATGTTTTCAGGGGAGACCCACGGAGTCAAATTAGTGGCTTCATCCCAAAAGTGTTCGATATCTTTTGGTTTCACTTTCAACCCTCTGGTTTTAAGGAGCACCTTGAGTGCTGCCGTTTGTGGTTCCCTGCATTGTGGTGGTAAACTGCCCATTGTGGGAGGGTCTCGCGAAGGGGAATTCGCCACAAAAGTAGAAGACGAGGGTGACTACCAAGAGGGCACAAAGGAAGCAAAGAAGCACTGTGAGCCACTCGGATGTAAACTGCCCCGAAATGTAAAGTGTATCAGACCCAAATGTCTTGTTGTTCAGTGAGGGACTTCTGGAGGCTGTGACACCTCCAGCCATATGCTCACATGGTGTCTCTGGGACAGGCAACAGGGTGACCTGGGCTCTGAGTTCAGGGTGGATCAGCCCTTATGTGAACTCACTGGGATGAGCCGAGAGGGGGGAGGTGCCAACGTGGGCTTCGGGACCACGTGGCAGAGTATGCCTCCCTGATCTAACAAACTAGTTCAACAATAAAGACTACAGATAAGGTGGAGGGAACAGAGGAGGGGGCTACTCGCATACCCTCAAGCAGCTGAAGAAACAGACAAGACCAGGGGCCTACTTACCAAATGAACTGAGGTTCTGGGTGTTGCCAATACCATGGGCAGGAGTCCCTGTTCAGGTGCCAGGTGTTGAGGGTTCTCCTCAGGCCAGCTGTGAAGACCCTAACCTGGATTGGGTCCCTTGCCAACTGGGGGGAGTAAGAGGTGCGGGGTCATGACACACAGACCCTGGGAGTCAGGTAGAAGCAAGCACTAGGTGAGGTGCTGCAGACTCATTTAATGCAGGAGGAGGCACACCTTATATCTCCCTTTTCTCCGCCCCCAAGTCCCTTTAGTCAGCGTATCATTTTCTGATTGGTCCATGCCATGCAGTCTATCAGCAGTCACTGGGCTCATGAGCAAGGTACAGAGGCGTGGGCTCCTTTTGGCTGGCTATTTGCGGACCAAGAAGTGAAGTGAATTCTCGCTGAATCCCAGGGCTCTGGGTCCACGCCATCTTTGGAGGCCTCCTGCTACAATTTTCCACAATAGAAAAAATGAGAAAGCCCAAGTAAGTGATGAAGGTCTGTGTAGGTTTGTTATGATATATAAAGAATGAGACAAAAAATAATGTATACATAATCTTTTTTTGAAATTATTTAATAACCACATACTTAGAAAAAGCATTTCATTACAATAGCATTGACATATTCAATAACAATTTCTAGAGCTAAGATACATCTCATTCAAAATTGGCTGTACATTTTTAGGTTTACAGTTGATTTAATACAGTTATACAATATTGAACTCAGTATAAGCCCTGTAAGACATAACATTGAATGAGTTTTTAACCTTTAAAAAAGATTTCCATTTCATTTTAGAATATATTGTTCCTTGCAGAAAGACTTTCATACAGAAAAATTCATTTTTGATGAAATTGACATTAAGATGTTTGCACATGCCTGTCTAATCTCTATATATCTGATTATTACTAGTTACAGTTGGTTACTTTCTGAGATCCTTGGCATCTGAGCATAGATATAATGTCATCTGGTAGATTGCAATGGTAATGTTTTTCACATCTATTAATCATTAAGGAGAAAATTTTTATGCTTTGAAGAATTATTTTTTTTAA
>NW_008357047.1:155300-157880 GCF_000622305.1 Nannospalax galili
GACCCTTGGCACCTGTGTATATCTGTGAAGTCATCAGGAGGATTTCAATGGTAATGTTTATCACCTTTACTAATTAGTATGACGTAAATTTCCATGCTTCTTCCTCAAATATAATACATTTTTAAAATTTGTTGATTTTTTTTTTGTGCTGTGATTTTTTTGTGTGTGTTGTGATTTTTTTGTGTTGTGATTTTTTTGTTGCTGTTGATTCTTTTTGAGGTCTGCTGTTCTTTTTCCCAGTTTTATGGAGGGTTACAATCTGGGAGTCCCTTTGGCCAATCTGGCCAACAACTCAAAGGAATGTATCACTTACCTGGCATTGTTACTTGTTACGTAGCCTTTAGCTGTACATATGGACTCTTAAAAAAATTATATTGGCCCCTTTAATCTTTGGTTATACTTTCCTTTTGGGTGTTTAAGGCCATACAGTTGGCCCAGATACACCAATTTATTTTTACTATTAAGGTTGTTTGAGGATCTGTTCCTCAGAGGTCACGTGGGCTTGGGAGGAGCCCCTGGCTCCTTTCTTTTACCAGTTCCACCTATGTGAAGATTGGTCAAAAGGCCATGCTCGACCATGGTTGCCTTCGCTTGGAAGCATGGAGGAAATGATTCCTCTGTGTTGACCCTCCTCTTTGTAGACTGGACACTGCTTCACAAGAATCAGAAACTACAAAAGAAATCCACATGTCAAAATCACAGAGAAAAAATAATAACATGAAAAACCAAAATAACATATCCCAGTGAATTTACAGAACACACAAACAAAGAAATCAAAGAATTGAAAGAAGATAGGGATAAACTTCTGAATGAATTCAGAAAAGAGTTAGAAACACTGAAGCATACTCAGGCTGAAATGAAGAAGGAAGTGAAACATTCAGGAAGCCAACTAGAAACAACAGGAGAAAGCTTCACCAATAGGATGAATGAAATGGAAAACAGAGTATCAAGACTGGAAGATAAAGTGAATGAACTAAACCACTCAAGCAAAGATTATGAAAATTTTAAGAAATCACAAGAATGGAATATGCAGGAATTGTGTGACACCATAAAAAGACCAAACTTATGAATCATAGGCATACAGGAAGGAGAAGAATCCCAAGATAATGGCATGGACCAGATCTTCAACAGAATCGTGGAAGAAAATTTCCCAAAATTAAAGACATGCCCATAAAAATACAAGAAGCATATAGAACACCAAACAGACAGGACCAGAAAAGAAACTCTCCACAGCATATCACAGCAAAAACACTAAAAGTACAAAACAAAGAGACATACTGAAAGCTGAAAAAGACAAACAAGTCACAAATAAAGAAAAACCCATCAGGATTACAGCTGACTTTTCAGTGAAAACTATGAAAGCCAGAAGAGCCTGGACCAAAGCATTCCCAGTTTTAAATACACAGATGCCAACCCAGATTACTATACCCAGCCAAAATGTCTATTATAGTCGAAGGGGAAATAAAAATCTTCCATGACGTAAATAGGCTGAAGGAACTCATGGCCACAAAACCAGCCCTTCAGAGAGTTCTGGAAGCAATACAAAGGGCTGAAGAAAGGAATGACTATACCCAAGGGGTTGCGGAAAGAAACTCAATGAAGGTATAACTGTGGAAAAGTACAGCTATATCAAGAATGTAAACAGAAATAAAAATGACAGGATTCAATACACCTCTTTCATTAATTACTTAAAATATTAATGGACTGAACTTCCCAGTCAAAAGACATAGACTACGTGAATGGATTAAGATACAAAACCCATATTTTGGTTGTCTACAAGAAACTCATCTCACTTTCAAGGACAGACACTACCGTAAAGTGAGAGATTGGGGAAAAAATGCCAAGCAAATGGTACTAAGAAAAAAGCAGGCATAGCAATTCTAATATTTGACAAAATAGACTTTAAACTAAAACTAATCAGAAGAGATAAAGAAGGCCAGTTCATTCTGATCAAAGGAATAATAAATCAAGAAGGTATTACAATCATGAACATTTATTCACCAAACTGGTGCACTCAAGTTCATAAAAACAATACTACAGGACTTTAAGACCAGGATTAATCCCAACTTATTAATAGAAGGGGACTTCAATACTCCACTTTCTCCATTAGATAGGTCAACAGGGAAGAGAGTTAACAGAGAGACATCTGAATTAAAAAATACCATATATCAAATGGACTTAACAGACATCTATCGAGTATTCCACCCAAGCACCAAGGGACATACTTTCTACTCAGCACCCCATGGAACCTTCTCCAAAATCGATCATATACTGTGGCACAAAACAAAACTCAACAAATACAAAAAGATAGAAATAATTCCATGCATTCTATCTGACTACAATGCAAGAAAGCTTACAATCAACACCTGAAGAAGCCCTAGTCACCACGTGAACACATGGAGATTAAAGAACACACTCCTGAATGATGAATGGGTCAAAGGAGAAATTAAGAAAGAAATAAAAGTATTCCTGGAATTAAATGAACAGAACAACACAACACAACACAACAAAACCTCTGGGACACACTGAAAGATGTCCTTAGAGGGAAGTTTATAGCTCTAAGTGCCTACATCAAAAAAT
>NW_008357047.1:158272-160180 GCF_000622305.1 Nannospalax galili
CCACCAAAACTAAACCAAGAAGACATTAACAGTTAAACAGGCCCATAACACAAAAAGAAATTGAAACAGTAATACAAAACCTCCTGACTATAAAAAGCCCAGGACCAGCAGAATTCTATCAGACACTAAAAGAAAATCTATATCCAATACTTCTTAATTTATTCAAAAAGATAGAAATGGAGGGAGAACTTCCAAATTCCTTCTATGAAGTCAGCATCACTCTCATACCAAAGCCTGGTAAAGATACAACCAAAAAAAAAACTATAGACCCATATCCTTAATGAACATAGATGCAAAAATTCTCAATAAAATACTTGCAAACCACATACAGACACACAAAAAGATAGAAATGAAGGGAGAACTTCCAAATTCCTTCTATGAAGTCAGCATCACTCTAATACTAAAGCCAGGTAAAGATACAACCAAAAAAGAAAACTATAGACCCATATCCTTGATGAATATAGATGAAAAATTCTCAACAAGATACTTTCAAAGTGCATACAGACATACATCAAAAAGATCATCCACCATGATCAAGTCGGCTTTATCCCAGAGATACAGGGATGGTTCAATATATATACGTCAATAAATGTCATAAATCATATAAATGGGCTCAAAGACAAGAACCACATGGTCATCGCAATAGATGCAGAGAAGGCCTTTGACAAAATTCAAAATGCATTTATGTTCAAAGTCCTAGAGACAATTGAACTGGAGGGAACATACCTCAACATAATTAAAGCCATATATGACAAACCCACAGCAAACATCATTCTAAATGGAGAAAAATTGGAAGCATTCCCATTGAAATCAGGAACCAGACAAGGCTGCCCACTATCTCCACTTCTCTTTAACATAGTACTTGAAACTCTTGCAAGAGCAATAAGACAAGAGAAGGAAATTAAAGGAGTAATAATTGGAAAAAAGTAGATCAAGCTATCCCTTTGTGCAGATGACAGGGTATTATACCTAAGAGGTGCAAAAAATTCCACCAGAAAACTCCTAGAAATTATTAACACTTTCAATAATGGTGGCAGGCAAATAAAACCTACAAAAGTCTGTAGCCTTTCTATAGACCAATAACAATCAATCAGAGAAAGAGCAAATGGAAACACTCCCCCTCACAATAGCTGCAAAAAAACATCTCGGGAATAAACCTGACCAAAGACATTAAAGAGCTCTACAATAAAAAAATTTAAATCTTGAAAGAAAGAGATTGAGGAAGACATCAGAAGATGGAAGGACCTCCCATACTCATGGATAGGAAGAATTAATATTGTGAAAATGACCATTCTACCAAGAGTCATTTATAGATTCAATGCAATGCCAATCAAAATCCCCATGACATTTTTCACAGAATTGGAAAAAACCATCCTAAGATTCATATGGAAGCAAAACAGACCTCTGATAGCCAAAACAACCCTGAGCACTAAGAGCAATGCTGGGGGGATTACTAGACCAGATTTTAAGCTGTATTACAGAAGAGCTATAGTCATAAAAACAGCATGGTACTGGCACAAAAGCAGACCCATAGATCAATGGAACAAAACTGAAGACCCAAATATGAGTACATGCAATTTCAGGCACCTAATATTTGACAAAGGGGCCAAGAATATTCACTGGAGGAAAGACAGCATGTTCTGCAAATGGTACTGGTAAAACTCGATCTCCGCCTGTAGAAGAATGAAACTAAACCCCTGTCTTTGACCCTGCACAAAAGTCAGTTCCAAGTGGATCAAAAACCTCAAGGTAAAGTCTGAAACTCTGAAACTGTTAGAAGAAAACATTGGGAAAAATCTACAAGATATCGGTGTAGGAAAGGATTTTCTAAACCAGACATCAATTGGTCAGGAAACAAGGGCAAGAATTAACAAATGGGACCTCATTAAACTAAAAAGCTTCTGTACA
>NW_008357047.1:160589-213694 GCF_000622305.1 Nannospalax galili
AAGAGAACAAATGATACCAAATGTTGGAGAGAATGTGGGGAAAGGGGAACACTCATCCACTGCTGGTGGGGCTGCAAACTTGCTCAATCCCTATGGAAAACAGTGTGGAGAAAACTTAAAAAAATACAAATGAACTTACCATTTGACCCAGTTATACCACTCCTTGGTGTATACCCAAGAACTCATCCTATTACAGAGACATTTGTAAGTCCATATTTGTTGCTGCTCTTTTCACAATAGCTAAGAGATGGAAGCAACCTAAGTGTCCTTCAATTGATGAGTGGATAATGAAAATGTGGTTCATTTATATGATGGAGTTTTACTCAGCAGTAAAAAAAAAAAGATGAAATCATGAAATTTGCTGGTAAATGGATGGAACTGGAAACTGTTATACTAAATGAAATAACACAGACTCAGAAAAACAATCGACATATGTTCTCCCTCATATGTGGATCCTAGAACCAAACCCTGATAAGTGAGGATATATCCAGACATAACTACAGGAACCAGGATAATGGAAAGGAAACAGGGAGGTAAAGGAAAAGAAATAACCTGAAAGAGAAGAACAGTAGGAAACAGGCCTTAATAAGGGAGATAGGGATAAAAATTGGGTTAGTTTAATGGAGGGGGGAGGGAAGGGTATACAAGTAACCTAGGGGATAAAGGGAAAGAAGGAGCTCAAGAGAGGTAGGACCATAGGAGAAGGGTTATAGTAAGGGAGAAAGGGGGGAAATGGGGCACCTTAAGTGGGAAAACCATGATGGAGGGGTGAGACAATGTGAAAGATAAAACAATGCCTAGTTTTGAAAACAAGAGGGAACCATACTACTCCTACACCTTACTGACAAATTATACATAGCAGATCAAGAAATATATGTGTAGATAAGGTTTATCTGAGAACAATTGGTGTTTGCCCAAGATTTATCTACTTGACATACAGTAATTAAAAGTACCAGGCTGTTGTAACTACCCTTTTTGGATCTTTAACAGACATACTTTGAGGCCTATAATAATTTGTTCAGAGGGACATAAAGGACAATTTTTGCTCCTTGTCCTCCTAGGTTGACTAGTTCCAGGGGACTCTGAGCATCTCTCAAAATTTCCTGTAATTGTGGTTTTGTCACTTGTCCTTTTGATCAAGGAGGCTGAGGAGGCCCCACCATATGGATATACACATAATCTTAAGATTTCTAAGGCCATAGTTTGGTCAATTAGTTAAGGAACAAAATCTATGTCTAGTCAAGGTTTACTGAGAACATTTTGGTTTTGGCCAAGCTTTATCTACATAGTACATGGTAATTAAAAGTACCAGACATGGAAATAACTATGTCGAATGGTTCTCAGCCATACTTTGAGGTCTATTCTAATCTGGTCAGAGGGATTTAAAGGACAGTTTTTTTCACTTGCCCTCCAAGGCCGACTAAATTCCAGGGGATTATGGGATATCTCTCAAAATGTCTTGTAACTGTTGTGAGTCACCTGTCTTCCTGTTCAGGGAGGCCATGAAGAGCCACGAGATGGACTTGAACCAGTGTCCAGTCTACAAAGAGGAGGGCCAACACAATGGAAACGTTTCCTCCATGCTTCCAGGTGAAGCCAGTCACAGTCAGACAGGACTTATCTTCACATAGGCAGAACTAGTAAAAGAAAGGAGCCAGGGGCTCCTCCCAAACAAATGTGACCCTTGAGGAACAGATCCTCAAATGACCTTAAAATTAAAAATAAATTACTTTATTTGGGCCAACTGTGTGGTCTTAAACATCCAAACAGAAAGTATAACCAAAGAGTAAAAGGATCAGTAAATTTCATTGAGTTCAAGGAATTATATTTTCCAGACATTAGGCTTAAGTCCATATAAAATGGTATTTAGACAATTATTTCTCATTGATGACTTTGTTCCTAACCAGAAAGTGCTTCCCAGATGTAAAACTTCAAATCTTGGTTTCCAATACTGTAGTGCCCACCTGTAGCTAAGGGAGACAACCTGCTATTGTTCTAAAATGATGGATAAATTTGTTTTCTCCCCCTATCTAGAAGCCATTGAGAGGGAACTGACACTGATTCTAGCCACTCCAACAGCTCCAAGGTGCCTTAAAACAAATCCTGAGTCCATCACTCTCGAGTCCAACCTTTGCAGTCAAAAGAAAAATGAAGACCCAATAGAGGGATGCTTTTGGAAGCCCTTGTCAAGAAACTCCAATGGACTCTGATATGAACATTTGAAATTTTCCCTGTTCTGATGCTTTTCTGGTTCCCTGTCTAGAACTTGTAATGCTAACTACTCTTGCCTTTACTTCTCCTTTACATCTCTGCACCAGTCAAGGACTTTCTTTACTCCCCATGATTAAGAATTATGCATTTTGCAGGGTTGGGGATTTAGCTCAGTGGTAAAGCTAAGCAAGCGCAAGGCCCTGGGTTTGGTCCTCGCCTCCATAAAAAAAAAAAAATAACAAAAAAGACCAAAAAGAAAAAAAAAATAAAAAAGACTAAACAAACAAACAAACAAACAAGGCAAGAGTTATGCATTTTGGGACTCCTTTAGGTATAGCCACCGAAGGGGTACCCCAATTGCCTCACCCTCCATCCCTGTTCAGCATGGAAGAAGCCAGAGCAGTCTGTGTCCTGATTCCCTATGGGCAATTTGAGTAACCTCTTCAGAGGATGGTGTGATAAGAATAGGAGGTAGGAATTGGCTAGGCAGTTAGGATAAAATAATTCCCAAAGTAGCCAGTTTCTTGGCCAAATGTCAAAATGTCCTTGGGCCTCTTAGCATACTCTGTTCCAAAGGCCAAAAATGCTGAAAGTATTTGGGGGCTCTTATCTAATCCCTAAAAGATTTTAGAGTTACTTCTTTAGAGGGGGGAATGTTAGAGTAGCAAAAAAGTCCCATAAGTTTAACTGGTCAAGTCTATAAAATCCCTAAGCTATCTGTTGGAGGACTCGCCTTTTCAATCTCACTGGTCAATCACTTGGTGATAGAATCACCCCTAGGAAGGCAGGTTCACCTTAAGTTATGTTAAATAGATGGGTGGGATACCTGGTGCATTAATGAGATAGCGAATTTTTCCTGTCTTGAATCCTGCCTTGTAATGTAGAACACTGCAGAATTTCTGACCAGCCACAGTCATGCAGGTCTCTGTAAGTCTGTCTGCTTTCTGCCATTTGGGTCCATTCTTCGATTCTTCTATGAATGAGTCTAAGAACCCTCTAGGGCACCCTATTTCCTCCTGTTTCAGTACAGGTGAAAACTATGGACATATGGTGTCTTACTTTAATTAAGAGACAAAATGACCTACAGTGTCAGTATGTGAAGGTGCTTTGCAGACAAGGATAGAATGGCACCACCCTTTGAAATAGTCTGGAAAAAAATTCATTTTGTGCCCTTTGCATATTCAGGATGTAGCATTATCAGAAACCCTCAAAAATAGTAGTAGTTTCCAGGGGCCTATGAGCTCCCCAACTATGGGCTCTTGGCCAGATTTGGAGTACCATACCTACATTTTTTCTTATGCAGAGGGCCTTAAATCCAGCCAGAAAGTGGTTGGTGGCCCCCATAACATTAATACTACTATGACTGCACCCATGGGCCTATCTGACCATGCTCCTCATTATTGTAGCTTACAGGGTTCACTGCTGAGTAAGACTGTTGGTGACTGTCCCCACCCCCAGCAGCCTGCATAGTGCCTACCATTACCATAAATGCTAACCAGCAAGGAGGAAGTGTCCTGGTGAGTACCACCTTGATTTTTCCATTACCTATGACCTAAGTGCATGTTGTTTTCAGCAACACAGCCTTCTACTAAGTTATAGTGGGCAACCAAGAGCAATGGCAAAATAGCCTTTATTGTTTTTGGGGTCTCCCTGAGCAACTCAATGGGAGGCTTCCCCAGCTGGCACTGCTTTTTATTTGGCAACTTATGGCTCCTGGCAGGACCGTCATCCTCTGTGTAGGGTAACTGTTACACACACACGCACACACACACACACACACATTCATGAAAATTATCAGTTACATTTTTGAGTTGTGTTTTTTAGTTGGGCAAGGGCATAATGGCATTAAGACTCTTGTGAAAGAGCACTTTCCCTTTAAGACAGACATTTTGATTATTTCCTGTGACAAGCAGAGGCTATGTGTTCTAGTGGTTTTGTGGTTTGCCTCCACATTATAATTCAAGACGTTAAGTTGAAATGGAAAATTTTATGATAGGACCTTAGTTATGCTAGAAAAGTGCCTTTGTCTCCTGTAGTCTCACAAATAGGAAGGATCACTCTGTGCCGTCTCCACTGTGTCTGTGGTTACACTCCAGGGGAAGCCGTGAGAAGCTGTGGTGCAGCATCCCTGGGTTTGCTCTTAGCCCTGTCCTGTCACAGATATATTTAAATAAAACATGTTAAAGCAGCATGCAAAAGAATGCATTTTGAAAGGTTTTATTTGTAAAGGAGGAACTTGCCAGAACAAATTTTGTCATTTGGGCCTGGCAATTTGGAAGGATGATTCTATTTATATGGATATTATTTTAGAATAACAAGAAAATTCTTCTACTTTAGAAGCAATTTTGAAAACATTTAAAATGAATAATTTTCTGCCATTATGTGCTTAAAGTGTTATATTATCATTAATACAAATGTTTATATTTATACTGGTAGTTTAGGTATATGCTATGCTGAGTAATTTAGATGATGGTGTCTACAGTAACAGTCTTTAGAATCTTTTTGGAGAACACAGTCAATACACTCAATGATGCAACTGTATTCATAGGAGATCTAGATGGACTTAAAGTTTTTAAAGAAATTTTATTGATTTTTTGTGTATTTCATACAGAACATCTTAATCATCTTTATACCCTATGCCCATTGGCCCCCTACCATAGCCCCCCACACACTGAAATTCATATATTCTGTCATTTGTGTTAAAGTCTACTATGTCAAGTTAGTGTCCCCAGATATCCCTCAGTGCAAGTTCATTCACTGAGGTCTAGTCATCCTATTTAGAGTCCCTCACTTTAAGAAGATCAGCTCTTCCTCATCCAGCAATAATCATCTGCCAATAGTTCTTTGGTTAAGCTTGTGTCCTGCTGCTCATTTCCATAGCTCTGTGTTGGGTTTTTGTCTGCTTGATTTTGCATGGGTCTTGTGTAATACTGACACCATTGTTGTAGGTTCATATGAACAGGATTCCAGGAGCTCATATTTCCATATGGTCATGCACTTCCTCCCTGACTCTTACAGTTTTTCAGCCTCCTTTCTGAAATGGTCTCTGAGCCCTAGGTGGATGGATTTTAACATAGGAGTCCTTTCCAAGGACCGATGTGGTCACCACCAGCAGCGGCCACTCCTCCATTCTCATGGGTGCCGCTTCTTCATTTTCATGGGTGTCGAGGCTGCTCCTCTTCTCGCCCTGGCCTAAGGCTGCTCTTCTTCCTGCCCTGGGCTGAGGCCACTCTTCTGCTTGCCTGGTGCTGAGGCAGCTCTTCTGCTTGCCCTGTGCTGCCTCCTGTCATCGCTGCTTCTGCCTGGTCCCAGACCCCAGGCTTGGTGAGGAGACTGTGCCAGTGGAGCTGCATTCAGACACAGGAGACCAGGTTCAGGGACACAGGTCTGCTTTATTGCAGGAAGGCACAAGCTTATATAGGGGTAGTGGTCCAATCACAGCACAGCAAGTAGGATACCTCATTAGCATAACAGATTTAGCATCCTATCACAGTACAGCAAGTAGGATACCTTATTAGCATCATCCTATTAGCATAACAGACTTAACGTCCTATCACAGAATAGAGGGTAGGATGCCTCATTAGCATACTGGGTTTCAGATTACAGAGCCTGGATTCCTGGAAACCATGTGGCCCTGACAGTTGCAATATCACCCTAGGCTCAGGCCTGTCTCCCACAGACCCATACTCTACAGACTCTTATTTGCTACATTTTGGTCATTTGTGACCTTTTGTGTCCTGGCCCTCTGTTGCATGAGGGAGCTTCACTGATGAGAATTGAGAGATACATTAGTGTTCTCTTCATCCCTTGTTCTATGTCTGTGAGTCTTAGGTGGAGAGATTGCATCAGAGGTGTGCCATTTAGGCTTGGGCAATTCACAAACAATATCTGTGTGTGTCCAGTTGTGGAGCTCTGTAATAATCTCTGTCTGTTGAAAAAAACAGTCAAGAAAACAAATGTACCAATTAAAAGATGGGCTAAAGATCTGAACAGAGTTCTCAAGAGAAAAAATAAAGATGGCTAAGAAACATCTTAAAATGTGTTCAACAAAAACCACCTTACGATTTCATCTTACCCCAGTCAGACTGGCTAAGATCAAGAGAACAAACGATATCAAATACTGGTGAGGTTGTGGAGAAAGGGGAATGCTCATTCACTGTTGGTGAGATTACAAACTCGTGCAACCCCTGTGGAAAGTACTGTGGAGACCTTTTAAAAAGCTAAAAATGAACCCACCATATGACCCAGTTATACCACTCCTTGGCACATATCCAAAAGACTCATCCTATTACAGAGATACCATGTTTGTTACTGCTCTTTTCACAATAGCTAAGGGATGGAAACAACCTAAGTGTACCTCAATTGACTGATAATGAAAATGTGGTACATTTACATAATGGAGTTCTAGTCAGCGGTAAAGAAAGATGAAATCTGGAGATAAATGGGTGGATCTAGAAACTGTTATACCAAGTGAAGCAACACCTGGCACCAAATCGTTATATGTGAGTATATATCCTGATGTAACTGCAGGAACCAGGAAAACAGAAAGTAACCAGAAAGGCAAAGGGAGAGAAGGAACCTGAGCAAGAAGAACAATAGGAGACAGGTGTTACTAAGGGAGAAATGTGTAAAATTGGGGTAGTTAAATGGGAGGGGAGAGGGAGGGTTGTATAAGGAACTATGGGAATAAAGGGGACGAAGGAACTCAAGAGATGTGGGACTGTATCAGACAAGAATTGTCAATGAAGAAATGGGGAAAATGGGGATACTTTAAATGTAGAGGGAGAGGAGGGAGGGTTGGACAGGGAGAGAGAAAGGAGAGATAAATAATGTTAGCTAGTATAAAAAAAAAACCCAGAGAGAATTGTATTAGTTCAAAACCCACTGAAATACAGTATCTTTACATGAGTCTATATGTATAGCTGAAGGCTGCATAACAAGAAACAGTGCCAGACAGGAGAAACCTTCCTTTGAGGTGTTGGCCAGGGTAGTCCAAGAGACTCCCCAAATTATACAGGCTATTGCCACAGCCCTTGATGGCCTCCCAGAACTTGAAGGCAAGACCTTATTGCTGAAGAGAGGGCATACTTCAGACACAGGATATGGAGCAACCCTCAAGCCACTGTCCCTGAAGGCTAGCTCTCATAGCTGGAGCTGACCTGGAAGCCACTGTCCCTGAAGGCTAGCTCTCATAGCTGGAGCTGACCCGGAAGCCACCTTCCCTGAAGGCTAGCTCTCATAGCTTTGGAGAGCACTAAGCAAGCTGGTAAGGGAGACCATCAATCGATAGTCCAAACCCAGCTTCAAGGCCTAAAATTATCAATGACAGCACAGCAAATTGGACTTAAAGCCCACTCAGTGGGAGGAAACTCGTGTGGTACTGTAAACATAGCCAAATACACAAAGCTGGAGAGGTCATAGATCTAAGCGAAAACCCCAAGGCTGTCACATCCCTAGACAAATGTAATTTCTTACTACTTGCAAAATATGGATCTTTAAATTTACAGGTAAGTATCCCAGTCACCTCCCATCAAGGATTTTAAAGGTTTAAGGAGTGTTTTGAAGTGCTATTGCTCACTATTTACAACCAAATATATTTCTAGAGTGTTATTATTATAATTATTATTATTGTTATTACTATTTCGTAGTGCTGGGGACTGAACTTAATGCTTTTCAGAAGCTTGGGGAAATGGGAACATCTACTAACCCCAGTAGGGCACCAGTGACAGACCAAAGAAACAATTCCACAACTGTCTGAGTTGGGAAACTAATATATCGCACATATAGCACATGAATATGGGGGACTTACAGGAACGTGTGTGACCTTAAAGAAGTGGTACCACCGAAAAGTATGACTCCCGCATGGATGATGCTCTCCCAAGGCTGCGTGATGGAGCCCCCACTTTAATTAACTTTCCACACTCTATGTAATTTACCACTTCCTGAGCCTAGGAGAGTACAAGCTTGGGCAGAATTCCATATGGCTGGGACAGAGCCGCAGGAAGGAGTGGCTGAAACTGAGGATAAGGGCTACTGATTCTCCCATCCTTTCATTTTATGAGGTGATAGCAATTGGCCAGATCTTGAGGGTCTCTTGCCAGGAACCACAGTTTCTCTGATGAAGACAATAATAGCTGTTATTCTTGGAGACAGACAATGTGTGTCCTATGTTCTACCTTTGAGCATTTTCTCAGCATTATATATATTTTAAAAAGTATATTTGAAGCACTTCATGAGAAATCCAATTATGAGCTGTGACCTAGTTTGATTTTCTGTTGCTGTGGTAATCACCATGACCAAAAGCAGCTTGGGGAGGATAAGCTTATTTGGCATACACTTCCAGGTCACAGCCCATCACTGGCGAACATCAGGGCAGGAACACAAACAGAAACAGACAGGAAACATGGAGGAATGCTGCTGACTGGCTTTCTCTCTCTCCAGCTCATGCTCAATCAAGTTTCTTGTGCAGCTCAGTCCCTCCCGCCTTGAGATGGTACGCTCGCAGTGGGCTGGATCCTCCTCTATCAATTAGCAGTCAAAATAATGCCTCACAGATGTAAGCCAGCGTGATGGCACATGTCTTTAGTCCTAGCACTAGGGAGGCATTGGCAGGTTATCTCTGTGAGTTCAAGGCCAGCCTGGTGGACAGAACGAGTTCCAGGACAGCTGGGGCTATAGTGAGACCATGTCTCAAAAAGAGCAAAAAAAAAAAAAAGATAATGTCCCTCAGATGTGGTCACAGGGTTATCTGATCAAACCTCTTTCCAGGTGACTCTTGGTTCTGTGAAGCTGACAACGCTAAGCAGGACAACCTCTTCTTCACAGCATGTCAACATGTCAGAGCCCATTTCATAATAGCATTTCTGCTACATACCCCTCCACCACAGAGCCACATTTATTCAGCATGCACATCTTGCATTCCTCCATTAAGAGGACATATCATTCTTTTTACAACGCAATGCTGTTTACAGAATTTTTGAAGAATAAAATATATTGAGAAGTATGTTAGTAAGCTGTTTCTACTTAAATATATTTAAATTTATATTTTATGTTTATTGCTCCTGCATTTTTTACAAATTCAGAATTTCTCCAATTTGCATGTTATAATGTTTTTTCTCTAATGTTTGTGGCTATTGATATTTTTTATACAAAGCTCTAGAAACACTTATGTTATTCTCAATGGAATACTTAGGCTTTCTGTTGTTCTTGCTATAATTTCCTATCTTAGAGAAAAATATTCTGAGATATAGGCAATTTAAAAGTGAAATTTAAAGTTACTGTTCTATTCATCTGATGTGAGTACTCTTGGAGTTTCCAATGTGTATAATTTAACCAGGACTGTCCTGGTGGAGACAAATGCATGGATCCAAGAACTCTTAATAGGTGATACTGTTAGGATTTTATGGTTTCTTTCTCACATAATGACTCTTAACGTACATCTTCTCTTCCCTCAAAAGCTGGTCCTTAATTCCTACAGCCAAAAGAGCAAGGTTTTAGTGGTTAGATGTCTTTGCTTCAAGTTGGTATAATAGTTTAGTTCATCAGTTAATAAAAAGAATAAAATGCTAATGTCTGTCAATCTTTTACATATGGCGTGTTGGCATGCCCATAGTTCACATATTTCTAATAATTTCTGCAGCTCTTAAGGAAGGCTGTTACTATCTTTATTATTTTTTAAATTTTTTTAGGACAGGGTCTTCTGTAGCCTTTGTTGACTTGGAGCTCACTATGTAGTCCAGAGAATATCACAGAGATCTACCGGCCACTGCTTCCTGAGTGCCGGGATTAAAGGCATGCACCACCACTCCAAATTTATTATAATTCAAAAAATTGTTTTTGGAATTTTTTTTGGATTTATTAATTTTTACTTTCTGTATGAGTGTTTGGCCTGTAAGTGTATTCATATGTGCAATGCCCAAGAAGAGGGTGTCAAATCCCCTGGAAATGGAGTTAATGGATGGTTGTTAGCCATCATATAGGTGCTGGGAACCAAACCTAGGTCCTCTGCAAAAGCAGCCACTGTTCTTAACTGCTAAGCCATCTCTCCATCTTCCCCCATAAAAATGATTTTAAATTTATTTTATGTGACTGTGTGATTGCCTGAGTGTAGGTATGTGTATCACTTGTGTGTAGTACCCAAAGAGGCCAGAAGAGGATGCTGGATCATTTGGAACTGGAGTTACAAGTGGTTATGAGTCACTTAACGTGGTTGCTGCCTGGGGACTGAACCTGGGTCCTTTGGAAGAGCAGCAAGTGCTCTTATCTGCTGAGCCATCTCTTCAGCCCTTGACTGTTATTATTTTATAGGTGGATAAAATAAGTCATATAATTCTCTTTGTATTTTATTATGAATATTCAAAGAAACAGAAAAATAAAGAAATTAAAACAGAATAGAATCAGACTCAAAATGGCTCTTTGACAGTCTTATTCTATCTACGTTCCCCATTTCCATACTCTAATACAGACTTTTATTTCTCACAGACTCGAGAATCTAAATGTCTTGCCCACTAGCACAGAATTAACAGGCTTTCAAGGAGCCTGTGGGTCAGACACTGAGTTATTAGGAGTAGAAAGAATGTCTGTTCCTTTTTAACACCAGCACATATAGCAACAAATATTTTCTGCCCATTAAAAAAAAAAAAAAAAGAAATGGCTCAGTCATTACAGCAATCCCATCAGTTTGAGAAGTATTACCCATTTTCCAGATGTGGAAACAGTCATCGAAAGGACTAGAGAAACCACTTGCCCAAGAGTAGGAAATCTAGAACTCTGACCCAGGTGGTCTGGCTCCAGAGCCATTGCGGGTAGGGAGGGAGGCCTAGGCCTACAGAGAACCAGCAGTGAGACAACCAGCTGTCTGGAAGGCTCACCCTTGGGTCCCTGCAGTCAGCCAGGAGCCCTTTGCTGCCTCCTATCTTAGAGAAAAATATTCTGAGAAAATATTTCCATTTCCAGTTTTGCTGTTCCTCAAGGAGAGTGAGAATTTGAGTGACAGCACACTCATTATCATCAGAAGTAGGGTCTGACTGGGTCTGTCTCTAACTGTGGAAGTAGTCAGGTCAAAAACAGAAGCTAACGACGGATGTTAGCCTGTTTGTTTTTAAGAGTCTCTCCAGAATGATGTGCTTGGTTTAACATGTTTAGTATGAGATGGTCAGGCCAAACTCTGAAAAATCTGCAGGGAATTAAATTTTGTTTTAATTCCAGCTAGACACTGTTTCAGCTGTGCCAAAATCCAATGAGCTGGACTTTATCTGGAGCATGCTCACCGCATCACCGTGTTGCTTTAAATTAAATAATATCTCAGTCATTAATAGGCATTGTTCTTTTATCTGCAACAGTGAGGAGCAGAGACAATTCCATCAGGAAAAGATGTTCCTCTTGATTTCTTTTCTCAGCTCCCCATGGATAGTGGGAAGTGTGTGACGTACACTCAGATTGACTGCTTATGTGATTAGCAGAGATTTTCAGCCCTGCTTCAGGGACTGAAACATCATCTCTGTTACTTACAATTCAAGTGCATAGGAATGCAATTTATAGTCACAGTGTCAGTATGAATAGGGGAAGGAGACAAGAAATGCCAGGAAATTGATGAGTAAGGGACAGAATACATTTTTCTCTTTATTGAGCCACGATATTATGAGCTAGACATTGAGCATACTGAAATTAAAACAGAAATGAATTTGTGGTACAGAACTGTGTGATTGCTACATTTTTATTTTGTCTTGAAATGCCTCTTTGGGAAATTCATACGAAATCTTGTGTGCCTGCCTGGAAACCGAGAGGCTGTACCCCTGGCTAGTGTTCAGGGTCTGTCAAGGGAAGAAGCTGTTGACTGATGAACTGCAGTGAAGAAGTGCTGTATTCTCAACTGCTTCCGAGTTGATTTGTAAACTGCTTCGGAAGGTCACATTTTCTAGATGCTTGGTGAACTGCTGGATAGCTCCTGTTTGGCAAGTGAACCTTTTACTTATTCATCACAACAGTCTCCCTCTCCCACTCACCTTGCAAACTCTCATTGAGCTTTTGACAGAGAGAAATGATAACTCTCACCAAGCTCAGTTTCTTATTAAAAGAAGGAAGGAAAGCAAATTCTGTCACGATGATTCACTTGATGCAACCACCCATATCCCAGTTCATCTAAAGTTCATTAAGTTCCAATTCCCCCAAATGCCAAGTTCCAATAACATTGTAATCCAAGAAGTCAAGGAGATAACTTATCTCAACAGTTTATACACTTGTAAACGCCTTGCTGGTTTGTGATGCAGACCATTGTGTTAGGCTCTGTACTATTTCTGACAAGTTTAAACATTAACTTTGGGCTATAGGAATTTTCACCTGTTTCCAGGTGGTCATATACTAAGTATTTGAATTCTATGTTGGTTTGTATAATTGCAAGGTTTGAAGTTTTTATTTTCAAGAATTCTCTACTCTTAAAAATGTTCAGAATTAATTTGAAGAACATAATCACTATGTTTCCTCCCTACTCTGCATGCCTCTTTAAAAACCATATTGAAGTATGACTGACACATAGGAAGCAAGAAGCTATACATATTCAATATATACAACTTAATGAAGTGCATGGCTCTCAAAATCATTCTGAGAAGTCACGCATCTTTATGAATCTAATGAAACGAGCACAGTGAGGCATCAACGTCTGTTTAATTATCTATCTATCTATCTATCTATCATCTATCTATCTATCATCTATCTATCATCTATCTATCTATTATCTATCTATCATCTATCTATCTATCAGACAGTAAGTCAGGAACCGCAAAGTCATCTATATCTTAGATGGAATAGGTACATACATATTGGGAAAATAAAGTTGGGTAAGAAAGTGTAGGGAAGAGAGATATGTTGTTTTTCAGTGGATAAGAAAGGTCCCTCTGAGAAATGATCTTTTGACAGGAGCCTGATAGAATATAAAGGAATAATTCATGCAATACCTAAAGAGGTATGTTCCAGGCAGAAGATAATTCCATGGGATGGAAATGGGCTCAGCATGTTCAAGGGCCATAAATGCAGTCTGTGGTACCTAAGAGAAGATGAAAGGGAGGTTACCAAGGATGAGGAAACCTTATTATGCAGGGTCCTGTGGCTTTTTAAAAGCTTGGGTTTTTATCCAGAGAAAGGTCAGAAAACACAAGATCTTTGTTCAAACATGATATGTTTCATATTTAATGGGATTATCCTCATTGCACCATGGAAATAGAGTATATGGGTAAATGAGAGGAAAAGAGGTAGCAGTTAAAAATCTTACTGCCAGGGCTGGAGAGATGACTCCACAGTTATGAGTTCTGTCTGCTTTTGCAAAGGACCTAGTTTTGGTTCCCAGGCCCCACATGAAAGCCAACAACCATCTGTGACTCCAGTTCCAGGGGATCTGATGCCCTTTTCTGGTCTCTGTGAGCATTGCACATACATGGTACACTTACATACATGTACGCAAAGCACTCATACAAATAAAAATAAAATTTTGCAATTTAAAAACTTACTGAAATAGTGCATTTGGTAGACATTGGTGGGTGTGATGGAGTGGTAAGGAGTGGAAGAATTTTGAATCGATTTTGATGGTAGGAGCAGCTTTTCATGACAGATTGGATGAGTGGAGAGAGTCAAGGACTCTTACCTAAGACCCATCACTGCTGGTGTATAGAAAAAGCAGAACACATTTTAATTAGTTTCCTACTTGATTTATTGCGGTATTGGCAGGATGGTGAGTGTGGACAAGACAGGCCTCTGGAGAATTCAGCTTGGGCATCGTGTGGCCTTTGTCTTAACTGATAACATCTGAAACCACTGTATTTCCACGAGATCACATTTTAAAGTGCTGGGACGTGTGCTTCCACGTAGCATGTGATGGTTATAGTGCCACTTTTTTCCCCTTCACTAAGTTTTTTCGCTTATTTACTTTTTGCCATTTTCCAGTTTCCATTTTTCTCCCCTAACAGGTTTCTGTTCAGAATGAGAGTAACAATAAGAAAATTTAGTATTCTTTCTCTAAAAAAATTATTATTCTTTTAATTATGTGCAAGTGTGTTTGTATGTCTGTGTGGGTATGTGCACATGAGCACAGCACCCATGGAGGTCAAAAGTATCAGATCCCCTGGAGCTGGAGGTTCAGGTGGTTATGAACTGCCATTATGAGTACTGGAAACTGAACTTAAGTCCTTTTCAAGAGCAGCATACTTTTAAAAAATGTGCATGAGTGCTTTGTGTGCATTTATATAAGTGTGTCATGTGCATGCAATCCCCCTTGGAGACCAAGAAGAAGGTGATGGTTTCCCTGGAATTGGAGTTATGGATGTTTTTAGCCATCATGTGGGTGCTGGGAACTGAGCCCAGATCTTAAGTGTTCTTAAGCTTTGAGCTGTCTTTCCAGTTCCAAACACAGTAACTCTTAATCACTGATCTACCTTTCCATCTCTCCAGCCCTAAATCTCTCTCTCTCTCTCTCTCTCTCTCTCTCTCTCTCTCTCTCTCTCTTTACTTTACTTTAATACCCATTTAGTCAATTAAGTGTCTGCTGTATGTGCATGGGTGTGGGACCATCTACCGGTGCATGGATAACCTCTCAGAGTCTGCATCCCTGAAGAATAGTGACCCTCCCTCTCCCAGTAGCCATAAACTACCAATAGCTCCTCAGATAGGCGTGGGAACTCATGAGCCCCTCCCTCATCCATGATGAGAATTTGTCTGTCCTGATCTTGTGTAAGTCTTGTGCATGAAGTCCCAGTTGATTGCGTGTTCATGTGTGCAACTGTGTTGTCATGTCTGGCAAATAGTGTATCACTACAGATGTCTCTCTCTTGATCTTCCACTCCTTCTGTCCCCTCTACTGTAATGATCCCCAGGCTGTGAAGGAAGGGGATGTGATATAGATATCCCATTTAGAGCTGAGCACTCCATGGTCTCTTATTCTTTGAGTATTGGACTGATTGTTAGTCTCTGTATTAACCACCATCTACGGAAAAAATAAGCTTCTCTGATGAAGGTTAGCAATGCATAGTCTACGGGAGTAAAGATAAGAGCTTAGATGACAGTTAATTACTATGTTCATTTAACAGAATGAAAGTAATATGTTCTCCCCTAGGGCCTGTGACCTAGCCAGCCGTGGATTTTTGGCTCAGGTACCAGGTATAATTTCCATCTTGTGAGATGGTTCTTTCCTCCCAAGATATTCATGATGCTCTTGCACCAGGATCATGTTTTCCAGGCAGGTTATTATTGTAGCTCACAGTGTTCACAGATGGGAAGAGTGATGATACCCTGGTACTGTGCACAGACCCTTTCAGCACTAGGAAGGCATGCAAGTAGGAATGACACTTCCAGGTTGATGCCAGCTCAATTTCACCATGTCCCATGACTCAGTTCTGTGTGGTGTCTTCAGCAATCGGGTCCCCATATTCCATCCTCTGTTCTGCCACCTTCCATCCCATCTATGCTCCTTTCCTTGAAATCCCCACGTAGTCCCTTACTATTTTTCTGCTTTCTGTGGTCATTCCAATTTAGACACACAAATCTAAAGATTCACAGCTGGCATCCACATATAAGAGACTATGAGGCATTTGTCTTTCTGGGTCTGGGTTACGTCACTCAGTATAGATGCTTTCCAGCTCCGTCCATTTACCTGAACATTTCACAATTTCATTTCTCCTTACAACTGAATAAAATTCCATTGTGCATATAGACCGCATTCTCATCCTCTCTTCATTGATGTATAGCTAGGTGTTTCCCATTTTCTGGCTATTGTGAACCCAGCAACAATAAACATGGATGACAAGCATCTCTGCAGCAGGATGTGGAGAACTTTGGGTGCAGGCCTAGGAGTGGTAATGATGGACTATATGATAGATATATTTTTAGATGTTTGAGAAAACTTTACACTGATTTCCACAGTGCTACAAGAATTTGAACTCCTACCAGCAGTGAATAAGTGTTCCGATTTTCCACATCCATGCCACAATTTGTCATTTTTTAAACTTAGTCATTCTTCCTGGGATAAGATAAAATTTCAAACTAGTCTTAATTTGAATTTCCCGGGTAGCTAAGGATGCTGAACATTAAAATAATATTTTGCGGTGTTGTATTTCTCCTTTTGAGAACTCTTTTACTTCCATACCCCGGGCTTTGATTAGATTCTTTTCTTTGTGTTTAGATTTTTTTAAATTTATTTATTTGTTATTTTAAATTTTATATGTATGAGTGTGTTGCTTGCATTTACGTAAGTCCATGTTGTACATTGCCATGGAGGTCAGAAAAGAGCGTCAAATTACAGACGGTTGTTAGCTCATGTGGGTGCTGGGAATTGAACCTGTGTCCTCTGCAAGAGCATCCAGTGCTCTTCACCACTGAACCATCTCTCCAGCCCTTTGGCATCTTTAATTCTTTGTACATTCTAGCCACCGATCCTTTGTCAGATGTATAGGTAGTAAAGATGTTTTTCCCATTTCTGTACACTGCCTCTTCACTTGAATATTGTTGTTCTTTTCTCCACAGAAGGTTTTTAGTTTCATGAGGTCCTATTTGTCACTTATTAGTCATAAAGCCTGCACCATTGGGGTCCTGCTCAGAAAGTCCTTTTCTGTACATTTAATTCCAACATATTACCTAATTTCTCCTCTATCAGCTTCAGGGCATCATGCTGAGGTCTTTGTTTCATTTAGAGCTGACTTTTGCGCAGTTTTATTCTTCCACATGTGACTGTACTATTTGATGAACACCGTTTGTTGAAGATGCTTCTTTTTATCCATGTACAAATTCTTGTACAGGGGAAGTCTCTCCATCTTATGGTGTCTTCTTCATTTTCTTTCTTAAGTGTTTTAATGTTTTCATTACATAGATCTTTCACTTCCTTGGTTAGATTTTTTTCCAAGATATTTTATTATAGTTTTTGAAGTTACTGTAAATGGGATTATGTTCCTGATTTCTTTCTTAGCATGTTTGTTGTTGGTATATAGGAAGGCTACTTTTGGGGGGCATTAATTTTGTATCTTGATACTTTACTGAATATGTTTATAAGCTATCAGAGATTTTTGGTGGAGTCTTTAGGGTCTTTTATGTATAGTATTTTATCATTTGCAAAGATACTTTGACTTCTTCCTTTCAAATTTGTATCAGCTTTATCTCTGTCTCTTGTCTTATTGCTGTAACTAAAAGTACAAATGTTATATTGAACAGGAGTGGAGAGAATGGACATCCTTGTTTTCCTCCTGATTTTAGTGGAAATGCTTCCGGTTTATCTCCATTTAGCATAATGCTGACTGTGTGATTATATACTGCCTTTACTGTGTTGAGATAAGTCCTCTGTGTCCCTCTGTGTCCAATCCAAGGTATGTTGGATTTTGTCAAAGGCCTTTTCTGTGTCTAATGAGATGATCATGTGATTTGTTTCTTTGAGTCTATTAATGTGATGGATCATGCTTATGGATTTACATATTTTGAATTGTCACTGTGTATCTGGCATGAAGCTGCCTTGGTATTGTTGGGTGATGTTTTTGATGTGATTAGGAATTCAGTTTGCAAGTGTTTTATTGAGAATTTTTGTGTCTATGTTCATCAGGGAGATGTCATATAATTCTCTTTTTTGGTTAGGCCTTTACCACATTTAGGTATGCAAATAATAATGACTTTAATGACTTCATAAAAAGAATTTGGAAGAGATACTTTCTGGATTTTTTGTGGAACAATTTGAGGAGTATTGGTGTTAGTTCTTCTTTGAAAGTCTGATAGAATACTGTGCTGAATCTACCTGGCTTTGAGCTTCTCCTGTTTGGGAGATTTTTAAATTAATGTTTCAGTCTCATTGGCTGTTAAGGGTATGTTTATTTATTTTATCTTGATTTAACTTTGGTAGAACATGTACACCTAGAAATTCAGAAATTCAGTTGTTTCTTTTAGATTTTCCAGTTTGGTGGAATATGGATTGTTTTTTTGACACAAGATCTCACTATGTAGCCTGGGTTGCCCTGGAACTCACTATGTAGACCAAGTTGGCCTGAAACTCACAGAGATCCATCTGCCTCTGCCTCCCAAACGCTGGGATTAAAGGTGTGTACCACCGTGCCTGGCTTAGACTTTTTTTTGGTCTTTTTGAGACAGGGTCTCCCTGTAGCCCCAGCTGGCCTGGAACTCACTATGTAGACCAGGCTGGCCTTGAACTCACAGAGATTTGCATGTCTCTTCCATGTTGGGATTAAAGGTGTGCACCACCACATTGGGTCAGAATATGGGTTTTTAAAACACACCTTTATTATTCTCTGAATTTCCTCGGTGCCTGTTTTAATGGCTTCCTTTTCATCTCTAATTTTCTTAATTTTGGACTTCTCTCTGTTTTGGTTAATTTGCTAATCTTGTTAGTGCTTTCAAAGATCCAACCCGCAACTCCATTGATTCCTTATATGGTCCATTTGACTTCTAGTTCAATCATTTCAGCCCTGATTTTGAGTATCTCTTTCCCTTCTACCTTTTTGGGTTTTTTTTTTCACCCTGTTTTCCAAGGCTTTCAGGTGCATCCATAACTTATTACTGCGATCTCTCAAATTTTTTGATGTGGGCACATAGTGTTATTACGTTTACTCTTAGGACTGCCCTCAGTTTTCCCCACAGGTTTTGATATTATGTGGTTTCATTTTCATTCAATTATATGAATTTTAAAAATTTCCTCCTTGATTTCTTCCTTGACCCAATTATCATTCAGTAATGTGTATAGTTTCCACAAGTTTCTGTAATTTCTGAATTTCTATTGCTGTTGTCCTCCAGCTTTATTCTTCAGGGTCAGAGAGAATATAGAATTTTATTTCAGTTTCCCTACATTTGTTAAGGTGAGTCTTGCTTTGTATCCTAATATGTGGGAAACTTCAGGGAACAGTCCATGGGTGGTTGAAAAGAGTGTGTGTCCTTTAGTATTTCGGTGGTATGCTCTGTATATGTTTGTTATGTTCATTTGATTTGTGATTTATTTAACTCCAAAGTAACATAACAGTTTCTAGCTCCATCCATTCACCTGCAAGTTTCATGATTTCATTTCTTTACTGCTGAGTAGAACTCGGTCGTGTAAATGTACCACATTTTCAGGATCCACTTGACAGTTGAGGGACACTTTGGTTGCTTCCATGTCTTAGCTGCTATATAGTGAAAACAAACATGGACATTCAAGTGTCTCTGCAGCAGGGTGATTGCTTTGGGTATATGCCAAGCAATAGTATAACCAGATCATATGGTATGTTCATTTTTATTTTTTTAGTTCTCCACACTGCTTTCCATAGTGGTTACACGAATTTGCAATCCCACCAGCAGTACATGAGCATTCCCCTTTCCCCACATGCTCTACAGCATTTGGTATCATTCATTCTCTTGATCTTAGCCAGTCTGACTGAGGTAAGATGAAATCTTAAAGTGGTTTTAATTTGCATTTCCCTAGTTACTAAGGCTATTGAATACTTTTAAAGGTGTTTTTTAGCCATCTTTATTTTTTCTTTTGAGAACTCTCTGTTCAGATCCTTAGCCCATCTTTTAATTGGGTCATTTGTTATTTTTTTTCATTCTTTGTTGAGTTCTTTATATAGTCTGGATCTTAAACCTCTGTCGGATTTGTCCCTGGTGAAGATTTTCTTTCATTCGGTGGGTTTTTTTCTTCACTTGCTTGGTTGTTTCATTTGCTGTACAGAAGCTTTTTAGTTTATAATGAGGTTCCACTTGTTGATTTTTACCTTAATTCCTGAGCAGCTGGTGCTGGTGGGTGTGTGGTGCTGAAGTCGCCAGTGCTTCTCTGCGGGGGTTAATATATGGCTTTAGATCTGATGGTATTTCTTTTATGGAATTTTGCATCTCTGTGTTTGGTTCATATATGTTTGGAATTTCCAAAATCCCCTTGGTATGGTTTTCCTTTATGAGCATGAAATGATACTCTGTCTCTTCTGAGTAATTTTCATTTGAAGTATATTTTTTCGGATATTAGAATAGCTGTGCCTGCTTGTTCCGTTTGTTCAGAATACTCTTTCCCATTGTTTTACCCTAAGGTCACATCTATTTTTGATGGTGAGGTACATTTCTTGAAGGAAGGAGAAAGTTGGATCCTACTTTCTAACCAAATATGCTTTGCTGTATCTCTTTACTGGAGAATTAAGACTGTTAATATTAAGAGTTATTATTGAACAGCACATTTTTAAGTCCTGTCATTTGTTGTTTTGTGGTGTTTCCTTAGTTCTCTTTCACATTATTTTTTCATTTGGGGAGATTCATATATGAGTACTCTATTTCTACATTTCTACCCGTCTCTCTCTGCTCTCCAACTCATCTTTTTTGACTAACTGTGTCCTTTACTCTGTTTTTTTCATGGAAAGTTTTTATTTTTCCTTCAGTGTTAATATATAGCTTAATATAATATTCTGGGTTGACAATGTCTGTGTTTCAGAACTTGGAATACATGTTTCCAGACCCTTCTGGTTTTAAAAGTTTCTGTTGAATAAACAGCTGTTCTTCTGATGTGTGTGTGTGTGTGTGTGTGTGTGTGTGTAGACAGGGTCTCTCTATAGCCCCAGCTGGCCTGGTATTCATTATGTAGACTAGACTGGCCTCAGTCTCACAGAGGTCTGCCTGCCTCTGCATCCCAAGTGCTGGGATTAAAGCATGCATGACCATGCTAGAGGTAGGCCTGCCTTGTAAGTGACTTGACCTTTCTCTCTTGCAGCTTTTAATATTATTTCTTTATTCTGGATTCTTAATGTTTTAACTGGAATATGTTGTGGGGAGTTCCTTTTCCTGTCCTGTGTACTTGGAGTTCTCTAGGCCTCATATCTGGATGGGCATTTTCTAGGTCTTGGAAATTCTTCTTTGATTTTATTGAAAATATTCTCTAAGCTTTAGTTCTGGTGTTATCCTCCTTCTACACCTATAATGTGAAGGGTAAGTCTTTTCATGGTGTCCTGGCGCTCTCTTTATTTCACGTTCATATTTATCTTTAAGTTAAATGGATCATATGGTATGTCCAGTTCCTCTCCATTGTTTTCCATCCTCGAGTCTCTGTTTTCACACAATCCATCATATTAGTGAGATTTTTATTTTGCTTATGTAGCTTTTCAGTTCCAGCACCATTTCAGTGTGGGTTGTTTTCAGTAATTCTATCTCTATTTTTGTATCTTGAATTGAATTCCTCATTTCATCTATCCATTTGTTTTTGTTCTCTTGAAGAACGACCAGACAAAGAATTCAAAGGATGATTATAAGTTCATAATTGGGGTGATATGGAACGTCTTACCCACCCCTGGTCCTCACATGACATTAAACCCATGGGTGGGCAGCCTCTGCTGAAACACTGCAATACTAGGAACTTCCCAAGCACCTATAATAGACCTTGATCTGCTTCAGGAAACTCCCCTCCCATCCACAGCAACTGCAGAAGCTGCCGGGGGATTTGGACTTCAGGAGTACCTGTGGACTTCACGCTGAGTTAAATCTGATCCCCACCTTGGTTCCAGAGCCCTTTCCTGGTTCATTTTCAAAAGCTGAAGCACAATGTTAAAAATATGGTTTTTTTTTTTAAGGAGTCACAAAGGGTATGCAATTTTATCCTGTGGTCATACTGAAGAACTAACTAAATGTTTCATGATCGTGGCTGAACAAATAAGCATCTTGGGTCAGGAAGAAGGAAGAGGCTTGTTCCCACATGGTAATGTGAAAACAATCAGATGACATTGTACACATCATATCCAATAGTTTTTATCAAAGGAGCTGAGTGATCTTTTGTAAGGTAGAGTAAGCACAGTCTCTACATTCTGGAGGAGATACTCTTCTTGTATTCTTAAGTAAACACCCACCTTTCACTCTGAAAGGAAGACATCTTCCATTGGGGAAAACTTGTTCCTTGCTTCAAGAGCAGAAATCATCTGTCTTTCAGGACTACTTTTTGTACAAACATCCTTGAAAAACTATACCAGAGCAAAAGACAGCACATTACTTCTGAGGCTTTCAGAAGACTGCAGGATGTCTGAAAAAATTTTTTCCCAGAAAGCAAGGGTTTGCTTCCTCATGAGAAGGATGTATACTGAGATTGCTGTGTTTTCCAGAAAGTGGGATAATTTGCATAAATTTTATAATGACAATATATTTAAATGCTGTGAAAAATTCTTTCTTACAAAAATAATTTTATGTCATGCATATCAGTGAGCCATTCACCTAGAGTTTTAAATCTGGTATTATAGCTTAGATAAAATAAGAGTTTGGGAGACAAATGTAACTGATATCACTAATGTCTTCAACCATGAGCAAATAAAAAATTTTAACACTGCTTTTTTATTTACTCCAACTTAATCTTCAAAAAAAAAAATAGAATAGATCAGGGAACTTCGTAGTTCTCTGTCATGGGGTCAGAAGAGACTCAGGTGCTCATGTTCATGAATTCTTAACCACTCAATTAATAAAATATGTAAACTATCCTGTATAATCAACAATAGGTGTTTCTAATTTAGTAGGCACATTCTTGGAAGAAGTTCAGTCAACAACTGTTCCTAAGAAACAGATGACGGCACAGTTGTGTAAGGATTACAGCAATCAAAGAGAATGTTTCCAGAGAGCAGACGGCTGCCATTGCTCTTATAAAAGTTAATTTTAGAGAGAAATTTTATGTAAAAAAGAAATAGTCTTCCATCTAATCCTGGAAACTGTCTATTAGCTGATGAAATTGTTGAGCTACAGATATCAGTAAATGTGAACTATGATTTGGCTTTATTTATTAATCTGGTTCTTATCTGCAAAACAGGAGACAAAACAGGGAGAAGAGAGGAGGTTGTTTATTTTATTTTGCTAATCAGAAGGGAGAAAGTTTCCTTGTTCCTTGACTCCGTGTGGAGGGGAGTCCTAAGCAAAGCTCGGGTGTTTTGGTTGTATATATGCATATATATATAATGTATATGTATAATGTACACATAATGTATATGTATAATGTAATGTATAATGTATATGTATATATGCATATATAATATTCTCCTTCTCCTGCGAGGTCTTGACTTTCCAGGTTTGTTTAACTCCTTCTGCTGGGCATTTTCTTCTCTTCATTTTCTGTTGGTACCTGTTTTCTGGATATGAATGAGACACACACTCTGGAACTGCAAGGTGCAAGTTACATAGGATTCCTGCTCAGTCAGTTGCAACAGAAATGGGAGCATCAGATGATAATTTCTAGGACAAGGGTGTCCATTTCTAAATTAAATTGAATTTTAACAATGGCTTGTTAGAGTCACAGGCTTACATCCAGTCAGAGTGGGTTTATGTTGCTAACCTTTAAAACTTTAATTTGGTTGGCCATTGTTTTATGTGACTTCAGGAGTTTGTGATGCTCAGCTCCTGTTGCATAGGTATAATGGACTGTACTACCCAGATGTTTGGATGTAGTCTGGTTGCCAGTAATTAATAAATACTATTACTTAAGGCTATGAACGGAACTTTGATCATAAAATAAATGTTTACACCGGAGACATGCATTTGTTTTCCATTGTAATATGAATTTCCTTTGCCCTGATTAGCCCTGGATTCATCTTTTGAAGAATGCCAATTAAGTGTGATCTTCCCTAGAAGACAAATGCCTTTCAAACGCAGGCTGTGAGCAGAGGGGCACAGGCAATTGGCAAAACATCAAAGTCAGAGGCTGCAGAATTACATTTTAATCTTAATGCCTCTCCTCATTAAATTTTTAATTGTGGATAAAGCTCTTAACTTTTTGGTGACCATCTTATTTACAATGGAATACATGAACATCTCTAAACTGTAATATGTGTATGACAACATTTGTTACTTGTCAGCTTTATTTGTTTTTTAACTTTTGTGTATAATTTAAGTTTAGGAGCATACAAAATTCTGTGGTTTTGTTTCTACTGACCCAGAAAAATAACTTTGAAACATAGTGGCTTGAACACACACACACACGCACGCACGCACGCACACACATGCACGCACACACGCACACACACACACACACACACATGTGTTTAGCATAGTGTGCCTGCCGTTGGTTGGGAACTTGGTCAGCTGTGGAACCAGGACTTGGTTCCTCCTCACCTGGACCTCCTCCAGAGCTGCTGATGGTTACTCACAGCTTAGCATGAACGTTATAGGAGCAAACGTCCAAGTGTCTCAAGATATAGGAAGTAGAAGCCACCACTTCCCGAAGTTTGGACTCAGAAACAGCCTCAGTGTTAACTTGCTATAATTTTTTTCAAGTTTTCATAAAGCTCCAATTGAAGGGGATGGAACATAAAAACTACTTTTGGTGATGAGAGGTGTGCAAAAAATTTGAATGGCATCTTTTAAGCCATACTATAGATCCAAAATTGCTGACAACATATCATGCATGATTATAAATGGTATTTTCATTATTTGATTAACTGGCTTACTTTAAAGTATGAATTTCCCCCTTGCTAGCCTATATCGTTCTTCACCATCATAGTCATTTGTTCATATATTTACATAATAACTTTTACATTTTTTATTACGTTTATTTATTTGTGTGTGTGTGTCTGGGGTACATGCATGCCAAGGCAATATGGGTCCTGGAGTTCAAACTCAGGTTTTCAGGCTTGGCAGCGAGCTCCTTTACTTCCTGGGCCATTTTGCCAGCCCAATATTAATTTATAATAAAGCAAATGGACAAAGAGCTAGTCAGCAGAAGAAAAATCTCATCTATTTGTTGTCAACTACATGAAAAAGTGCTCATGAAAAAAAATAAAACATGAGTTAAGAAAATGAAACATGGGGGCTGGAGAGATGGCTCAACAATTAAGAACACTGACTGTTCTTGCAGAAGATCGGGGTTTGAATCTCAGCACCTTTTAACCCATGACAGTTGTTAGCTGCCATGACCCTGCACCTCTAACTCCTTCCGTGCTGGCTACTGCTGCTGCTGCTGCTGCTCAGGGGGGCAGTGCGCCGGGCTCAGGCTGGGTTAGAAACCGAAAGTCTGGTCCGGACCCTCCAAGTGGAGACCCTGGTGCAGCCCCCTGAACCATGTACAATCCGCTGCCTTTGGAGACACGCTCCACATACATACACTACACGGGCAGTTTGGTAGATGGAGGGCTTATTGATACTTCTCTGACCAGAGATCCTCTGGTTATAGAACTTGGCCAAAAGCAGGTGATTCCAGGTCTGGAGCAGAGCCTTCTAGACATGTGCATGGGAGAGAAGTGAAGGACAGTCATTCCTTCTCACTTGGCCTATGGAAAACGAGGATATCCACCATCTATATCCCAGCTGATATCCCAGTGGTGCAGTATGATGTGGAGCTGATTGCACTGATCCTAGCCAACTACTGGCAAAAGCTGGTGAAGGGCATTTTGCCTCTGGTAGGCATAGCTATGGTGCCAGGTCTCCTGGGCCTCATTGGGTATCCTCTTTATAAAAAGGCCAGCAGACCCAAAGTCTCCAAAAAGAAGCTCAAAGAAGAAAAACCAAACAAGAGTAAAAAGAAATAATAAATAATAGTAATTCTTAACAGCTAACATGGCAGCTAACAACTGTCCCTAACTGTGGCAGCCGCCAGCTGCGGCAGCTCCTCCATTCATATGGGCACCGCCTGTGGCTGCTCTTCTGCTCGCTAGATGCTATCTCTGATTGTTGCTGCTTCTGCCGGCCTGGACCCCAGGGCTGGTGAGGAGACTGTGTCAGCTGAGCCCCATTCAGACACAGGAGACCAGGTTTGGTGACACAGATCTACTTTATTGCAGAAGGGCACAAGCTTATATGGGGTAGGGGTCCAATCAAGAAGTTACAACTCAGATCTTTGGCAGGGCTGTGCCCTATCATGACATCCTGAACCAGACACCTCATTAACATAATTGGTTTCAGGTTACTTAGGTTCTGGTTTCCTTATAGGGCCTGGTTTCCTGGTAATCACGTGACCCAAACTGTCTAAGTGTTGCAATTTGGGGTCTCAAGGGTGGTGACTATGGAGTGGCTAGCTCTAGGCATCAATCTCATGAGCTGCCAATGGGAGCAAATGTCACAAGGCCTTCCTTGTGGCTTCAGTGGTCAGGTGTTGCCTCGGGCCTGCTGTATGGCTGTCATTAAGAATTTCACCCTAGGCTCAAGCCTGTCTCCCACACCTAACTCCAGTTCCAGGGGATCCAACAGTCTCCTCTGTCCTCTGTGGGCACATGCAGGCATAACACTCATGCACCTAAAATAAAAATAATAAATAAAATATTTTTTAAAAAAGAAAATAAAACATGCTACTGAGGAACTCTGCTTAACGTTGAAAGGAAAACCCAGAGCAAAGATAGAGGTGTGACTGTCTTTGGTAAAGTGTAACAGGAACACACTCTGCACAAGGCTCACCATTCTTTTTCTTTAATTTTTCTTTATGAGAATTTCATGCATGATTATTGTCTTTGCATTACTTCCATCCCTTTCCAGTCCTCCTCCCACTCCTCCCATGTTTCTCTCCTTCCCTCTCTTCTTGCCCTTCCTTTTCTTTGATCATATATATCATATATAATTATATATAATATATAATGTGCTCAGTCCATTTAGTGGTCCTCTTGTGTACCTCTATTTAGGTCTGCCACTTGGTATTAGATAACCTCTCCGGGAGCTCGTCCCTAGAGAAAACTGTTTCTCCCTCCCTCAGGATCCATTAATTGCCTGTAGCTCTTCATCTTGAGGTGGGACCCCATGACACCTCCCCCACCCACCTTGGCATATCACCTTGTTTGGTCATTATGCAGATCTTGTTAGGCTTCCACACTGTGGAGATTTCATTGGAGCAACTTCCCTATCAGTTCTAGAATGCCTTAACTAGCAGCAGGTGTCTTGTTTCTCTGGCTCTTACATTCTTTCTGTCCTCTCTTCCATGATGCTCCCTGAGTCTTAACTGTAGAGGTTCCATGGCTGATGTATCATTTAGGGTTGGGTACCTCACAGTCATTTATTCTCTGACCAGTTGTGAAACTTTGTAATAGTTTCTGTCGCAAAAAGAATCTTTTTTGATGATTGTTGAGAGGTACACTTCACTGTAAATATAAGGATACATTAAGAAACTATGATGGTCTAGGAAAGTGACAGAAGTCGGTTTTTCACTAGGGTGTATGACCTCTCTAGCTATGTGTACTTGGCATATATCTCTACTAGTCTGAGTATATCAAAGTATTGAAATCACTCACTACTAATATATATATATATGTATATGATAGGTAGATGATAGATAGATGATACATAGATCAATCTGAGCCTTAATAGTCGATAGTGCCTGTTTTATGAAATTATACATGTTGATGTTCAGTGCATATGTAATTTTTAATAGCCTCTTGATGACTTTTTCTTCTAATCAGTATAAAGTGCAGCACTTTACTGCCTCTGCATTAGTTTGAAAGCCTCTTTGTCAGATATTAGCATAGTTACACCTAGTTGCCTTCTGGTTCAATTTTTGTAGAAATTTCTTTTCATCTTCTCACTCTAAGGTTGTTTTTGTTTTTGTCAGCAGGGTGTGTTTCTCTTCAAAAATATTTTGTTATTTTTATTTTATATGTATGAGTGTTTTGCCTGCATGTATGTAAGTATATCCATGTCATGCAATACCTTCAGAGCCCAGAAAAGGGTGTCAGATCCCCTGTAACTGGAGTTAGTAACAGTTGTTAACCACCAGGTGGGTGCTGGGAACTGAACCCAGGTCTTCTAGAAGAACAGGCAGTGCTCTTAACTGCTGAAGCCCAGTGAGGTATTTCTTAAAGCCCCAAAATTGATGGGTTCTGATTTTTAATCCAATCTGTTAGACTATGTCTTTTGATTGGAGAATGGAAAGCATAAACATTCAGCCTTATTATTGAAGTTGTTCAATCTTCTCATTCTCGGTTTTGTAATGTTTGGTGTTTTCATAATCCTTACTTGCTTATGTATTACTCTAGTGCAGTCTTCCCTTTCCTATAACCCCATGGGTATAGTTCTCTTTCTCCTCTATAGGTAAGATTCCTTTGATACTTTCCATAATGTTGACTTAGTGGTCATGAATTCCCTTAGTCTATGTTTATCATGGAAAGTTTGCCATGTCTACCAATTGTGGTGGACACATTTGCTTTGTATGGTCTGGATTGGCAATTCCTGCTTCTCAGAGCTTGAAATACATCATTCCATGACATCTTGGCTTTTTCAAGTTTCTGTGGAGAAATATGTCGTTCTTCTGGTCTCCTTACCTTTATGTATCACCTGAGGTTCTCTAACAGTTTTCAATATTCTTTAATTGGTAACTTGTACTTAATGTTTTCATATATGATGACAGGGGAGGGCCTTTTCTGGCCTTATGTGTTTGGCATTCTATGTGTTTCCTATATCTGGATGGCCATATCCTTCTCCGTATTTATGAAATTTTCTGCTATGATTTTGTTGAATGCATACTATATACCTTTGGTTCATACACATTCTTGCTTGCTCTGGTTAATAAATTTATAGTCTTTTGGGGTGGAGTCTTTTTGAGACAGGGTCTCCCTGTAGCCACAGCTGGCCTGGAACTCTCTATGTAGACCAGGCTGGCCTTGATATCACAGAATTGCCTGCCTCTGCCTCCTGAGTGCTGGAATTAAAGGCATGCTCCACCATGCCAGGCCATGAATTTAGTTTTTTACTGGTGTTCCATGAGCTCACATGTTCTGCTTGTTCTGTCTTATGCTTTTATCATTATTATTGTCTGAATGTTCTAATTAATTTGCCTTGTCTTCAAGTCCAGTATTCAGTTTTCTACTTTGTCCAATTCTGTTGCTGAGGATGTCTACTGAGATTTGTTATTTGATTTACTGATCTTTACATTTCCAAATTTCAATGTGATCATTTCCAATATCTGTTCCTCTTTACTGTGTTGATTTCCTGTTTCATTCAGTTGTTGGCTTGTGTTCTCCTGGAGCAAACTTAGGAGTTACTCATATCCTCTTTTACCTAACAGAACATTCTTATGCTTATTCTTTTGAATTATTTGTCTGGGTTTTCATCTAATTCACTGTCCGTGGAATCCAACACTATGGAGTTGGTAATATTTGGAGGGGTCGTGTTGACTTAGGCTCCATGTTTTCTGTGTTTCTGCATTGGGGTTTGGTATCTCAGAATAAAGCAGATTTTTTTAACCATGCCTGTTTTCAGTTGATGTACCTGTGGTATTCAAACAGGACTAGGTTGTGGCATGTTTGAGGCACTCCCTACTGCTGTGTACTGATGGTGTACCTCTGTAGCTCGACTTTCAGCTCCTGTGCTCAGGGAACTGAACTTCGGCATCACTCTTAGAGTGAAATACCAACTTCAGCAGCAGCTACTGATAAAAGGGCCTGAGCTGTCTTCAGTTGCACATTTTGCAATGTAACAGGTATGGATGAATCCTTCCTGTTGAAACAAAATAGATATGCTTAACACACTAGGCAAGGTCAACAGCAGATTTAACACACAAATGCTATCTGTCTCCTTTTGGGGCATGAGTTCCTGTTTATTTTTCCTTTGTATATTTGTTTAATTATTTTAGTTCTCAAAGATTTGTCTTCTTAGGTATATAGAAAGAGAACCCATGTGTTCAAAAGATACATACAGAGATCTATATGATAGACCCCAAATACTTTTACATAAATTTTAATGTATTAATAAGATAAAATGATACACAGAGTAGAGTAAGATGCATTAGAATTTCAGAAATGATAATATGTGAAAAGAGTATTTGATCGCTTTTGTCCAGGCAGTGTATTACCTTGTTAAGACATTAAGATCCTGATGTTGAAACAGTAAACCAAGGTAGTACTGGCATTTCATATTTGTTCACTGTAGCCTGTATTTTGTTCCCTATTTTAAGCAAGCAAGCAACGAATGAACCAACCTACTAGAGAGTGCTTTTTAATTTCTGGAGCTGTAACTTTAACACCTCTGTACATTAAGAATTTGCTAGGTGATTTCATACCTACAAATTCAGTATGATCCAATTTAAGATCTTCCTGCCATTATTTTATACCCTTCGTACCTCACACAAAGTCCATAAATTTCCATCTACATATATTAGCAAAGGTCGTTATTTTGGAGAGTAGCATGCCTCCTCGGTGTTCACACTTAGTACCTCATCTTTCGGGGCCTCTGAGACTAGATTCTAGTCACAGGTTCAGAAACAAAGAAGAGCGGCCTGGGTGACCGGTCTGAAAGGGGAATCACAATATTTATAAGGAAAAGGCGAAGGCCTCACGGGAGTCCATTTCAGTTTCCTGAGACAATGCAGGGCTCATTTCCTCGGCAGTGGAGAACTTGCTTCTAGTGGCAGCAAGACCCACCAGAAGTGGATGGTCCAGTGCACCAAATTACATCTCGATTTGCCCACATATTTCCCAAACTTCAGGATTGCATCCCTTTTTAATCTGTACCCTCACTTGTGCATACTGTCACCATTACACTAAATTCGTGTGAGCAAGTTCCCAGAGACCTGGAAGACTGTCTACTTATATTCATGCACCAAACCGACTCTTACAATCTTTCCAGCCCCTCCTCTGCAATGGTCCCTGAACCATGGGTGGGTCAGGTTTAATATACGTACATAAACTTGACTATATAGGCTTTAACACATATGACAGAATGCGTGAAATCCAGTGGTGGGGGCAATAGGGAGTTGCAAATGGGGAAGGGGTTTAAATATGGTTAAATGTATGTATGAAATGCACAGAAATTCAATAAAAACATACAATGAGGAAAACCACAGATTGTTAGAAAAACGAGAATTATATTGATCTCTGTTATGTACTTTAAAAAATTCATTTTCAAAAAGTACATCCTGTTGGGAGTGGTGGCACACAACTTTAATCCCAGCACTCGGGAGGCAGAGGCAGGTGGATCTCTTCTGAGTTCAAGGTCAGCCTGGTCTACATAGTGAGTTCCAGGACAGCTGGAGCAACAGGGAGACCCTGTCTCAAAAAAAGACAAAACAAAACAAAACAAAACAAAAAAAACAAAAAACAAAAAAAAAGTACATCCTTCATGATGCTGGGAATGCAACTGGCATTTTAGTCCCTAAAGATCCTAGTTTCCTTTTTTGATTAATGAGACACATACAAGTGCTGGCAAGTTAAGCATTGTCTTCCTAGGGATGAAACAGCTAGGTGAGTATTAAAGTCTTACTTTTTCAGCATAAGCAGAGTTTCAGCTCAAAAGAAGGGAAGCCTAGTCTGAACTGTAAGGACAGACAGTCCCACACTGTCAGTTCCCAGGCTCAGGACATCTTGAAGGAAGGGAAGAGTAAGTCCTTTGGGAGAAGAGTCCCACTGGAATGCCGTTACTCTTTCTCCTAACATTTCTCAAAGAGAGTTCAGCCTTTAACCAGAAGATCTGTGTATCTGGACAGAGGATACTTAGATCTTTTGGTGATTACTGAACCTTCTGAACAAACATTGGTTCTAGGAGACCCAAAACATTATTTTAATCTGGCAGTCAGGGAGTGCCTGATGGAGGCCAGGTGATAATGGAGTTTTGTCTTGGGTCTGTGGACCTTGTGGATTCTTGAACCCATCCTATAGTAACTTCCTTAACTGTGGGATTCATAATTGAAATAGCAACTGGTAGAAAAACCACATTGGTTCTCTGACCTATGAATGAGAGCTATCATGATAGAAACATACAAAAGTTAGCAATTCATATCAACTTTACCTAGAAAGGTAAACCATCTTCAATTCCATATTCCTGGAGGACTGATTCCCACCACATTCCGACACAACTCAGTTATTTTTCTGTATACAAGACAAATAGATCTTGGAGAATGATGGTGAATTCGTGTCAAATTAAGCAGATGGTGACAGATTACAGCTATGATAAAAGGTAAACTGGTTTTGCTGCTCGGGTACATCAAAACAACTCTCTTGATAAATTGTATGTAGATATTCATCTGAAAAGTGCCTTTTCCTTCAGACGTGACCTTAAGGGTCACCAGAAAGTGATTACCTCCAGCTGGAAAGTCCAACAATATACCTTCACAGCTCTACCTTAGTGATATATCAGTTCTTTGGCCTAATGTCATAGATTAGCTTGCAGGGATCTTGACAACCTTTCCCTTCTACAAGAAACCCCACTGTTCCACTACTCTGATGACATGGTACTGATTGGATTCGATAAGCAAGAGCTCACTACTCTGGACTTATTATTAGTAAAGCATTGTGTGTAAGATAGCAGGAAGTAAATCAGTCTAAAATGTGGTGGCTTTTTCCTTCAATGAAATTTCTAGAATTCCGGGACCTAGGATATGTCAACATGTCCCATTTAATATGGAGGAAACACTGTCACATCTTGGTCCTATTACGAACCAAAAAGAGGATCAATGTCTATGGTAGGATTCTGTGGCTTTCGAAGACTTTAAAAGAAAAGGTTCATTGCATGACATGGGTGCACTTACATACACGCAAGCAATACACACATACACATAAAATAAAAATAATAAAAAAATATTTAAAAAAAGAAAAGGTTCTGCAATAGGCCCAGGGAACTGCTCTTCTTCGTGGACCAGGTGGATCCAGCTGATCCAAAGTGGCTTGAAACATCCATGGAGACTGGAGGACTGTTTGATGCCTTTGAGTGAATCAGCAAGACCTGTACGATTTGCAAACAAAGTACTGTTTTCCTCTGTGCATCACTTCTCATCTCTTTTAAAAATATTTTATTTATTATTTTTTATATGTATGAGTGAATTGCCTACATGTATGTAAATGCACCCATGCCGTGCAATGTCTGCAGAGGTCAGAAGAGGGTATCAGATCCCCTGCAACTAGAGTTATGAATGGTTGTTAGCTCTCATGTAGGTGCTGGGAATAGAACCCAAGTCCTCTGCAAGAGCAGCCAGTGCTCTTAATGACTGAGCCATGTCTCCAGCCCCCACTTCTCACTTTTGAGGCAGTTTTTAGGTTGCCATCGGACTGATAGCAAACTGTGGACCACTCAATTACTATGTGATCTGAGCTACTCAACATGAACTGGGCAAACTGGATGTGTGGGGCAGCACTCCATCACAACAGAAAGTGGTTATATATTTACCTAAGTAGGCCCTGAAGGCAGAAAAGTAAATTACATAAAAAAGTGGGGCAAATACTCACGTTTTCTACTCCTGATACACCTCCTTTTCTCTCCAAGGCTGCACCTGTGGCCTCATGAGGAGTTCCCTTTGAACAACTGAATGAGGAAAAAGTAAACCTAGCTTACAGATGGTATTCCATGCTCTACAGGCATCTACCAAAAGTGGACAGCTGTAGTTGTACACCCTCATTTGGAACACACCTGAAGGACAACAGTGAAGCAAAATCCTTCCTGGGCAGAACTTCAAGCAGCACATCTGGTTATTCATTTTTCCTGGAAGGAGAAATGACCAGACATGTAATTATATACTGATTAATGGGCTATGGCCAATGGCTTGGCCAGATGGGTAGGGACTTTGAAGGCACAGAAATGGAAAACTGGAGACAGGCAGGCACGGGAAGAAGTGGGGAATCAAATTTTTCTGATTGGTTTTATACACAAAGATATTTGTGTTACATATGAATTTTCATTGTAGGATAATTTTAATAGAAGGAGATTTTAAGAGTTAAGTGGAAAGTATGACTCATTCTGTGCTTACCTTACCAGTCAGTTTCTTTTCCTATCTATTGCCCATGGGCTCATGAACAAAATGGCCTTCATGGCAGAAGGAGAAGTCATTTAAGAGTTCAGTAACACACACTTTTGCTTACCAAGGCTGACCTGAGTTAGAGCCATTGTTTAGTGGCCTATATGCTGACAGCAAAGACCAGTACCAAGTTCCTGACAAGGCACCATTCCCTGCAATAATCAGTCAGTGACCTAAGGACAGCTTATTACAAGGGATGGCTTCCATCACCGGAACAGACCTTCTGTGTGTGGATCTGCCTTCTCTGCACACAACCTGTCTGTGCAAACTAGCTTCTCCGGGTTGAGAAAAATGTCTTCTTTAACATCATGCTGTTGTATACAGCATTGCTTCTGATCAAGCCAGCCACGTGCCTGTCCATGAACTACGGTGATGAGCCAGCAGTCACAGTTTTCACTGCTTTTTACCATCTTCCTTATCATCCCGAATCAGTTGTCCTGAGAGAATTGTGTTTTGAGGACTCACAGTAGCAGTGAGGTGGGTATACGTTGTAGGACAGAAGGTCAATCAGCATCTGACATAGGGCACTATTTCTCACACACCCAAGATTCACAGGTCCAGGAATCCAGCAGTGCCTTACTGATCTTCCAGTGATTCACTAGCAACGTTTCCACAACTTTATTTTCTACTGATCCAGTGGTCTTAGGTCCAGAAGGAAGAGTGCTTTACAAGAACACATATCAACGATTCCACTGAAGGCTATAAATTAAGATTGCCCCTATGATGCTTTGGATTCCTCATTCTGTTGGATTAACTGGTTAGAAAGAGACTTTCGCTGTTAGCTGGGCTATTGATTCTAACTCTCCAAAGGAAATTGAACAGCAGTTCAACAGTGGAGGTAAGATAGACTATGTTTGGAATACAAGTAATGGTTGCTTAGGCATCTCTTAGTGTCACTTTATTTTGTAATTAGGACAAAGGAAGTACTGAGTGAATGATGAGAAAAGGCAGTTATCAATATTAGTTATGATCATGTGACCAATGACAGGAAAGAGGACTATATTGTCTTTGGCAGTTCAAGGGATAGAACTCGGGGCTTTGCGCACGATAGGTAAGTGATCTTACACTGAGCTACATCTCCAGACTATGCAGACTGCAATTGTGAGTTCCTCATTTTGTTATCCCTATGTTCATATGTGCATGTAGAGCCTGTTTTTTCTCTTATCTCCTTATCATTAAATATGAGATATACTGACTTTATACCATAGTGTCTAAGTACTTTCAAATTTACAACTTAGTACTTAATTTATAAGATATAAAAAAAAACACCAGTTAAGGACTTTAAATCTTTTTCAGGGACAAGGTTAGTGTGATTTTGGTTGTATGTAGGTTGGTTGCATTGTGTTAGGAAGGAGTATGGCTTTAAGGGATGTACAAGGGTATCAAATTGAAAAAGGGTTGAGCACTTCGTCTTCAGCTGGTGGTACTGTTTGGGGATTTGTGGGACCTTTCAGATGTAAGGAATACCTAATTCATGAAACTAAATCACTAGGAGAAATCTTGAGGGTTATAGACCTGCCCAGCTATGTATCACCTTGGTCTTGTGCTCTGCTTCCTGGTGCCACAAAATGTAAGCAAGCTTCCAGCTTCGGTCACACAGACAGCTTCTTCATCTACTATGTCATTATAGACTAATTAGACAGTGCCTTTGTAAGTTGTTTCTGCCAGGTATTTTTTCATGGTGATGGGAAAAATAATTTGCTTAGTGATAGTAAATTCTGTATGCCCAGTTGGCTAGGCCATGCCATGGGTTAAGTACATGCTCAACCAATCTGGATGCTTAGGTGCAGAGCTGTTGGTTGAGATTAACATTTAAATTAGCAGACTTTGAGGGGTCAGAGTGCCCCCCAGAAAGCAGTTGTACCTGATCCAATCAGTCAAAGGGCTCAGCAGTATAAAAGCGTGATCTCCCATACATAAGAGTGAATTTTGCCAGCCGATGGTCTTGAAACATGAACTGCAACATTAGTTTTCCCTGTGTCCCTTTCTGTTGATCTTCACTCTTGAAATGAAACACCTGCTCTTTTGGGTCTCCAGCCTGGAAGCTTTCAGACGTGGAGTAGAGTAGGAGCTAGTCCTCGTCTCCTGCCGAGTGTGGACTTGCCAGCCTGCATGATCATGTGAGCCAATTCCTTCAGTCTCTCTCTTTTCATAAACTTCACTTGTTTCTTTTCTTTGGGGAGCCCTGAAAACCTCTCCACTGAGGCAGAAGAAAAAAAGCAGTTTAATTACTGGCTAAATATTAAACCGGAGTGTGATACATGTCACAGCAATCCTATGAATTGTGAAGACAGGAGGAAGCCTCCTCTTTACAGCTACTAAATACAATCATTACATACATGTTCTTGTGGTGATAACTCTTCAAGTTATTCTGTGACACAGTTCATCCCATATTTAACACGTAATCAGAGCTACTACCATCTTCAATAGTTGATTGGCATTATCAAAAGGAGAAATAAACTTCTCATGTCTTTACGAGAGGGAGTAGTTGTGGAGTGATGTCCCACCAAAGTTAGTATCCAGCCCTCCCTCTGACACTGGAAGACAGGGTGCTATCACTTTCGTGTTTCAGTTTTAGATAGATGGCGCTCAGCTTCCTGAGAAACTCGGTCCTAGTCTATAAAATTGGCAGGCAGTTTATTAGGGTTTAAAAAAGATTTACCTATATTTCAGAGGATCGTGGTAAGAATTTACAAAAAGTTTACTAAAGAAAATGACTGAAAACTAAAAAGTGGTTGTTTTTTTTCCTGCTGGAAGTCAGAAAATCAGCCCTTTTCCTTTCTTGATTTGATTTACCTTTACACCACTTTTGTGTTTACAGATTCATTCTTGCTCTCCTACGAGAAGGGATTCACTCATTTTCACAGTTCATAGTCCATTCTACCAGTGTAGTACTTTCTATGTATTCAGTTTCCTTTGACACTTGTCTTATCTATAGTTTTTATTTTTACTGTTGAAAAACAGCTTTCTACTGTAAATGTACGAGGCCCCCAAGTTATTAGCATAGAAGTAGAATCACATAGGCTAGAGAGGTGGCTAAGTGGTTAAGAGTATTGGCTGTTCTTACAGAAGACTTGGATTCGAATCCCAGCACCCACATGGTGGCTAACAACTGTCCTAACTCTAGTTCCGATGCACTCTTCTGACCTCCAAGGAATTGCATGACACAGGTACACTTAAATCATATGCAGGCAAGAGTCATACACATAGAAAATAAAAATAAATTTAAAACAATTTTATTACATTTGTTTATTTACTTTGTGCTTTGGAGCATAAATGTACCACAGAATGCGTACGAGGGCAGAAAACAACTTTAAGAATTGGCTATCTTCTTCTATCATATGGATCCTGGGACCGAATGCAGGTCAAAAGGCTTGGTAGCAAGTGCCCTTACCTACTGAGCCATATTGCCACCATGGTTTTACTATTTCTTTTCTTTTTCCCTTTTTAGAATAGAGTAACCTATGTTTGTTAATAATCATAAAAACTATAACATACTGAAATGTTAAACAATGGAAACATAATTTAGGATTCAGATTTCCCAATATACATTTTCTTTAAACATATCTTTTTTTGCAAAAACCCTAAATTTCAGAGTGAACTTTATTTACCTTTTTCAGTCATGATTTGTGCTTCTACTTCCTCTTTGAGAAAGTCATCTTTACCACACGATATTGAAGATACCAACCTGTGTATTTAATTTAAGCTATTCTTTTTGTATTTGAATCTTTGAATCCTAAAGATGATTGTGATGTCTGGTATGTGATGTTTTAAAAGTATGTCTCTGTTTTTAAAAGTATGTTTAGGACTGGAGAGATGGCTCAGTGGTTAAAGGCACTGACTGATCTTGCAGAGGACCTGAGTTCAATTCCCAGCACCCACATGGTGGCAAACAACCATCTGTAAGTCCAGCTTCAGGGGATCTGATGCCCTCTTCTGACCTCTGCAGGCATTACATGCACTTACATACATGCAGGCAAAACACTCATACACAAAAAATAAGACATGAACTATTTTTTAAAAAGTATCTAACAAGTTATTCAGACAGTAATTGTTTTGTTGATTCATTTTGTCCAATTGCTGAGGTTTCCAATGTCTTTTCTGCCATGTTCCATGTTTCTATGTGAGCCAGTGTTTATGATACCCTCTGTTCTATAGTGTCCCTGTCATGGTCACTGATAGGACAGTTAATATTGGTTTCAACATGGATTCCATCAACCCTAATTCTGCTCTTGATTCTCTTCGATCCTCCTCTTTGCTTTATTCTTTCGACCTTTCATGACTTCCTAAAGGATATTATTTGTGTTTTTGGTTTCTTACATTTTTACTGTTGTGATTCTAGTTTTTGGCTTTTCTGTTTCTTTAGAGCCTACCCGTATAGCTCCATGTTCTATCACCTGTAAAGATTCTTGGGTTATTTTAATTTTTTTTTCATTTATTTATTTTGTGTATGTGTGTGTGGAGCACAAGCCATGGTGAGCTTGTGTGGAGGTCAAAGACTGGGAGTCAGTTCTCTCCTTCCACTGGTGGGTCCTGGTGATAGAACTCAGGTTTGGTGGCAGATGCCTTTACCCACTGAGCTATCTTGCCAGTTGAGATATTATTCTTTAGCTATTGGCCATGCCCTCACCCATGTTCTTCCAGTCTGTAGAAATAATTAGGCATATGAAGCTTATTTTTATTCCCTAAACTTTTATTTTTTTTAATTTTATGAGTATGAGTGTATCGCCTGCATGTGTGTAAATGCACCTGTGTTGTGCAGTAACTGCGGAGGACAGAAGAGGGCATCAGATCCCCTGGTACTGGAGTTATGGACAGTTGTTAGCCCCATGTGGTTTCTGCGATTCATACCCAGGTCTCTGTAAGAACAACCAGTGCTCTTAACTCCTGAGCCATCTCTCCAGCCCGTTAGTCCCTAAACTTTGAAATGATTTCATTTACTCATGCTGCATTTGCCCAATCTCTTCAGACACTATTTGTTCATTTTTCTCTTTGTTTTTGTGTCATGTTTAGCTTATCTTCTGACTCTTCATCTTCAATGACTACATTTTAAAAATATAATTTTATCTCTTGATGGCTTGTTTTCTTACATATTTGATAATTATTTGGGGACTGTGAGAAAACTGTGTGGGACTTTAGTGGGAGATATTGTCTTCCCAAGAAGTTTTGTTAACGTGCAGTCCACTTGTTTGGAACTCTTCCTTACTCCTGTAGCATGATGGTCTACCCCAAATACACGCGGTGACAGGAGCATGGTCAGATTGTGAACAAGAGACATTTTCATTTCTGATACCTCTTCCATCCAGGAACAGAGAGCTGCCTCAGGCCACTGTTTCTTGGCTCTCTTAGCTTCTTGAATGCAGACTCAGTTGTGTGCTGATGTTCTGGTAGAGCTGTTTCTTTCTATGGGGGTCTTATGTCCCAAAGTTTCCCTCTTGGCAAAGCCCACAGCCGAATCCTCAGTGTCCAGCATTGAAAGACTTCCTCCCCAAAGAGCCTGTGACTGGTATCTGCCCACTGACATTTCCTGCATCGTTTCTTTTCACCCAACTTTTAGGTTTTTTAAATTATCATTACTATCATCATTCATTTTGCCTTTGGGAATCTTCCCAGATGTTCTTTTCAGATTAATGTTGCATTAAAAAATATGGAGTTTGGAGGGATAATTTATTTAATGTCTTTTTAGAAAATGCAGTGTTTGGTAGAGGACATTTGGAATATTAATTCTCAAATGGCCAGAAACAAAAGTTCAACACCATTTCAGAAATGCAAATACCCAGTATTTCAATCATTTTGCTCTCCTATGGGAAAATAAAGTAATAATTATCTTGCAATGTGAGAAATTCTGTTGCAATGCTGAAAGTTTAAGTGGGGGAGGGATATATGTCATGGTGAAATGTTACTAAGAGGTGACACTTTAATAGAATTCTTAGTACAATTTTCTTAGCCAAGTCTCTGTTCTAAGATCCTCATGTGTGGTAGTACCTACAATGTGAATTTTAACTCAGATCTAATATAAATTCAGTATTTGCAAATGGCTTCATAATTAGAATGTACTGATTTAATTTTAATAATGAACCAGGTAAGACCACTCTAGTAGTAGAAATAAAATGTTTTATATGAATCTTATTAAGTAGTTAACACTCTAGGGAAATTGGAAAAAATTCAAGTTAAATTGTTAAATTTCTTCACAACACTGGAAGATTCAAGTGGTCTTTTTTTTTTTTTTCACAATTCATCTTATGGCTATTAGAATATTTTCTGAAAGAAAAAAAATGTCAATGAGTGATCCTTTTTCCACTAAAGAAATTTTAATTAATTACAGTTTTTCATTTCTTGTTGGATATTCTGTTCTGTCTGAATATTCGGCTTACAATTCATTACTATCAAGCTGAATCTGGGGAATTTTCTTTCATTGAGCCAATCCACGGATGCCTTGCTTTCTTTACGCTGTATTTTGTGTATGGCAAGATGAAATAGCCATGGTTCTTACCTTTCTGGTGTCATTCAGTCCAGTGGCCTGAGGGAGAAGGACAAGAGAAGGACCCAAAGCATGTGAAAAAAATCACATGACAATGTAAAATACCATAGTAGAAGCTTATGTATGCAGTCTTCCCTAATTTTTAAAACATTTCATATGTCCTCTATGATATTATTAGTGTCTAATTTTAATGCGCGTACTTCTGTTTATTGAAAGAGAAGACATGAATGTTGTGGTTGTGACATCTTTTTCAGTCCTCCATCACATAGAGCAGAGTGCCTTGCCTGGAAAATACAGGAAAGACACAAAACTTGTAGTACCAATGCTGATAGAAATCACATAAGTGTCATTAGCCATGTGCTCGCCTCTGTTCTGGGTTTTATATTTTACCCACAGTGATCTGAGAAATCAGTGTGCGTTAGTTACTTTACTCATTGCTGTGAGCAAAGTATTTGAGAGAAATAAAAGGACAGGCCAATTTCTTTTGACCTAAGTTTTCAGTGAGATTTTAGTTCAGTATGGCAGAGAAGGTGTGGATCCATCCACAGTGGCTGGAACAGGAGGTAGAAGTGACCTCACATGGTGGCAGGCAGGAGACAGCAGAGGTCAGAACTGAGAGTGAGTGAGTGCAGCCCTCAAAGGCCTGCCCCTTCTGGTCTGTCTCTGCCAGCTAGGCCACAGCCCTGAAATTCCCAAAGGTTCCCAAACTGTGCCACCCACCGGGAACCAAGTGATCGAACATGATCCTGTGGAGGAGTTTTCAGACTCAGACCCTAGCAGGGTACGGTCATTATCATACAGCCAACGTGGGAACTGAACCTTGAGTAATATTACTTAAGCTGCTCAGCTTCCCACAGCTGGTAATAGAGCTCCCAGAGCTGGGACCGAAGACACTCAGGAAACATATACTGAAGTTGTAATGAACTGATACTATGTGGCTTTCCAAAGAAAAACTTAAACACAAAAGTCTTGGAAAATCTACATCTAATACTAACACATGTCTCTTTGTTTTCCAGACCGCATCATTGGTGGAGAGTATAAAATTCTATCAGTATTAAAAGTCTTTTTTGTGTCTGGTAGAAAGCTCTTTAATGTCCTTACCTTAAGACATGAAAGTTTGACATATTTTACCTCTAGCAATTTTTGGTTTTGTTGTCCTGTTTTTCAAGCTGGGTAGTCCTCAAAGGACAGAAGCCTCATTAGTATGTAGGCTGTTCCTTATGTTTTACAGGGAAACTTCCCAAATGCTCTGAATATAAATAAGTTTTACCTACAATGCATAACAACTGACTTTATAACTTGCATATTAATGGAATGTACTGACTGAAAGTCATCTGGAAACCTGGACTTTTTTCTCCTTTCTTCTTCATGGTCCTTTACCCTCAGGCCCTGAGATAAACACAGCTTGCTGGAGTTAGGAGTTTTATTAATCATGCGGTCCAAGGAAACTCCAGTTTGAAGAAGGTTTGACTCACCCTGTGCCACCCCGAAAGCGAAGGAGAATAAAAATGGGAGCAGTTCTGCCTAGAGAGGAGACTGCCACACAGAATAATTAGAGGCATGATTAGGGGAAGCATGCGTTATCACTGTGAAAAAAAGTTGTAAGAATTCTTCCCAGTATTCAAGTAAATTGCAGTTAGTGGATGGGGCATGAGTACTTACTTCAGGGTGGCCTGCCTGATGGAACTTATACATGTGACAGAGCCGGGCTATGGGACTGCAGAGGAGTAAGGGCTGTGTGCTGGCTGTTGTGTACAGGAAAGCTGTTTATTCATTTGATATGTTTATGTTTAACACATGTTCTAGGATGTTGGAGAGGAATGAAATCTAAACTTGGGCCCTGGGGAAGGGGCGAGTGAACAATTGGGACCTATAATCTAAGGAAAACTGGCAAAAACAGTAGATTTGCTCATTAAGAAAGGAGCACACAAATGGCCAAAGTGTAGAGATTAAGAGCCTATAGAATGCTGGTCCTTGGACAGGACTCCTACATTAAACTTCACCCACCCAGTGCTCAGGGAGCATTGTGGAAGGGGGTGTGTGGAAAGAGTATAAGAGCCAGGGAGGAGGTGCACAGCCAAATGGAAACAGAGTCCTACAAGCTCCTGGGATCCTGTTCATATGAACCTACAGCAATGGTGAAGCATGGACAAGTCCCATGTACACTCAAGCAGACAAAATCCCAGCATAGAACTGGGGAGATGGACAGCTGACCCCAATCTTAGCTGAAGAAATATTGGCAAGTGATTACTGCTGGATGAGGAAAAGCTGATCTTCCTAAAGCAAGAGACTCTAGATAGGCTAACTAGCCCTCAGATGATGAACTTGTAGTGAGGAACGTCTGGGGACACTAACTTGATACTCCTGGAATAGTGAAAATGGAAGAGATTGGAGTAAGGCTTGTACTTCTAAAGGATGAAACTGGTATAAGGAATAAATTCAAGTTCGTATATTTCTGCACACTTTTGTAGTAGCAAACAGCTTTTAACATTAGTCATTAGAGCTGGCCCTGCATAGAAACCAGTCGTGAGCAATGAGGTTTTGCACAACAGAGGTGAATCTTTCAGGCAGCATTTGACTCAGTGGATTCTATGCCCTGCCTAATGTGAGGGAGATCTAAAGCCCACTGTGCTCGGCTATACAGGAAGGTAGAGCTCAAGATTCAAAGCATTTTTGCTTCTATTCAGTCTTATTCACTGAACAGGAAAGGCACTCAGGAAACAATTCTTGAAATAATTGGGTTTAGACTGCAGATAAAAATTTCACTCATTCTTCAGGAGCTATTAGGACTTTTCTGTGGCATAAAATCTGCCAGTGAGCATAATTTTTAAGCACATTCATGTTTTCATGCGTAAACTCTGCTAATATTTCAAAGTATTCCTCTAGGATAGTCTAGTTACTTTTATTCCTAGCTGTTCTTGCATTACTCTTGGCATTGTAGGAAACTGGGGCAGAGGGCACTTTATTTCTTTTTGGATGCAGACATGAAAAGCTCATCTTGAGTGACAGAAGTCCACCAGTGATTGACAGAGGACTGACAGCCGCCACTTGAGTGACTACAACTAGAGCTTTCATGCACTGTCAGCTGCAAGTTCTAAAGCAGTCTCGAAACTGCTCATTCTCATTCCACACATATAGAACCTGAGCCTGTGAAGGTTAGCTCAAGGTCTTCAAACTCTTCTCTTTGACTTCCCAGGACCTGCTTTTAGTATGCCAAGACAAATAAACTAAAGTAGGCTATTACCTGTATGGCTATACTCAAGCCATTCTTGATTAAGGGATTTCCTGCTGTTTTAGGAAGGAACTGTTCCTTCACCTTAAAACACCCTTGCAACTTTTCTCTTTGAAATAGTCTAACTCTTTACCTAACAGTTTTCCAGCCGTTCTTCACCATTGTCTTTCCCCTTTGCCTTAACCTTGAGAACTATCACCACAATATGGTCAAGCCTTAGCACAGCATGCGTAAGATGCATTAACCCGCTGTACACGGTCATCCCTCAGTATCCACAGGAGATCAAAGAAACAGGAATGTGAGCCTACCCAAGTTCCTTATAAGAATGTTACAGCTTTCTGTGCTTCCCAGAGAGGGGTCTACACAGTGCTGTTCTTGATTTCTCCTGTTTAAAGGGAAATTTTCATACGTTGACTGGCAACTTTGATGTCCTACAAATGAAAGAGGAGGGGGTGTGTATCTACATTCCTTTCAGCAGAAACCCACTTAGGTAGCACCAACCTTGATTTCCACATGAGACCTACGTACAAAAGGAGAAGTAATGGTACGTGCATCATAAATCCTAAGTGGACCTGGGAGAAGCGTCCGAGGGCAGCTTGTGCCATTAAACCCTGTGATGTCATCATCGCCTCCTCCAGGAATGCTAGTAGGCCAGTGGGCTGTGCTAAAATTTACCTCTGTGCCTGGAGTCTCTCTAACTGCTGCAATATCACTCCTGGGACTTTCACTAACCAAATCTATGCAGCCTTAGGGGAGGTACATCTTCTGTGCTGATGACTGGTCCTAGAGTTAACCACCAACCTCTCAAAGAGGTGTCACTTAGCCTGCCTGCCATTGCTATGCATGACAGAGATTCTCCTCTTCTACATGTGGACATTGCCATCCCATGTAATAACAAGGGCGCTCACTCAGTGGGTCTGATGTGATGGATGCTGGCCTGCGCAGTTTTGCACTTGTGGCACCGTCTCCCATGAGCACCCATGGAAGGGGGTCGAACCTCATTTCTGCTTCTACAGAGATCCTGAGGAAATTAAGAAGGAAGAGCCAGCCACCAATGGGAAAGCTGTTGCTGAGGAGATTTCAGGGCAAACGGACTGCGCCACCTCCTGAGCTCATGGCTGCTCAGCCTGAGGTCCACTGGTCCAAGGGCAACCAGGTATCCCCTGTGCCCATCCAGCAGTTTCCAAGGGAAGACGACTGGTCTGCAGTTCAGGCCACTGGATGGGTAGGAACAAACACTGAATGTCCATAACCTGTTATGCAAAATGGAAAGAAGGTGGTTGAAAGCCACACAGTTTCTACAATTGAAAGCTGTAGCACTGCATGGATCCTCGTGTGTTCTGGTAATGACTGTTGATCCCGTCTAACATCTAATAGAATGTAAATGTTATGCAAATAATTTCCCAATGCAGTGGTAAATATCTGTACATGTTCGGCACAGACACAGTGTTTTTCCCTTAAAGAGCCCCCACCACGGTTGGATTCATGAATGTAGAACTCATGGATACAGAGGGCTGCCTGTGCTCATTCTCCAGCGTGCATCAGTGGTTCTGAAGTAACCACTGGCATCATCATAGTTACACGTTTAGAAGGCCTTAAGGACTAAGTATTTTCTATAAGATCTTTGCAAGCTTCTGTTCACAGATATTTCTCCCTCACTTCTGCTAATTTCAATTTGTCCACTCACCAGCTGCTAAACTGCAAATTTTCCCTGGAGTCCTGCCCGGCCCCAAGGTTATCACAACCCAATTCTTAGAAGTTTCTCAGAATTTGAATAATAAACAATTCCTAGAACAGAACTGATTGGGGTTTTTCCTTTCATAAAAGATTTTCTTCAGATATCTTAAGGACAAAATTTGAAGCTTAATTGATTTGGTTGAGATTGGAAATTACTTGTTTTAGGAAAACTAGGTAATTAGGGATTTTGTGAATTTATCCCTCAGCAAACATATAAAACAATAGTGAACTATTTTTATTTTCAAAAACTAATGCTGAAATTTAATTATCTCATGAAAGTATTGCATGTTGAGGCCTCGGGGAGGTTAGACTATGGGACCTTTGTTTCCATGAATGGATTAAGGTATTACTGAGGGAGTGGGTTAGTGATAAAAGAAGGCAATTTGACTCTCTCTCTCTCTCTCTCTCTCTCTCTCTCCCTCTCTCTCTCTTCCTCTTTTTCTCTTGCCATGTAATGCTTTAGCCATGACATGACACAGCAAGACAGCAGTCAAGCAGAAATGACATTACCAGACACAGCCCTTTAACCTCAGCTCCAGAACTGTGAGACACATAGACATTTATTATCGATAATTTTTCCTGTGTAATGTTTTGTTATAGTAGCAGAAAATAGACTAAGACATGAAACAATTAGTGTCATGCTCTGAGCAGTTTATAATACCATGTCTTTTCTCAGAGGAAATGCATGTGGTCCAACTACAGTCACATTCTATAATTAATGAAAGTGAAGCTTAGTGTAAGTAACTTCTGATGTCACAGACAGTAAATGTCAGTTTGAGCTTCAAACTTGGATGTCCGTACTTCTAAAGCTTGGAATTCTAACCCCTACAGAGCATATTGTTTTAAGCCATCCCTTAAAACGATGAGTAATCTGCACTGAAGGCACAATTCATTTGCTAAATTGTTATGCGACCAAGTGTTTTCATGTGCAGCAAGATTTCTTACTTGATCACAAATTATAATTACGCTTCAAATAATTCTTTCGTTAGCTCACCTTACTTTTAGAATGTTTTTTAAAGATGTGAAAGCCACATCTTTCTATAAAGGAAAGGGGGCAGAAAGCACTTTAGTGGACTTAAAAGTATGTTAATTTGTGCTTAACAGACAGAGCCATGTTTATCTGTTTTATAGTCTTGAAAGCATGAGATTATATCATTTATTTAAATTGAAAGAACATCTCCAAGATAGCTTGACAGGGAATTTTCTAAATGGCTCCCTTTTTCTGGATAATTCTTACTGAAAGATGATTTCATTGATACTTATCAAAAATGTCATCATTAAGTAGTTTATTGGCCATTTGTTTGACTGTTTATTGATGTGTCTTCGGAGACCAAGGCAAATGATCAGCAAAGGCTTAGCTGGTAAAGAGGAGACACCTGTGAGTTCTGTCAAGTCTTTAAGATCTAAAGGGCAGATTTAAATAAATCCTCTGCCATTTTCCAACAGTAACTGGATAACCCGAGCCATCTGCCAAGGATGCTGTTAATTATGCTTTAGACCATAAATTTATTAGCAAAGTCTGTCCCTGGTTTTGTTTTGGTTTTTCTGCTTCAAAGCTCTTATTATAGCTTTTTATTAAAAGATATACTTACTGTTTTACTTATAGATCATTCATAGTATATCAGTATTGGTAATATTTACACACCTTTCAAATCCATGCATGGGAAAACACATTTTTACAGTGCTTCAGAATGAAGATCAACAGAAGAATTAGAGCTATGTAGAAAGCTTGGGTCTGCATGTGTAAGTTAATTTTTTCAGTGAATAATGTGTTTTTATGCTCTTTCCTTAATTCAAATGAGGAGGAAAGAAAATGTTTAGGTTTATACTTATAATGTAGTTTCATATGTAGGTCAATATATAGCTTTATTGTATATAGGACATTATTTATTATATGTATAACTTCATTAATGTGCCACAGAAAATACTTTTATATAAGCTCTAAGCAAGCTCAGAGATGGGGTCAAATCACAAAAGAGGTATTTAGAATCTTAGACCAGCATTGTGTTTGTCATATTGAGCTATACATAATAACCACAATAAAAATCCTAATATCTTCTAAAGATTTTTCCTTAGAAATAAATGAAATAAATTTTAATTTGTAGATTTTAAAATATCTAAAATTTTATTTCGTTTTTATTTTATGTGCATTAGTGTTTTGCCGCTATGTTCATAAATGAACTATGTGCATGCGATGCCCAGAGGCCAGAAGAGGGCATAGGATGCCCTGGAACTGGAGTTACAGATGGTTGCTAGTCACCATGTGGGTTGCTGGGTACAGAACCTGGGTCCTCTGCAAGAGCAGTCAGTGCTCTTAACCACTGAGCCATCTCTCCAGCCCCTTGGTTTTTTTTTTTTTTTTTTTTTTTAATAAAGCAAAATTTCCTGTCAGTGAGAACTGAACACAGCCCATACCTCATACCTTTTTAAATGTGGCAAATGTTTTAAGAAGAGTCTTTTTTTCTTTTCTGAAAGGATCATTATCCCCTGTAGGGCAATTCCACCTAAATTCTTTATATGTATGTATGTATATGTAATGTATACACATGCAATGTATACATATGCATTATGTGTATGATATAAATGGAAGTTTATAAAACAGTGGGGTTCCCTATGGTTTTTCAAACATCCTTAGTGTTAGCTCATGTTCCCTCTACCCCTCCTCTTCCCTGCCCTCCCATCCCCCTCTTCCCTATGATTCCCTCTCCCACAGTAGAACACAGGTGATATGAAGCTATCATATCATGTACTTTCATATCACCTGTGTTCTATGGCTACTGCCTTTAAGAAGAATCTGGACCATGTGCTTGGAACAAGCTTTCATTTTCAAAGCACTGAGCAAGCAAGGGAATTCGGCATGCTTTGGTCTATACCCCCGTTTTCTTCTTAGCCCTGAGCTGTAGAGGTGCACCGTCACTGTATCAGCTACTGCTCTCGTGTCCTGCCTGCCAGCTTTCAGTTTGCCACACAACTTCCCTTATGAATTCTGAGTTTCTCTAGTTCATGTTTCCCACTTCTGGACTCTGCTGCGGCAAGCCTGAACAGGCTTGAACAAACCAGATCTTTGGACTACAGCTCAAATTAGCACTTCCACAGGAAAAAATTCTATCATTAGCTTCTGTCAGAGTGCTTCCTGTCTTACATATTTCTCCTTATAATTTTTCTCAGATTTTTATTTCATCTTGCTCATTTTATATGCTGATTCCTAGCATCTTGATAATGTGGCTTGATTATTTTTTATATCTTTTTGTCTTTACTGTTGCTGAAGCATTGGCCTTCTGTGTCTTAGTACATCAGACCTAGAAACCAAAGTTTGAGTGGGTTTGGCTATCTTACTGTCACATCTTTTCTCATCATCTTTTTAGTTATATTGTCATTCATTTTTTTCATTTAGAGATGTCAGAACATATTCTTTTTTTAAGTTTAATTTTTTTGAGAAAGTCATACATAAATACATTTCATTTACATCATTTCCACACCTCCTCTTTCCCTTTCATCTTGAAATAAGCACACTCAGTAGGGTGTGTGTGTGTGTGTGTGTGTGTGTGTGTGTGTATTAAATAGAACATATGTATATATATGCTTTCATATTTATATCCCATTTAGTATTAATCATAGGTTTATGGATTTAGGGCTGACCACTTAGAACTGGATAACCTATCAGGGAGCTCATCCCCAGAGAAGACTGATTCATATTCTCTCTCTCTCTCTCTCTCTCTCTGACATTAATTACCTTTAGCGCTTCGTCTAGAGGTGCAGTCTTGTGAAGTTCCCCCCAAGCCTGTTGGCATGTTGCCTTGTGTGGTCAATAAGCTGGTCTTGTTCACGGATGCAGCTTCACTGTCATGACTGGAAGACACGATCTTGAAACACGTGTCCTGGTCCTTTGGCCCTTGTAATCTTTTCCTCCCCCTTTCCACAGTATTTCCTAAGCCTTGGATACAGGGGCTGCAATGTAGATGCAGAGTTACGCTGCACACCCTACAGTCACTTGTTCTCTGAATTTTGACCAGTTGTGGATCTTTATAATATCCTCTTTCTGCAACACAAAAAGCTTTTTTGGTAAAAAGTGAGAGCTTCATTTATCTGTGGATATGAGGAGAGGCGTTTACAATATCGTGGAAGCTGTACTGATGTACGAAAACAGTAATAGTAGTAGCTTCTCTTCTAGGGTCTCTGACCTTCCCAGCTACAGGTAGTTGGCTGAGTTTACTACACCAAACAGGAGTTTCCCTATATTGAGTGGGCCTTAAGTCCAGTTAGATAGCTGTTGTTTACCCCTAATATAAAAGTGCAACTATTGCACCATTAGGCATTTTTTTCTGGGTCTGTTATTGTTGTGGTTTGAAGGCGTTATGGCTAGGTAGAACTATTGATTACTTCTGTGCCTTGACAACTTGCATACAACCTTCTGATACTATGAGAGCCAGTCCTCAAAGAGGAGGGTTTGAGGTCAACACCAGCTTGATTCCTCCAAGTGCTGTGTCCAAAGTATGAGGTGTCTTCAGCAATAGGGTCTTACTTTGAAGGCCTGGGAAGTAACCAAGAGCAATGGCAATAGCCTGCTTTCTTTATTTTTATTTTTATTTTATGTGTATGAGTGTATTGCCTGCATGTGTGTGAGTGCACCCGTGTCGTGCGGTACCCACAGAGGACAGAAGAGGGTGTTGAATCCCCTGGAACTGGAGTTTGGGATGGTTGTTAGCTGGCATATGGGTGCTGGGATTCTTGTAGAAAACTCAGGTCTTTTACAAGAACAACCAGTGCACTTAACCACTGAGTCATCTCTCCAGCCCCCAATAGCTTATATTCTTTTGGAAGTCTGTTTGACTATTTGATCAACAACTTGATGGGAGGTTTTCCTTGCTTGGCTCTGAAATTTTTGTTAGATAATCTATGGCTCCTGGGGACCAAGTGTTTCTCTCTGGCTTTTTCAAACAGTATAAGTGTTATTTATCTCTCCTTCTCCCTCTCCACTAAGTCCCTCCCCATTTTCTCCGTTCCTTCTTTATAGCACCAATGTCTTTCTATACCTGCCTCCAGAGTTCCTTCTCCCTTCCCCTTCCCTTTCTTTTTTACTTTCCTGAATTCTGAGGTTATTCAAGGTGATGTATGTAAGGATTTGGCATAGACCCCAAGGACTCGGTATTCTCTGCTGTGTTCATTATGCTCTATTCACTGGAAGTAGGACATGGAAGCTGTGAAACTGTCCATCAACTGATGTAACAATGACGATGTGAAATATGAAAAGAATGGAATTCTATTCAGCCATAAAAAATGAAATCATAAACTTTTCAGGTAAATGGGTAGAACTGGAAAATATTATTAATATTAAAATATTAAATGAGGTAACCCAGACCCACGAAGAAAGATACTGCATATTCTCTTTTATTTGTGGCTCACCACTCTGAACCCTTAGATTTGAGATAATGTTATTGTTTCTTGTTGCTTAGGAAAGATGTTTCTGCTATCTATGCACAATAAATGCCACAAAATTTAAGGGCGTAACCAACACTTTAATATCGCATATTTCTGTGGTGACCGTGGCTTACCTGGTGGCTCTCCCTTGGGTTCTCTTATGTGGCTCTAGGTAGCCAATGAGTAGGATGAAAGTCTCCCAAAGACTCAACTGGGCTGGACTTTAATTTTTATTTAACTTATTATTATTATTACATTATTTTCTTAATATTTGAATTCATTTTCCAATTTTTTTCTAGACTTGTTGAAATTACCATTCACATTCTCAATGTGAGGAATAGTGATCAAAGGGGTTTTTTCAAGCTTTCCAGATTTATCAGGGTATAACTGACAAAGATTCCACATACTTATGATCTGTAACACGATCTATTCATACATTATGAAAAATAATCACATTTATCACTTAGTACAGGTCTCATTAATTAGCAATTCTCAAGCAAATAATATATTTATTAATTACAGTCACCATGTTTGCTTATGTAACTGAAGTTTTGCTCTTTTTGACCAATGCTCCCCCATTGTCTGGGCGCCCCAATCTGGCTGAATCCTCATCTTGTCTGTGTAGCTGGGCTTGTTGTCAGCTGACATTGTCAACTGAGTACATGTTGTGCTATTGCCGAAATGCTTTTGGGTAGTAGGAGACCTCCACAGATGCCCTCACTGAGTGATGCCCCTCAGTGTTTGCTTTTCCGTGAGTCTGATTGGCCAGGTGGCCGATTTTCGCAGGAGAATCCAGCAAGTGCAGTACTGTGTGACTGGAGAAGTGTGGTCATAGGGAGGCCTCAGCTTTGACCCGGGCCCCTTGGTGTGCTTACTCTTCCAATGCTCCTTCTGGACTGCAGATGATATGGCCGGCCAGCTGGGAAGGTCATAGAAAAGCTCCCCATCTAAAGGTGCTGCGCTCAAAGTGTTGATTCCTTAGTCCCACGAATCTTCTTGAAGCTCTGCTCTTCTTACCGTTTGCCTCTTCTGAAATTAGGAAGTGTCTCCAGAGCACAGTAATCTCATGTGCTAGGGTCTCCTCTGTGGTTGACTTTCCTTTTCAGAACTCAGCTATGAAGTCTTTTATTGACCTGTTAGCCTTTCTGCTGTATTAGTTTAGTTTTTGTTGCTAATTACACAGTGCCAGAGATTATATGAATTCTAAAAAACTCCTTTTATTTTGGTTCTAGTTCAAAGTTGAGGGGCTGCATTTGAGTGTGGTATTCTTTTCCTGTTTTTTTCCTAATTTTAAAATTTTTTATTGGTTAGTTATGTTTTGAGCATGGCATTCTTTCTGGAAGAGTCCTGAGGTGGCCCCAGGCATCACATGGAGGCATATAGGGAGCACGCCTGTGTCTTTTCTCCTGTGTCTTCCTATTATAAGTCATGATTAGCTTATCTAATGTTACTAATCACATATCCCAACCCATCACTATAGTCCAAATTTCCACCCTCTTAATGCTTCACAATGGAGATTAAGTTTCAAAATAGGTTTTGGATTAGACAAAACACAGACCATAAAACTGCAAATTCTAGATGTTTAAGAAATTGTGTGCAATCTTCTACTTTCTCTGTTCAAGGAGTTTGCACTATTAGTCCATGAAGTGACATTTCCATCTGTCTGCTTCTTTGACTTACAATACTAAACTTTTAGAAGTCAAATTGGGAGTTTCCCTCAAACTAATTTAATACCATCAGCCATTCGATGGGATATATGAACCTTTCACAGAGATAAGAGTTGGTGGGAACATTTGAAGGAAAAATTGTGTGCGTTTCTACTTCTAAATTGGTTCTGAAATTCCCTTATTTTGTAGGATATATAGTCTGATACAGGGCTTTTGTTGGCAAGATGGTAGATTTTTAATACCAGGAGGAATGTGAAAATATCTCTGCTAAAGCCTGGAAAACCCATCTATCCTCATAGATGCTGCTTACAATGAGAGCATCAAGTCCTTGAAGCAGCTGTGCCTTCTGCTTCCTTGTGCTAATCAACTGGGTTGGAATCATCTACTTGTGGTTATGTCTATCCTCAGTACCCAAATACATACCATCCTATAGTCAGCACTCAATATGTGGATATTGATCTGACCTGAAAGGAAGCCAGGCTGTAGATCTGAGATCAGGACATTTTCCTAGGATTTTTTTTTAAACAGTTTAATCTCATGGCTCTTAGATATGAAGGACTATGTATAAAAAGAATGAAGTTTGGTGGTGCATGCCTTTAATCCCAGCACTTGGGAGGCAGAGGCAGGCGGATCTCTGTGAGTCGAGGCCAGCCTGGTCTACATAGTGAGTTCCAGGACAGCTGGGGCTACAGGAAGACCCTGTCTCAAAAAGACCAA